>NC_143015.1:123061399-123361399 GCF_055824585.1 Amblyomma mixtum | reverse complement strand
ATTTGAAAAATGTCGTTGCGGACTGTTCGTCTAGCGCTGCGTTGAATCCCGCGAAATTCGCTAAACCTTCTGCGCTGCTTGAGTGACGTTCCTGCCAACATTAAAGTAGGCACACTTTTTTTTCGTACTTTCGCTATGAAAACATTGGCTTCCGTCATAAAGCAATTTTGTTTAGGCGGCGGTAATCCATACAAAACGGTGTGACATCTTTTTTCCTTACTAGAACACGACAAGTTCCGCCCACTGGCTACGGGAGGGCTGAATAATGTCGCCGCGAAGCATCTCCGACTGGATAGTTGAGAGCAGCGCGCTCACTGGGAGACGAACGGTAAGGTGACTGTCGAAGAGGGAGCATTGTGTCCATTCTTAATAATGGCGTGCTTGGCTATATGCGTTCGCCCAGCATGCGAAAAAGTTGAGAAGGTAGCAACATAGCGTTGGACGACATCTCGCCATTGCCTATGCGGCATTTAGGAAAGCGCTGGGTTAATGTCCAACTGTAAATCCGTGACATGCCTCTTCGGTTCGGTGGACGACACCTTGGCAAGGCCAGTGGCGTTTCGAATGTCAGTGGTACCGGTAACGTGAGCCGCTACAGTCCCAATGTTCGCATGCTGGTGCTCACAACAGAAATTCGTCAGTAATACTTTAGCATTGCCGTCTTCAAGGTGATATGGTTTGGTTTGGTTTGGTTTATGGGGTTCTTCATCTTTGTATTAAGGAAGCCAACAGTCATCGAAACTAAGGAGAGCATAGGGAAATGTTTGATTATTCCTTCAATTTTTTAAAGTTTGTTTTTATAAGTAAGAAATTACTGATGTAATCACATTACAGCTGAGAACAATTGGCAAAAAGCAGAAACCATAAGCCGAGTACGGTGCTCTACCAATTGAGATGTGGTGATGGCTGTCCAATCTTCTGCTTTTGGTGGTATTACGTTGCGCGTAACCAAACCTTGAGACCGTTCACCAGCGCCACCTTCGTCCGTTGTGGCGGCAGTAGTACGGACTGCACCACCACGAGTGTCACGCGGTCGAACAGACAGGAGGGCAACAATGCGAGAGCCCCCTTATGCTACCTCTGGCATCAAGCATGCTATAATCGAAGCCTTCGTTAAGCTATTGAGCAGACAAGGGTAGGGAAATGAGAGACTTCTTAAAACGCATAAGTTTGTCATAACGAGCCTCTCATTTAGCTTCCCTTGTCTGCTTAATCTTTGTGTTTGCCTAAGCCTTCTTAATAATGGACGCAAGAATGAACGCATGAACGAACGCCGGAACTCATCATCGCAACCAGCTTCGCAACACAGTCCCCAACTAAGCGCAAACACCTTCCAATAACGTCATTTAAATTTACAATGTTTTCCAAGGTGCAAAGAAACGTTTGCTTGTTATCACGAATGAAATTCTCTCCTGCGCCGCAAGCATCTCTTCACCTCTGCACTCGGAAAAACGTTGCGAGTTCCCTCTGCTGCCGAAAACAAAACGTGCTTTTCACGCTTGCAACGCTGTCTTTCTGTAGCAGGCAGCGCCCCATATTTGCGCAGAATGTAAATGAGGTTCGGTGGCTAGTCGAGTGTGAAGGATAAAATAACATATGTTCTTTTCGTGTTTCGATATTTCCTCATTCTAAATTCTACAAACTGAAAGCTGCTCAGATTTACAACTCTTGAACAAGCCTGCCAGTTGCGTGGCGACAAGTCGCAATTAGTTTTAATATTTTTCTCGCCGGTTACTCGCTCTCTCTTAAACTCCTTCACAAGGCGAATTTGAATATTCTGACAATCAGCGTTGTTCGGCGTTCGCCGCCGTAAATTTGACGTGGGGAAAAGTGAAGACGCCTTTTCATTGGCTAGCATGGGCGCGTCATAACCTAAATACGAATTTTTAACCTTGTATTTCAAACACCTCAAGATTTGCATGTCTTTTTTATTTCATTCCGCTGTCACATCCGCTCGGGCTGACGACGACTTTGAAAACGCTGTCAGACCAAATCGCATTTTCCGGAGCGTCGACATGTTTCGCATCATAATAGATAATCACTGCTGTGTGCTTTTCCTGTCATCTCTCTTGACGTCGAAGAAGCAACAATGGTTACGCGGCTTTACTTCTTTTGTTCACATATATGAAACAGTTACTTCTCTTGCATTTAAAATGTAACTGACTTTGCAAGTTCCTGGCATAAATGCGTTCATATAAGGGATGCGTGTTTTGTTGTATTCAGCTTAGAAATGGGCTCCATACTTTACAGAACTTTTCGCCTTTGCGGGCGTTGCTCTTTTGAAGAAAATCTGGTCTTCATATAAGTAACCACAACTTGAGAAGGACAAAGGTTGGAAGGCAAAAAGTAAATCTCCAAATTTCTAGATTTTTGACAGAGCACTTTCTAAGTGTAGAGCAGTCAGGTAACACGATTGTACATAGCCATTATTTTATATTATCCCGCCGCGGTGGCTAAGGGGTTACGGCGCTCGGCTCCCGGCCCGAAAGACGCGGGTTCGATCCCGGCCGCGGCGGCCGAATTTCGATGGAGGCGAAATTCTAGAGGCCCGTGTACTGTGCGATGTCAGTGCACGTTAAAGAACCCCAGGTGGTCCAAATTTCTGGAGCCCTTCACTACGGCGTCCCTCATAGCCTGAGTTGCTTTGGGACGTTAAACTCAAATAAACCAATAAACCAAACCATTATTTTATTGTATTTTGAACATTCAAGTCACATCTTTCGGCCTTTCTCAGGCTGGGGAAAGAAACATACAAAGTAGTTCAGTACAAACTGAGCGTACTAGTTGAAGCAAAAAAATAAACGTAAGTACAAAATACAAGTTCAAACGCAATATCAAGTACACCGTCTGTTCAGAGCCTGGCATACGAGTTACATTCGACAGATGACAGCTTCCGATCTTAAAACAGTTGATAGCGCCAGTGGTGCCTGTATCTTCTTCTGTTGTCCATTGTGTCCCGTGCGCTACAACATATATACCTGTGTCCAGTGCGTTGCTCGTGTGCAGGCACCGGCACAAGCTACCGTTATATCTACCGTTGCATTTGCTCTGCTAGCCTCATTCTTGAAGCTTTCAGCGAGTCGAACAGAGGAGTAACCATGATGTTGTAAACTTCTTTATCTCCAGGGGCTTGAAATAGCTCGAGTTCTGGGGCCGAACGAGGAGCCAGAAGCCTCCACATTTCTAACTTTGGTGTTGTGGGGATGCACTCGCCCCCCCCCCCCCACCCCCCCCCCATGATTCGCTTTCCTGCAGTGCACCCCAACTCTGGTTAACTCCCCCCGCAATGCACTCTTCTCAGTTTGGTTACTTTGGTTACTTCTCAGTTTGGTTACTCAGTTTGGTTACTTTAATGGCGTTTTGCTGCACGCTCGCGGGGAGCGTGCAGCAAAACCTTGGGACCGGGAAGGCGGGTGGACGTTTCGCTCACGGCTCCGCTCTTCGGCGACGGGCACCTCTTGGTCGGAACTTGCTCCCACCAAACCCGTCCTGTCCAGCCTCGGAGTTTTCCCTCTGCCCTACCGTGGGCGAACATTCGCTCGTAACTCCCCGCAGGGAGGCGTCTGCAGCATGCAGACGTTGGTGAGTGGCGACACCACGGGGTTAACCCGAGCATCCGCAGGGACATCCCCGCAGGGGGATGATGGTGAACAATGCGTCACCACGGACCCGAGCATCCGCGCTTAGCCGTGCGTGGCATCGCCGTGTCCGGGGAAAAGGGGATCCTGGTGGTTGAGCCGATGCCGAGCGTTTGGACCCTTAAGGCCCCTCGGCGGAGGCAACACACCACTTTGGCCCCAGCTTCCTGTAGACGGCACCTCCGGCCTGACCCAACCGGAGGAAATCGGCAGTCGCCTTTTCCTATCCTCCCCTCCATCTTTCACTTTCCTGTCTTCTTTCTTGCAACTTTCCTGTATCCTCCTCCCTTCTTGGTCTTTTCTTATTTCCTGGCGGCGAGGGTTAACCTTGTGTGGCTGACAAACCTGTGTCTCGCCATATTGGGTTATAGTAGTGGTGTACAGCTGGCGTGGGCAGGGCTTGTTTTTCAAGTTCCTGTCCCGTCCCCTTGTTGGACTCCATGGTGGGTGGCTGGCACTGTTGCCGAACACCAAACATTTTTTATGGCTTCCCATTTTTTCAACACTGATCTCTCTCGGAAAAGAGGGCGCACCGAGACATCGAAGTTTTTCACAAAGAATGCAACCACATTCCCACGTTTTCATGTTGTTCACAGCGAAGATGAAGAAAAGACTGCTCGACTCGTATCTCCATTCACTGTTACCAAGACCTTGACAGATGCCATTGGAGAAGGATATAAAATCAAAAAGCTAGCAAATGGCGACCTACTCTTAGAAATTTTGTACAACCATCAACAAGAAAAACTGCCTGAAGTGAAAACCTTTGGAGAAATCCCGATCACAATCAGCCCACACCGGTCGTTGAACACTGTTCGAGGAGTTATCTCGGACGATGACCTCAAATATGTAACTGACGAAGAACTTCTGGAAGGCTTAAAGGAACAAAACGTCACTAATGTATACAGGATAAAAATGAGACGAGACAGTAAGGAAATACCCACAAGGCACATTGTTCTTACTTTCGCATCGAGCATCCTCCCAGACTCCGTAGAAATAGGCTATATGAAACACCAACTCAGACAGTATATTCCAAATCCGCGACGCTGCTTCAAGTGCCAAAGGTACGGCCACAGCTCTCAGAGCTGCCGGGGCCAACTAACATGCGCGAAATGTGCTTCCCATGAACACGACTCAGAGAAATGTGAAATTGTACCACACCTGTGTGTAAATTGTGAGGGCAGCCATCCTGCGTACTCACGTGCATGCCCAGTTTGGAAACAAGAAAAGGAAATTGTGACAGTCAAGGTGAAAGAAAACATAACCTTCAGGGAAGCTCGAAAACGAGTCACATCATCTATGCACAAACCCACCTTCTCCGTTGTGGTGCAACAGGGCACAGCATCACAACGGCCTCCGGCACCTAGCCAGGCCTCACACAGTGAGCCTGGAGCAGGGCCACCGGTGCCCCTGGTGGTTGCAGCTAGCGCTGCGCCACCACCCACGAAACAGGCCACGCGGACTTCCAAGTCAGCGGGCCCCAAGGCCCCTCCCCGCCCCCCCCCCCCCCCCCCCCCGGAGAGGCCAAACACGAAAATAACCGTGCGTCTCGCACGATCGTCCAGCGTATCGGAGGATACGATGGACACAAGTCCAGGCAGCCCCGTGCCGTCGACGTCGCAAGGACGGCGGGGCTCCGTAGACCGCCAAAAAAAAGAGAAGCCCCGTATCAGGGCGCCCGAAAACCTAACCTAGTTCTCCACTATCTACAACATGGCATTCATACACTGGAACTGTAGGGGACTATTACATAGCCTAAACGACATAAAAGATATATTAGCCACACACTCACCTGTCGCCTTGTGTTTACAAGAGACAAATTTAGGCCCCAAACACGAAAACATTTTGAAACACTATAACTTCTTCCGCCGTGACCGAGAGCAGGCGAGCCGGCTTTCGGGTGGCGTAGCCATCATAGTTAAAAATGGTATTGCAGCCCGAGAACACAAGCTTAAAACCAGATTAGAAGCCGTGGCAGTCATCCTACACACATTTAAAACAATTACAGTGTGCTGCGTATACATTGACCCTCATCTTAAAATAACAACCCATGATTTAGAAGACCTTTTAGATCAATTACCAGAACCATTTTTGATGATAGGAGATTTTAACGCCCACTCCTGCTTTTGGGGCAGTGAGAAAACCGACACTAGAGGTCAGTTGATTGAAGATTTTATACTATGCAATAACATTTGTCTCCTCTATACTGGCAAGCCAACCTATTGTTCTCCTAGCTCAGGAAAAATGAGTTGTATAGATTTATCTTTTAGTTCGTCCTCTATTTTTACAGATTTTAATTGGGATGTTTTAGATAGCCCATATGGAAGCGATCATCTACCCATACTAATTAGCTCAGCCAATTCACCCGAAATAATCCCAACTAAACCGCAACGGTGGAAACTGCACCTAGCCAACTGGGCACTGTTCCGTGAAAAAGCCAGCCTAGGCAAAATAGTTTTTGACGACCTGAGTGTAGACGAACTTAACGAATTTTTCACAAACTGTATTATTGCTGCTGCACGCCAAGCTATTCCTCAATCCTCTGGAATAGTAAACCAAAATCACAAATATTGGTACACAAAAGAGTGTAAAGAAGCAAAAAAGAGACAAAACAAAGCCTGGGGAACTTCTCGTAGATACCCTACTCAGGAGAATTTTATAAAATTTAAAAAGGCAAGAGCGAAAGCTCGATATATTCGTCGTAGTGCCGAAAAGTCATCTTGGAAAAATTACGTTTCATCGATAAACAGCTCCACCACATCAAAACAAATGTGGGAGAAGGTCAGAAAGATAAATGGCAACTACTCTCCATTCACAATCCCCCTTCTGACAGCTCCCGGTGTACAGACGAGTTTAGAAGAACAGGCAGATATTTTAGGCGACTATTTTTCTACCATTTCCAGCTCATCCCACTACACAGCAGCTTTTCTAAAACACAAAAACACAGCGGAGAAGCAAAGACTGCCGACAGGTTGTGGTACAAATGAACCCTACAATAATTTAATTGCAATACAAGAGATCAAAACAGTAATTTCTGCCGGTAAACATACTGCGCCCGGCCCAGACCAAATACATTACCAAATGCTAGCCCATCTTTCTGAACCTGCCGTAGAGGCACTTTTAAGTTTTTTTAACAAAGTTTGGGTGTCAGGGAAAATACCAAAAGCCTGGAAAGAAGCTATTATTGTACCGTTTCTTAAACCCGGGAAACCACCAACCTCTCCTAGCAGTTATAGACCCATAGCCCTTACCAGTTGCCTTGCCAAATCCTTCGAAACTGTCCTGAATATACGGTTAACTTTTGTCCTTCAATCCTGTGAACTTCTAGATAGCCATCAATGTGGTTTTAAAAAAGGACACTCCAGAACAGACCACTTAGTTCGCCTCGAAAATACTGTTCGAGAGGCTTTCATACACAAGCAACACTGTCTCGCTGTCTTCTTCGACCTCGAAAAGGCATACGACACCACTTGGAGGTTCGGTATCCTCCGCGATTTAGCAGAGCTTGGCATCCGGGGACGGATGTTGAACTGCATAAAGGACTTCCTATCCAATCGTTCCTTTCACGTACGCCTTGGCTCAACCACCTCAAAGAAGTTTTTTCAGGAAAATGGAGTACCACAGGGGTGCATTTTAAGCGCTACACTCTTTGTCGTAAAAATGAATTCGTTAGCCCAAATAATCCCAACATCAGTTATGTACTCAGTTTATGTTGACGGCCTCCAGATCGCCTGTACATCAACCAACATATCAACTTGCGAGAGACAAGTACAGTTGACAATAAATAAACTAGCAGCATGGGCAGACAGGAATGGATTCCAGTTCTCTACTCAGAAAACAGTGGCCATAATGTTCTCTCTCAAACGAGGCCTACAAGCCGACCCACTCATACACCTGAACAATACACACCTACCCGTAAAATGTGAACACAAATTCCTAGGCGTAACCTTTGACAAAAAACTAACTTTCCTGCCTCATATAAATACACTGAAAAAGAAAGCCTCCCGATCCCTTAACATACTTAAAGTATTGTCACGAAAACATTGGGGGGCCGACAGGACATGCCTTTTAAAAATTTACCGCTCTGAAGTACGTTCTATCCTTGATTATGGATGTATAGTATATGGGTCAGCGAGACCATCATACCTTAAACGACTGGATCCAGTACATAACTTAGGTCTGCGTCTTTCTACTGGTGCCTACAGGACATCGCCCACAAACAGTCTTTACGTAGAAACGAACGAACCATCACTTACAGACCGAAGAACCATGTTCACATGCTCATACATTTTAAAAATCCGCTCGCTGCCCAAACATCTTTGTTACACCATAGTCACAAATTGCCCATCAAGAACACTATCAACAAACCGCTAGCTATAAGGCCACTCCTCCTGCGTTTTGAAGAGTTGTGCCAAAACCTCAGTGTACTAGACACATTGCCTGCTATTGCTCGAAGACGAGATCCGCTACCTCCATGGTACAATTTTCCTGAAATCTGTGATCTCACCCTTACACAGTTTCGTAAAAAGCAAACCTCACAACAACATATAATACAAGAATTCCTTGCTCTCGAAGAAAAATACCGTAGTTTTACAGATTTCTACACTGATGGATCAAAAACGGACGTTTACGTAGGAAGCGCAATGGTACGAGGGAATTCAGAGAAAACAGTACGACTTCCACAGAGTGCATCCATCTTCACTGCAGAAAGTTACGCAGTCTGTGTGGCCATAGAAAATATATTTAACGAGTACCTCCCAAACAGTATTATTTATACAGACTCCTTAAGCGTACTTACAGCTCTCCACTCTGGAAACGCAATCGCTCCTATAATTGGTGACATCATACACAACATAGTAACAGCCACAGCACGAGGACAAAACATAAAACTTTGCTGGGTCCCGAGCCATGTAGAAATAAAAGGCAATGAGAGCAGATTTGTGTGCTACTAAAGCTTGCAGCATGGAAATAAAAAAAATAGATATACCTTTTAATGATTGCATGAAATTAGTAGAAAGGAAACTAAAGAGAAAATGGCAGTCGGCTTGGAACAGTGAAGTAAATAATAAATTACACTTAGTAAGACCTGTCTTACTTGAATTTAAATCATGTGTGCACCAGGAACGTTACAAAGAAATAATCTTATGCCGTCTCCGAATAGGCCACACGCACCTTACGCACAACTTCCTATTAACCAAACAAGACAAACCTGTTTGCGAAGAATGCGGAGACGAACTTACGGTTAACCATATTTTAATCTCCTGTGTTAAACTTGAAAAACTAAGAAAAAAATACTTCAGTCAATTTTATAAAGAATGCATTCCTTTCCATCCAACACTGTTCTTACATGATAATGCCATTGTTAACATACCTTCTATTTTTAACTTTTTAAAAGAAGCAGGCTTACTCGAAAAACTGTAAACATTGAACCACTGGCTCGCTTTATTGCATGATACACCTCAGCCGCTTTCTCATTCCTGAGAAGAAGGCTGAGGCTTTTATTTGTTTGGTTGGGATCCTCGACATCCTTGACCAGCCAAGGATGGCCGCTGAGGTTGCCTGACCATGTTTTTTTTTAAAGCTTTTACCATTAGCCATTCTCAAATCTCGTTTTGTCTGTTATTACTAGGTAGTTAAACTTTTTAGGCCCTTTACACCACATTTTTATTAAATCACACAGAAAACTTTCCCTATTTTCTTGTGTTTGGCGCATGATGGCCTTAGATGCCTATGTGCCATTAAACCCAACACAACACAACTCAAGAGTCATAAAAAAACATGCAACAAGGTACAGTTTACATGTCAGATAAAAAAGCCGCTGCTGTAGCTGAGTGGTTATGGTGCTCGGCTTCTGACCCGGAAGACGCGGGTTCGATTCCGGCCGCGACGGTCGAATTTCGATGGAGGTAAAATTCTAGAGGCCAATGTACTGTGCGATGTCAATGCACATTAAATGATTCGAGGTGGTCGAAATTCCCGGAGCCCTTCATTACGGCGTCTCTCATAGCCTGGGTTTCTTTGTGACGTTAAATCCCCATAAACCATAAAGGGCAATTGAAGAGGTTTTAGAATTCGATGAGCTTATGCGGGAAGAATGTGTGAAGCATGCAGGTAAAGCTGGAGAAATCGTTTTCTCTAGCATTTGGAACGGTGGTTTGATCGCCGAATAAAGCGGAGTCGCAGTTCAGGCTTCTCTGCAGTGCACAGCGAAGGGCAGAGGCCCCCGATAATGACGTCACGTACGGTGGTGCTGCGTTAACGAGGAAACGGTTGTTTAATAGAAGAAAACCAACGAAGCAATTTTTTTGGTGGCATCGGACGACGCACAGCAGCATGCAGGCGAGGGCAGCGGACATCCGAAAGTTCGACAACAGTGCTGTCACTACGAGTTTACCTGCACTCCTCCAACGCAGTGAGGACGAGCCTGAACATCGTCGCGGCTTTAATCGACGATTACTTCACCATTTTAAATGCTAGTGCAAAAATACTTTGCGTGCTTCACCTAGAACCTTCATAGCTTCGAATTCTTGCATAACCTCGAACTCTCAAAAAACCGTTTCAGATTCCCTTTAAACCCTTAATCGACCAGGCTCCTGTGTGACAAGTAAAACCACTTTTCTCGTAGTTTTCACTCTTTCTGGTTGTCACGCATTGCAAAAGAAATCCTTAAGGTGAGTTTTTGCGAGCATACATTCTAGCTGCGGTTTAATGACTAGTCTTTCTGTGGAAGCACTGCCGTAGGTATAGGTGCCGGGTCTTGGCACGTCCACTTTATGTAACCACATTTTTTGTAGCGCCTGCTCGCACACGCAGCCAGCCAAGTAAGCACGATGCCAGTAGCCGAACGAAGATCCTTTAATAGATTAGTCGCGGCAGTATATACACAGCCAGGGCCACCCGTGGCGCCCTCCAGGATAGGTTAATATAATTATAACATTCACGATAATTACTAACCCGGCCTACTGTCACTTGTGGGATTTGTGCAGAACCAGTCCCTGTCATCCCGCGTCCGAGGCTTGGAGCGGCTGCTCGAAGAGGAGCGAGATCGGCACACGCAAGCACTGGGGGACAAGGAAAAAGAGACTCGGAGGTTGCGAGACGAGATCAAAGAGCAACTGGCCGTGTATCGAGACCTGCTGGACATCAAAGTAGCGCTGGACCTTGAGATTGCTGCCTACCGAAAGCTCCTGGAGGGCGAGGAGTCGCGCCTGAACATCACTCCATGTGTGTACTGCTCCTCTTCTTTAAGGCGAGAGCCTTCGATGCCTCATCGTTGTCGACAGAAGGTTGTCAGCAGAGGTGTCACGCTTTTCGGTTGGTCGCAATGGTTATGACGTCAGAGTGCGCGGATTCAAAGTAATGAGGTCAGCCACGGATTCCTGGCGCCACCTTTTGGAGCAGGCGATAACTAATAAAAAATAGTTGTCGTCCACTCCGACGGGGGGCGTAAGGCGTCCGTGGGTGACTAAAGTCACTGGAACTCTGAAAGTACCGCGACCAGCGGGCGGCGCGCGGGCAACATTGGGGTGTTGTTGCCAGAGGTGGTCCAGCGCGGCGAGCGCGTCGTCTGCTAGGCGAACAAAGTCTCCCTTGCGGCCGCCTTGTTCATCGGTTTTGAGCAAAAATTAATCAATGAAAGTATTCATGATTGAGAGCTTAGGTGAGGTGAGGGTTTCCAAAACCTTGAAAGCGTCGTACAACAGCTGCGCAGCCTCTCGTATTCTTGAGCCCACGGATGGGAGCTAACAACGCAAGAAGCAGGCTTGTCCTGTGGCTTCCATGAGAGGTTCGCAAATGCATATTTTCGGGGCCCGGAAAACCTTAAAGCCGGCAGGCTGCGTACATACGAGCGAGATATAGCAAAACGTTTAGTAAATCGGTTCACTTGGAGGTCTGATGCATATAAAACGTTCCCTGTGCGCTTGCTGTTTCCTGCCGCCTGTTCTTCCCTCCGTGTGGTCAGTCGCCGGTCGGAGGCTTGTGGGAGGTAGTTGGGCGACCCCAAGGTCGACGACGGGGCCAACGCTCTAACTGTGCGGCCAGATAGCCAGATAGCATGCGGACGCGCTGTGGCTGTATTTCGATGGAGGCGAAATACAAAAACTCCCGTGCGCAATGCGATGTAAGTACGCGTGAAATAACTCCAGGTGGCATAAATTCACCCACTGCGGTCCACTTCGGCACCCCTCATAGCTATCGTGTCACTTCGGGACGTTAAACTCCGCAATTTAATATGTTTATTTAAGCCTCATTAGCCTATATCGATGACCAGCAAGGAAAAAAAAAATCTCACAAAGCAACGTCTTCGAAGACATTTATAGCTGTCACACTCACACAAACACAGACACCCGACGCACAGACACGCACGCACACAGACACACGCGGTGCGCAAAGACACGCGCGCACACAGATACGCACGCAGACACACGCACTGACAGACACACACATACAGACACACGCATACACAGACACACGCGATGCACAGACACGCGCGCACACAGATACGCACGCAGACACACGCACATACAGACACACGAGGTGCACAAAGACACGCGCGCTCACAGATACGCACGCAGACACACACGGTGCGCAAAGACACGCGCACACAGATACGTACGCAGACGCACGCACTGACAGAGACACGCATACACAGACACACGCACGCACACAGACGCGCGCGCGCAGCACACATGCGCGCACACAGACAGGCGCGCGCACAGAGACACGCACACAGTCATACGCTCAGATAGAGGCACAGACACGCGCGCGCACACGCACACAGACACACACACGCACACAAGCGCGCACACAGACAGACACACACGCACACAGACGCGATACTGAACGTACTACTTCGTAACACACGCCGTCCAACCACCTCGGAAGCACTGCGCCCCGTCGGCTGCTAGAGCGAGTGGACCATCTATGGAGGCGCTTAATCACGTGATCGCAACTGGCCAATAGGCGGCGCGGCGGCGAAGAGAAAACAGCTGGTACTTTAAGAGTTCCAGTGACTTTAGTGGGTGACCACATTATACTGCGAACAGAGCCATGGATACAACCGAACTCATCGAAGCAGAGAGAGAGTCGTGGTAAAGAAGCAGTCAAAATAGGCCGTCAAAGGGTGTAGTTGTAATGCGTAGCCAAAGTGTGCCGTCAAATAAAGCGTTAGTACAGCACAAACAGTCTCGCAGTCAATGCCAAACAGTGCGCCAAGAAAGGCTTTCTTGGCGCACCTATAGAGCCAAATTGCCACTTGAATTTTCTTAATATCCTCCGGTTGGCCTGACTTCAAGGAGGGAGTTGCCAAGGAGTTTCCAACTTTTTTTTTCCATATCTTCTGTTCGCACAAATATAAGCTGCCCTACTCTGTTGCAGCATTTTTGTCTTGTCGCCTCTTTTGGCGAGATTTGACGTCATAGCGTTAAAGACCGCGTTACCCAGAAAATCGGCGTTGTCGGCGTTGTGAGCCCAAGATGATGAGCATGACTCTGGCAGATGATGCCCAGAGAGCACCCTAGGAGGCGGGCTAGCCTCGAAGGAAGCGTGGTCTTGCGGCGGCATCGCAACCGGCCCACCGTGTGAGGCGGCAGTTATATCAATCGTTGCAGCCGTAGGGCCTCAGTGGTTATGGCGCCCGGCTGCTCGCCCTGATGACGCGGGTTCGTTCCCGGCTGCTGCGGTCGCATTTCGAAGGAGGCTAGGTTCGAACCCGACCGCGGCGGCCGCGTTTCGATGGAGGCGGAACGCAAAAGGCGCCCGTGTGCTGTGCGATGTCGGGGCTCGTTAAAACATTTGCAGTTGCTTAGCTCTGGTTAAGCCTGGATATACAAGCGAAAAGCTGCAGTTATGCTTTGTTTGACGTCATGGTTGTCGCAGTTCGCGCACAATTCACTGGGAGCACCACAATAACGGTGTAGGCAAGCGCTTTATAGAGCCCTCCTTCCGCATGCGTAGTAACTGTGGTAAACACGCGGCTGCAACGAAATGTCAAACGATGGCGAGGAGGCGAGCGCGCAGTAGTAGCGGCGGTGAGGATGCGGCGCACATGCGCAGTAGCGCGCGGCTGCGCCGAAATGTGCGATGTCAGTGCACGTTAAATATCCCCAGGAGACCTTCACTACAGTACTTCTTTCTTTCTTCTTTCACTCCCACCTTCCTCTCTTCCCTTATGGCGCGGTTCACGTGTCCACCGAGATATGTGAGACAGATACTGCGCCATTTCCTTTTCTCAAAAACCAATTTACCTGAAAACCCAAGGTGTTGCTAACGAGTGAGTGAGTGAAAACTTTATTAAGTTCTAGATTCGGTTGTATTCTGGGTTTTTCAGATGGCTTCATCATCTTCTTGCTGAAAGGTCGGTTGCCCTTAGTCCAGGGCTCCGCTGGATGCTGCTGCCAGTTGTGCTCGCCGAATCAGACCTTCTTGGTCGACCCGGCGATCGCTGGAGAGCACTCCCTCCCATTGCTCCGCACTCGGGTTTGTTATAACTGGTACCACGCTTATCCTCTGGCATGCTCACGTTATGTGGTACAGCGTGAGGGGTTCTTGGCGTGGGTGTAGGTTCGGGTACGAGCCCGTCTGTAGCTGCCTCCACGCGACAGTCTTCTCTGCTAAGGGAGTTGTCCGGTGGAGGATACCGCTTTCTGCAGCCCTTGTATTAGTTTAGTATCGCCTACTAATCTTGGGGTACAGGTTCGTTCCCCTCGAGGTCGCCTACGTTGGATGCTCGGTAATAAGTGTACTCTCGAGCTATCCTGGCCGCCTCTTGGTTCCTTGTTACTTCCGCATGTCCGCATGTCTCTCCGAGCGAACCTGTGTTGACCCAGATGGTGACGTCGTCGGCATACATAGCATGGTGTATGCCGTCGATTGCTTTTAAGTGTTTTAAGTCATTTCTGTTTTTTATTACCAATAAATAGCCACTAACAGCAAACCGAAAAATCGAACTTTCGCGATCGAAAAGTGGAAGCCATAACATACTGCAAAATATGCTCGTGAAAGTGTGGTTTATATTCTCTGAAGTGCATTCTTCCATGCAGTAGGTGGTGTCCAACTTATGGCGGACATTGCGTCACGGCGAGGTTTCGTCACGTGAATTCAGACTTCCGGGTCTTCTCTGTCGCGGTGTTTGCATTGGTTTTGCCTGTGAACGTGAGCTTTCGAGCATATTTTTTTTTACTTTAGACGTCCACAGCACCGAGAAAATGGTGTGTTGCGCTGCCCTAAACTGCAGCAACTCTGGCAAAGCAGGCTACAAGATGTTTAGAGTGTTATGGGACAGAGAGCGACGAAAACAGTGGGCCGTTGCTATCCGCCGGCAGACTGCTGACGGCAAACTGTGGATGCCCACCGACAACTCTCGGCTTTGCTCCGAGCATTTCGTCAGTGGTACGTGTTTGAGACCCTTGCGTAAAAAATGCAGTCTGCTTGAGTGGGTTTTGCTCTTCTTTTTCCTTCAGGAGCACCAAGTGCTGACCCAGACGACATTGATTATGTGCCGCAGCTGTTTTCATAAGACGACAACAGCAGCGCTCGGTCATTTCGCATCCTGAAAAGGTTCGTACGAATGCCTTCTTGTTCCTTCAGCGTTTAGAGATGTTATAGCATTGAAATATTTTTCTTTTTCCCTCAGTCATCAGCGATATCAGCGTGTGCCACCACTGCCGGCAGCTGTAGGAACGGCAACAGCAAGCGCTGCTGAGTCAGCTGCAGGCGGTGGCTCTGTGACACTGCGAGACGAGGCAGACGCATCAGGCGCCACGCTCGCGGACTTCGAGGCTGACTGTGATGCTGGAGGAAGGCTGGCCGATGCAGGCAAGCAGCCATGCACTTATTTGCAGCAACAGGTTAGTGTAATGGGTGCTAGTTAAAATTTTAAGTGAATCTCATTTTCTTGTTGAGATCTTAATTGAAGATGGTTGTTTCCTTTTTGTCAGGTTGAAATCATCCGAGCTAGAGCACCCACATATGAACTATTCTTTTGACAGCTTTGAAAGCTTCTATGTTTCTCACACCTGTTTGTTGGATATTTTCTAGTTAGTGCTTTGATTTACATAATGATATTCTCTTCAATTTTAGGAACTCAGACAGAGGCTGCTGTCTGTATCAGCTGCAGCCAACTGGGCGCTGAATGCGAGAAGCTGAGACGAAAAGTGTGTGACCTGAGCAAAGTGAACAGGCGGCTAAGGCAGCAAAAGGCCAGGGATGCAGATGTGGCTGCAATGACTGAAGCCAAAGTTGCATTTTACACTGGTATGTGTGTGGCTCCTTCCTCTAATATAACTCCTCTTTCTGCATTCCATTGTGACAACTTGGTTTGGTGTAAAATGAGCCCATATTCATTCAGCCATACGATATAGTGGTGCTCTTAGGCCAGAATATTATGTGGAAACACAACTCTCATTGCGGCTTCCAACTGTTACCAGGATGTAGTAGTACAGTTCACTGAAAGTCGTTTTCTTCTATCTTTTCAGGTCTGCCCAAAGCAATTTTTTTTAGTCTTGTCGTTTGTCGCAGCAGGCCTGCCTTCTAACCATACTGCATTGCCACAGGGAACACAGTTGTTTTTGTTCCTGATGCATCTGAGGCAAGGTTTTTCTGTAAAGGACCTGGCGTACCGTTTTTTTGTGTCCCGTACCACAGTGACTGCCATTTTGAAGGTTTGGATGGAGCCTATAAAGGCTTTGTGCAAGGAATTAATTAAATTCCCTGACCCGGCTGTTGCCCAGTCATGGCTGACTGCGAAGGACAGGCACTTTTTCCCGAAGCTGCGGTGCATCATCGACTGCACAGAAGTTATTTACAATTAATACATTACACTTCTATTACAAATAAATACTTTCATCTAAAGCTGAAGTGTGATGAAGTGCATGCTTTTGAATTAGTGTGATACTTAAATGAAGTTAGTTTCACATTTTCACTTTAAAGGTCTACTGGACATTCTTGGAGATGGTGACCAGGTGCTGGCTGTCAGGGGTTTCTTCCTTCACGAAGAGTTTTTTCTTAGAGGAGTGCACCTCATCACACCCGCCTTCACGAAAGGAAAACAGCAGCTCCTGGAAATGGAGGTCATAAAGTTCAGGCGTGTGTCCTCGTCAAGGATCATCGTTGAGAGGGCCATTGGCCACCTCAAGAAATGGAAGATGCTGCAGGGAACTGTAGCCTACAATCTCGTCCCAAAGTTCGAGGATTACCTCACTATTATTTGTGGGCTGACAAACATGGCCCCATCCCTGGCAGCAAAATGTAAGCGTTCATTTGCTTAGATTTGTACATTCATCTGGCTGCTAGAAACTGCGTAGCCTGGGGAGAATAATTTTGCCAAGAAAGCTTTCGAGAGCCTGGATGTGCGTATCCATGAAGCTCGCTTCTTTTTCCACCTTAATCAAAATGCCTCCCTTATCTATGTGCAGATAAAGGTAGCACAGACTACACTTTAAAAGATTCAAATGCAACTTGCCTGAATCTGGTAATAGTATTTGTGAGTCACTTTCACAGTGCCTGCAGCATCCAAACAGAAGTCTACTTTAGCTTGCCCTTCTGTGATAAGGTCATCTGGGTCCACATCTCTAAGACTGTGCAAACATTTAACTCGAAGAAGTGATGGTGCATGGCACTTACAGTGAAAGACCCCATCTGGGCTACATCCAAGATATGGGTACTCAGGTGGTATCATGAGTCCACACTCTTCTAGCCTAGCATCTATATGCTGCATTTTATACACATTGAGGGCTCGTTCCTTTGCCAGCGGCTCAAATTCAATACCGTACTGGATAGCTGGGCTGAAAATCTCTGTTGGATGCAGTAATCTATTGATAAGTGAAGTGCACTTCACCTGTTTAGAGCGGCATACCTCTTTAAAAATGGAAGCAGTAATTCTTCCTTTGCGATGGAGGCACCACAAAGCGCTCTTTCTCTGTTCTTTCGTAGCCGCTTCAATCTGTAAAGCTGTGGGCATGGTGATTTTAAGATTTCTGATAGCTGCTTGGTAATTTTTGTCTACCTCTGGGTTCAAAGGTTTGAACTCGCAGAGTGGTCTGCTAACTGTAATCTCAAACTCTGCATCTTGCTCTTCTACTTCACTCTGGTTGGCCTCGTTGCACCCATTTTCTTTCTCATCAACAAGAGTGAAGTACCTTGCTGTTGGAGCAACCTGCGAAGTGAAATGTTTGTAGAATGATTAACACAAATCCCGAACGTGGGTGAGCCGTAAAAAAACTGAATGGTTCGGCGATGAGAGATGAGCGGCTCAGTGGTTTCGAAGACGCAGGCTGTAGGGGTAGAAAGCTGGTTAGTAGTGGTAATGCAACAGTACAGCTTGTTTTAAAGTGGCTATATAAAACCTGACGCTTATATAAACATTCAAGGAATAGTTTAGCTTGTCAAGATTTTCTCAGGGAACACATGATATGGAAGAGAAGGATGGTAAACTGAAATCCATAGGAAATGCTGAAACAAGCTCAGACCAAGCTCTTGCATTTAGAACAAAAAGTGCATCAAGATGTCTATGCCCTGTACTCTGTAATAGGAATTCCCATTTCAACATCTTGAACATTAGGCTGTCTTACCATATTCTCTCCAAAAATGCTGCAGAAGTACACAGACAGCTTATGTGAAACACTACTTTCACGAGGGTTTCCCACAAGCAGATAAACTCGAGTAACTTGCCTTTCGCAGTTCTGCAATAAAATTGCCTACGTCAACAGCAGAGTCTGCTTTTGCTTGCTCTTCTTCGTGCTTTGGGTTGGTACCTGGCTTTTCGTGCCTCTTGTGGTGCCTGTACCGAAGATGAGCAGCAAGCTTCGGCTCCACCTGTGTCATTTAACAGGCTTAGCATTAAGATAATAATGCCAAGTGCAGTGCTTTCGTCTAGGCACAAGCGATGCAAATGCTGCACATTTCTGAATATTTATACATGCATGTATTTTTACCTTTTTCAGCCGAGGCACCAACCACTGGCATCGGACATCCGTAGGTGCACGGGTGGGCTGCTTGCTCTCCTTTGACCACGCCTCCAATACAAAGCACACAGCAGCACAGTGGCTGCAGGCCCGCCCCTGTCTTGAGTGGAAGCAAGATTCGCACCACACATTCTAGTTTAGTTTATGGTTTAACATCCCAAAGAGACTGAGGGTATGAGGGACGCCGTAGTAGACATCTCCGGAAATTTCGGCTAGCTGGGATGCTTTAATGTGCACCAACATCGACGGTACACGTGCACCTTGCGTTTTGCCTCCATCAAAAAGCAGCTGGGGTTGAACCCGCATCCTTGGGTTCAGTAGTTGAGCGCCGTAACCACTGAGCCACCTTGGCAAAGCGCACCACACACTCTAAATGAATAGCTGTGAGCACCATGAAGTACCATTGTTGCAGATGGCGAACCTGAACTAAACATGCACTGTTCAGAAATCAAGTATAGCAGTTAACCTTCACATCTGTGGCAGTTGCACACCAGAGGCATGTTACATCCTAGAGCTGTGCAGACTCTGATGCATGTTTCAGTGCATGATTATGCTTGGTAAGTTTCATGCATGTAGCAGTAACTGCCACAGGTAGTGCTTGCAAGTTGTTTACTTCCACTTCTATCCTGTGACTCGCGCACCTAATGTTCACTCCACAACATACTATCCCAATATGCTACAGTTCAGAAAGCAAGTTTATCTGGAAATCATCCCAGGACATGACCTTCACTGAGAAGGCACTAAAAGAGTTGCAGTTGGTTCTGTAACGTGTCTGCTGCTTCTTGTTTGTCCTCTGTGCCTCAGGTCAGTGACGTAGAAGAAGTTAATGAAATTGTTTAACCCATGAGGTTGCTTGCTGCTGAAGGTGACATGTTGTACAAGAAGAGTTTCGCCTGGAGTTGGTGGCATCATCTCCTCTTTATTCACCTCTCTGAGACTGCCATAGAGGCTCTCCTAAAATTTTTCAATAAAATATGGATGAGTGGAGAAATCCCCCAAGCATGGAAAGAAGCAATCATAGTACCCTTCCTAAAACCTGGCAAACCACCAACTAGTCCCACCAGCTACAGACCAATAGCACTCACTAGCTGTATAGCAAAATCATTCGAAAGCATACTAAACATCAGACTAACCTTCATACTTCAGTCCCAGCAACTTTTAGATATACACCAGTGCGGTTTTAAAAAGACATGTTCCACAACCGATCACCTCGTTCGCTTTGAGAACACAGTTCGGGAAGCGTTCATCCACAACCAACACTGTATCGGGGTCTTCTTCGACATGGAGAAGGCTTACGATACCACTTGGAGGTTCGGTATCCTCCGTGACCTAGCGGACCTAGGTATCCGCGGCAGGATGCTGGGCTGTTTGAGCGACTTCCTAAGCAACCGTACATTCAGAGTCCGCCTAGGTGCAACCTTCTCCAACACTTTTATTCAAGAAACTGGCGTACTCCAGGGGTGCATCCTCAGCACATCCTTATTCATCATCAAAATGAACTCCATAGGAAAAGTAATCCCAAAATCCATAATGTACGCAGGTTACGTAGACGACCTCCAAATAGCATGCACGTCATCCAGCATACCTACCTGTGAGCGACAGATACAAATAACAATAAATAAACTCGCTACCTGGGCAGATAGAAACGGATTTAGATTTTCCCCTCAGAAAACAGTAGCGGTTCTGTTCTCTTTGAGACGAGGCCTACAGGCCGACCCCACACTATATCTAAACCAAACCCAATTACCTGTCAAACAAGAGCATAAATTTCTAGGGATAACTTTCGATAAAAAGCTCACATTCTTGCCACATATAAACAGCTTAAAGAAAAAAGGTTCTCAGGCCCTCAGTGTACTGAAACTACTGTCAAGAAAACGCTGGGGGTCTGATAGGGCATGCCTGTTACATATATATTGTTCTCTGGTTCGCTGTAAGTTAGACTATGGGTCCATAGTATATGGCTCAGCAAGACCGTCCTACATAAAACGACTGGATCCTATCCACAATCTTGGTTTAAGGTTGTCTTCAGGTGCTTACAGAACTTCACCAATAGCAAGTCTGTATGTGGAAACGAATGAACCTTCCTTATAAGATCGAAGAACTGCACTAACTTGTACATACATCCTCAAAATCCTTTCTCAGCCCAAACATCTCTGTTATCCAATTGTCACGAAATGCCCATCCCGAATACTCTTCAACAACAAGCCTCACGCAGTTAAGCCGTTGCTCTTGCGCTTCGATGAAAAATGCCAAGCCCTGAACATACTAAATGAAATTAAAAATATTGCCCCAAGACACGAAGCGTTACCACCGTGGTACACTCTCCCCACAGTGTGTGACGTCACACTAACACGCCTCAGGAAAACCTGTACACCACACGACCATATAATACAAGAATATCTAGCACTACAAGAAAAATACAGAAATTACACTGCATTTTATACTAACGGGTCAAAAACTCATGCGCATGTAGGAAGCGCAGTAATACAAGGAAAAAACGAAAATGCAGTAGGACTGCCGTCATGTGCTACAGTTTTCACCGCGGAGTGTTATGCTATTAGTGTTGCGGTACAGAAAATAACAAATGAAAACATCAAAAACAGCATCATTTATACAGATTCACTGAGCGTCCTTACAGCATTCAACTCCAAAAATGCCACGGAGCCACTGATTGGAAGCATCATACACAATATAGAAAAGGTCACAACACAAAAACATGTTATAAAATTCTGCTGGGTTCCCAGTCACATTGGCATTAGGGACAATGAGAGGGCCGACATGTGTGATGCACGAACCAGAACCATGGAAATAGAACATGTGAATTTGCCTCCTAGGGATTACATGAAGTTAGTGCATAGCAGACTAAGAGCCAAGTGGCAAGCTTCTTGGGAAAATGAAGGACACAACAAGCTGCATACCATAAAGCCCATTTTAAAAGAATGGAAATCATGCCGCCATAAAGAGCGTTTTATTGAAGTAATTTTATGTCGTTTACGCATAGGTCACACACACATCACCCATAACTTCTTATTAACAAAAAAAGACAAACCTGTGTGTGAAATGTGTGGTGAGGAGCTCACAGTAAATCACATTTTAATTTAATTTCTTGTTCGCATCTCGAAGAACTTAGAAAAAAATTTTTTACGGTGTTTTACAATGAACACATTCCATTTCACCCCGCATTGCTTTTAGGCGAGCAAACACTTGTCGAGTTTTCACTTGTTTGTAAGTTTCTAAAGAAAGCCAATGTTTTAAATCTATTATAATGTAACCTCCCCCAATCCCCGCCCCCAATCTTCGTATCCTTCCCCTCCCGACCAACATGTCCCCCGTCCTGCACGCCGGACGTCGTCATGCGGCCGCACAGCACCATTCCCCTCTCTTTGATACCCAGGGTGTAGCTTACACGGATGCCTCCTTCGTGGCTCCTCGAGGTTCCTGCGGCTACGCCCTGTACCATCCACACCTCCCTGCTCCTGAAACCCACACCAGCGGGCCGTATCTACACCCTCCAGACGCATTGTCCCTCGAGGTCCTCGCCATTGCGCATGCCCTCCAGTCATTTTCCCTCCTTCCCTCTCTCCAAGAGTACACAGTCTATTCGGACTCACAAGCCGCTATACACCACATACAGAAACGCACCCTGACCCCTTCTCTCCAACAGGAGGTCGAACGAGCGGTCTCCGCACTGCAGCCTTCCATCGTTTTCCTCCGCTGGGTCCCTGGGCATTCAGGGATTGACGGCAATGAGCTGGCTCATCAGCTCGCCCGCGACACACTTTTCCGGGCACCGTTGATCCCCTGGCCCAAGCCCTCGGAGGACGGTGGGAGACTCACCCTTCGCCGCACCATAAAAGAGGTCTACCTTGAGCTCCGCCTCGACAAACGCCTTTACCCTCCCCCTCATCCATCACTCACGGTGCCGGAGTCTCGCCTTCTTCGGCACATTCAGATGAATGCAGTTATCACCCCGTCCCGCCTCTTCCTCTATCGCTATCGATCGGACCCTTCCTGTCCCAACTGCCCCTGTATCTATGCGGACCTGGCCCATTGCCTATTCTATTGCCCGGCTGCTCAGCAGTCGGGTTCCTTCCCCCCACCCTCTCTATCAATCACCACCTGGCTCGACTGGCTTGGCGCTGAAGGGGAAGAAGAACAGCGGCTTCTGGTCGCCCAGGCGGTCGAAATGCTCGGCCTGTAAATTATGGTTGATTAAAAGTCTTTTACTACTAATGTAACCTCTCTACACTTGACATATCATCTTACCATGTGTTTGGCGCACGATAGCCCTAGTTGCTTATGCGCCATAAAACCCCATATAACTAGCTAATCCTCTTTATTCAGTGAATGCAGATTGGATGACATTAGCCTTCGCCGACTGCCTTACAAGTGGCATCTCGACAGTTCCGTTTGATATCGCATGACTATGCAGTTGTCACGATGTGTGCACCACAGCTGCTCGCACATTTTTGTCGAGTTAAGTTTTAATACTTGCCGCATGGGGTGCACTTCCTTCTCCATACATCAGTTTGTGGGCACTACATAAAACCTGGTCTCCAACCTAAAAAGTTAGTGGTACATTGCAAATTATGACTGTTCTTTTGAAGCTTGCATATAGATATAATTCTTCATTTTTGTTTTAAGCAGTGTGTGACTTATGGATAATCTGTGCTTTTGACTTGTGTAAAGCTGAAGACAGAAGCGGTAGGAAAGTGCGGCTTGTTATAGCGTGCATGATAAGTTCAGACTGTTATCAAGTGTTTGTGGCTTGGCCGGATTTCATTGTAGAATTTTTCCATGGAGAACATTAGGGACTCTGAGTGAGGTGTTTGCAAGTGAAATGGTGCCTGTTTATTGCAGTGGTAGCATAAAAAATTCAGCACAAGCAAGGGCTGTAAAAAGCAGTTGATGTAGTGTTGTAGTCGGTGGCACAAGGCTGCCAGTGGTCTTCACTGTCTCCCATTCAAGGCCAAAATGACGCATGGACACCACCAGCTACTGCTCTGGTCCAGTTGTTCATGGCACACACCCGTCGTCGGTGCGTCCAGGATGAAGTGTGTTGCTCCCACTTCGGTCACCGCAACAAGGGCTGCGAGCCACCAGCACATAGTTATCATCCATACCTGTGTATTGTTTATGGCATTAGGGGCAACCTGCTATTGAGAGGAGTGTGTGTATGAGTTGTGGATTTCATAAAGTGCCCATAACGAGCCACCTAGCTCCAATTTGAATTGTTTGAGATGCTTGTATTGCTCATTCTTTGTCAATGCCAATCCACCCAAAATAGCTTCTAGTCAACATTTTCAAGTTTCATAGTCTTGGCGCAAAAACTATTCTGAATACTTCTGGAGCTACCACTTTGTTTTCCAAGTTGTAGGGCCGATCACACACCTGCCTAGAGTGCTCCAACGATGCCTTAAGAAGGATACTTGCGTAATTTTCAAGTGATCTAGGTCTTGAAACCTGGCCTTATTGCGCAGCTCATCTCCATAGATGTTTAACTTGCGTCTTAAAAAGCTGCATCGAGACTGCCAGGCAGCCAGCAGGTGCCAAAAATACACAACAGTATTCCCTTCAAGCGCTGCTTAGAGGAAACTGTTTGTATGCAAGGTATTTTTATTTTCTGTGTCCCTGTAAGTATAATGCCAGCAACATGATCTGGATTGATGTTCCGTCTAGGGGCTTAAGCAATGTGTTTGCTGCTAAAGGGAGATTCTGAAACCTATAAAATCTCATGCTGCTCATCTCAGGCAGTCTAGAAAACTCTTCAGCTACCTGTGAATTGTTCTTTATTTGTACCACACGAACTCTCCTTTGCGTGCCTGAAGAACATAAAGCAAAACTTCTATGAGTGGCTTCTGTGACAAAGGCTGAAATACCAACAAATGTGTGTGTGCCTTTTCACCCTTATTCTGCCAACACAGATATTTCAGCAATGCCTTGATGCAAATTAATACAGCCTTTCATCACACTGGGTGCAGGTGCATGCTTTCCGGGGAATAATTCATGCATGTACAAAACAGAGTACAGCCATGCTGAAAACAGCATACTTGTCAGTTGTTCCTCTGCGCAGCAGCCAAACTAAAATTCAGCCGCTATCAAGCTATATTTATTTTTGGCAATTTAGATACTCTATAAAATAAATGAAATCAGATGGGCGGGCTAAACTGTACTGAAAACTAAAGATCATGCATCTTGTACACGCTGTGAAGTCGCACTTACCCTGCCATGCATGTGCAAAATGCATCTTCAATTTCTCCATTCGTTGTACATGCCACCCAGCACTGGTACGAAAACCCAGATCTTTGGGAGGGGCTCACTGCACCGTTCAGAATCACATGGCCCAGTTTCGGGACGGCCACTAAAATTGTGTGCACCTTGCCTGCAGATGATGAGACACGAGTTACTTAGGGCAAGAAATCCTCGCAATTAACATCCAACGAAGGCTAATTCGTTAGAAAGAAAAAGCGCACTTACCTGCTTGTACATAAAGATAGCCTTCCAGCGACTTGTACGCCTTCAGCTCCTCGCCGTCGCAGCCTTTCTTGTCCACGAAGTATGCGACAATATTGTCGTACGTAACGCGCGGCCACAGCTGACGGCAATCCCAGTACTTAAGTTCCTTGAAGCGCGATGCCTCCAGAAAAGGTGCGCTGTAATGCAGTTCACAGCTACATGTAATAGCCGCACAAAGAACAACATGAAAACGTTCTAGCGAGTGACAAAGCAACGTTAACTGCAACGAGAACAGACGACGTGCATGCTCTAACGCTCGCACTTACACAGCTTTATCACTGTTTAGTCACGAATATGCTACAGTAAATTTGGACGCAATATTCTTAAGGCGCTTACTGACCTTTCTGGCGGTCCTGTAGGGGTTTTCTGAGCCATCAAGACACGAAATATCGCTTCGTTATGCTGCACTTTTAGTACTGCGCCACACACGCTCGCTTTTCCAAAAGACCCAGAAGTCTGACTACCCAGCATGCCTTACGGCTCGTTCAAGTTGGACACCACCTGTTGCACTCGGCCGAATTTCGGTTTATGGTTTATGGGGTTTTGAACACATCCAGGGGGAGCTGAGCGGAGCGGACGCGCTTCACATAGGCGCTGTGAACTTTCGCCTTTATTTTCCCACTTACCCATCATAGCGCCCTAAATTCCTACCTCAGGCTTTCGTGAACACCCAAGGGACCTTTACGAGCGCTCCTTTGTCCGTGACTCCTTTGTCCGCTGTATTTTGCACAAGCACTTTACGAAGATATCCGAAGCGGAGTCGCCGCACTAAGCCTAACCACTCTCGGCGGCGCACGGCGGAGCGGCGTTCCACGTCAACGCTTCATATGGCCGACGCCGCTGCCTTCCCATCCAGCCACAGCGGGTCGTGCTCGCTGTCCACGGCAACGGAGGGAGTCCACGAACTTGCCGACATGGATACCCAGGATGCCATGCCCGGAATTTCTACCACCGACACAACGGAGGGGGGCCTACCGCACGGGACGCAACGAGACAGGACTGTAGCCTACCCGAAGGCGACGCCATGGTTCAGGATGATCGACGCACGCAAAAAACGATTCAAACCTGTAACGGAGGCAGAAGCACACACACCTGCCGAAAGATCACGACCCGCACGCCCCATCAAATTACCGAGGCTGCCGCATGATGACTACAATGTGGTAATACGTCTACGTGGACGGGTGACGCTGCATAACAACTCCGGTAGGTCACTTCTTGCTGCTTTGCAATTCAAGCTCAGCCGCTAATTCACCCACGAGGCCAGAGTCAGGATCAAGCCAGAGCAAAACATCGCTATTCTGAGCACCCCAGATCCGGACCTCACTGAACAGATATGCAACATCCAAGCAATCAATCTAGGAGGAAAGGAATATTCAATGAGCGCTTATGCAGCCTCACCAGATAACTCATGTAAAGGCATCATTACCGGCGCCTTACCGATACCTTCAGAAGAGGAATTACTAAACTGCACGGAAACATATCCCCAACAAATCAACATCATTCAAGCGAGGCCTTTCGGCACCAAGGGGGCATGTCTATATACCTTTGAAGGCAAAGCAGTGCCACGGTTTGTCTACCTCAGCGGCATCGAATACAGGTGCAAACCATTCCGACCAGTGATGCAGGTTTGCGGATACTGCCTGAAAATAGGGCACCGTGCTGAGATTTGTCCCACTCCGCAGGAGAAAAGATGCTACAATTGCGGAGTACGCAATCCTCCACCAGGACATGTCGATTGCAAAAAGTACTGCATCGTCTGCGACACATCGGACCACTCCACCACTGACACGAACTGCCCGGCAAGACAGAACTACACCACAAGAAGGAAAAAGAAACAAAGCTGATGAAGCCGTAATCCGACGTCATCATTATAAAGACATTACTGCACAGAGCCAAATGCAGAAGAACCAAAAGCCTGAGCAGAAGCAAAAGAATGCGCAGAAGAACAAGACTGAGCAGGAGCACGAGACTGAGCATCGGCCCAAATTTAACCAAACCCAAGCCGACCGGCCAGGAGAACTTCAAGGATATAGCAACAGCACAACACTTCCCACGAAAGGGAATCAGAAAAACGGTCCAAGCAAGGCACTCGCCATCCATCCAAAGAAAGTTTGGAACCAAAGCACAGAACAATGGCCACTCCTCCCACCACTGAGGAAGGAAAACCCAGTGGCCACCACGGGTGCCCAGACACCTTTGGAGCAGACCATGGAGACCGAGACCTCAGAACCGTCGGACAACCAAGATAGCAAAGACCACACGGAAAAGCGCAGTGTGGACACCGTGAACGCCGGATATAAAACTTCACAACGCGATTTCGCACAACTTCATCCCCTTCGGGTGCCCAGTGGTACCGAGACAGACGCCACCGAGCCACGGGCCTGTACCTCGAAAGCCAGTGATTGCGCATCCCACATCCAGGAGACCCAGGAGACGCAGTCACTCCGGAACGCTACACCCCAGAAAGAAGCCGGCTCTGCTAAAACCGGTGAGTTGTCCGTCCAAGCAGCCTCCAGTCCCACCTCTTTTCGAAACCCTGACTCACCTATTACACCTCAAGAGGCGGTTAAACAGTACATACGTTCCGCTGAATTTCGCTCAGAAATCACTACCATAATAAATACTATAGTTGCTGAACAACTCGGAGCGATGCAGCAACAGCTCATACTAGCCCAGGCACAGTTGATACAGTCCATGGCTGACAGGATAGAAGCTACGATTAACACACGCTTGGAAAAACATGAAGCCGGCATCAACAAGCTTTTCGAACTTGTACCGCATCAGGAATTGCCTCGCAAGCAGCGCGCAGTTGAACCCGCTGCCTGTCCTCAACCACTCTATCCAGACCAGCAACATGGCGCAGAACAATAGCACGCGAAAACGTCGGCGGCGACACCAGTCCAACACACCAGCAGAAACAATTATATGGCAATGGAACTGTCGCAGCATACGCCGAAAACAAGCACAACTAGCCGCATATATAGCAAACTCCCCTAATCCCCCCCCATGTAATCGCTCTGCAAGAGACGGAAACAAATCGCATTCATATCCGTGGTTATCACACGGCAGCCCTTACACCACGTACGGCAATCCTGACACTCGCATCCATGCCGGTACTAGACCGCACACCGACAAACACGCCCGAGAGCAAGGGCACTCAATATACCGCGATAGAGCTAAGCTCACCAGGACACACATATGGCCTCACTATTATTAACATATACAGCAATTCTAAAGATAACGGCAGAGTTATTCCGGGTATCCTGGGCTCCTTCCGTTCCTCAAACCTTCTTGTGGTGGGTGATTTTAATGCACGTCACACGCACTGGGGATGCACCTCGGATACCCCCAAAGGTCACCTGATTTCTACCGCAATGGCTGATTACAACCTTAGCCTGATCACAAACCCCACCGTACCCACTCGCATCGGCACAAGCGTCACCCGCGACACCACACCCGATCTCACATGGGCCACACCGAACATAATCGTAAAATCTCACACGGCGCTCCAGGATAGCCTTGGAAGTGACCACTTTCCAGTCTCCACTATTATATCTTATGATTCCAAGATTTTCAACCCTCGTTTTTCAGCTTCTCACTGACTGGGATAAATTGCGCTCACATTTGGCTACTGATTCGACAGAACCCCGTACTGTCACTGACTGGACAGACCGTCTGGTGAAGGCCATCCAGGCGAACAGCAAAGACATTAAAAATACCCCTAAGGCACCGCAGGTTGATCCCTGTAAGGGAACCCTGTACACCACACCCTTGGCACAAGGGACAAACTTTAAATCATGATTTACTTCACACTATTTTTGTCTTTGTTTTTGTCTTTTTGTTTTTCTTCTCTGCTTTCCATATCAACCCTGGCGCAAATTTTGCCCAGCTTATCAGGTGCTGAAAAAAGGACAGCTACCCCATATCTGCGGCCTACCTGCTTTAAACGGTGGGACAACTGGTGAACGTAGGGCACGACAGCAAATTTCTTTTTAACCTGACCTGAAGGCTCCGGTGTCTCCTGCCTACATGAGGACTTAATTTTTTTAAGTATTCTATTGCATGCCAGTATTATAGCATCATCCGCAAAGCCTGCTGACCTCAGCCTCTGAACTTGTTGACTAAAACTGTGACCGATAGCATGCATGCAAAACTTGTTAATCGCAGAACCTAAACAAGAGACGGCTATACCACATTTGACTATCTTGAAAAAGCCTGGAAGTCTGTCACAAAAAACTTTAGACCTGTGCTCACTGGTGTGAAAAGACATAGGCGCGAAGCATTGCACCTACTAGAGGAAATGAATTCAGAGCGCCTTCACTCCTTGGTTAAAAAAGCAGATAAGGACTTTTTGGAACTGTTTTTTTCAGCGAAAACCCACAAACCCGACATTCCATTCCGCTGTACTGTTACGAAACGCGCTACCTGGCAATATGAGGTGTCAAGCTTTTTGCAAAAAAAAAAACTGTGTGCTTTGGCAATAGACGATCCGTTTCTAGTGTCTAATTCCTTGAAGGTGGTTGAATACCTGAAGTGCCATAATCCCGGGTTGTGTAACGTGTTTAGTATCGATGTACAGGACTTATTTTATTCTCTTCCGCACGATACCCTTCTGCAGTGTGTCAGCAAATGTATAATAGATGCTAACGATGAGGAAGATTTAATTTCGAAATGCGGAATCTCGGTGGGTACCTTTTTGGAGCTGTTGTCGTTTTATCTAAAAGCTACTGTTGTTGAATGGCAAGGCAGACTGTTTACTCAAAAATCGGGGGTATGTATTGGGTCAAAAGTGGCTCCGGTACCGAGTAATATTTTTCTTTGTTATGTCGATAAGGCCATTGAAAGTAATTTGGGCTCGCGAACAAAACGTGCCTTCAGGTATGTAGATGATTACCTTGTTTTTGTTGAGAACGGTGACTTCCAGGGACAGATAGACCGTATTTTAAACGTTTTTGACGATTACGGAAAAGGCTTAAAATTCAGCTTTGAAACACCTCAAGAGAATGAACTGCAATTCCTTGATATTAGATTGGTGTTAAAGCCAGACCATGTGTGCTGGTCTTTCTTTCAGAGGTCAGTGAAACCCTTGCTCAGTTACCGTTCTGGCCATTCCAAGATAGTCAAATGTGGTATAGCCGTCTCTTGTTTAGGTTCTGCGATTAACACGTCTTGCGTGCATGCTATCAGTCACAGTTTTAGTCAACAAGTTCCGAGGCTGAGGTCAGCAGGATTTCCGGGTGATGCTATAATACTGGCATGCAATAAAATACTTTAAAAAATTAAGTCCTCTTGTAGGCACGAGACACCGGAGCCTTCAGGTCAGGTTAAAAAGAAATTTGCTGTCGTGCCCTACGTTCACCAGTTGTCCCACCGTTTAAAGCAGGTAGGCCGCAGATATGGGATAGATGCGCTTTTTTCAGCACCTAATAAGCTGGGCAAAATTTTCGCCAGGGCTGATAGGGAAAGCAGAGAAGAAAAAGAAAAAAGACAAAAAACAAAGACAAAAAAAGAGTCTGAAGTAAATCATGATGTAAAGTTCGTCCCTTGTGCCAACGGTGGGGTGTACAGGGTTCCCTTCACGTGCGGCAAGAACTATATAGGCCAGACGGGAAGATGCCTAAATTCCCGCCTGCGTGAACATAATCCCTCTTTGAAAGGGGCCCCTTCCTCGAATCTAGCCTTGCACTACAAATAATGTAATAGTAACACCTCCGCGCCTGCTGCCCGACAATGTTTTCCCCTTTTTAACGACACAAAGGTCTTGTACAATAACAAAGATAGATTCACTAGGGAAATTAGCGAAGCATTTCATATTCAGAAAAACCACGACAAATGCGTAAGCACTCCATCCGTCCTCGTTCATGACCGTGAGATATCGTTTCTTGAAGATCATGGATGGTTGTAACATCTAATCAGTGTTGTTGGCGTCGATCATGCGTGCTCCTGGTTGTTTGTAGAGTATATTTTTTCGTGTTCCGTGAAATAAACCTTCAGCTGCTAGTCAGCGCCTGTCCCGTCGTCTTCTTGTGTCCCTGTTCCTGCGCTGTTTTTTCTCAAGATGTACCAACTCGCTCAACTCGCCGTTTTACTGAAATTCTCGAATACATTGACGGAGTGAATATATACATCTGTGCTAAATCCAGCTAAAACCAGTAATCACCTGTGAGTGTATCCATTTTCACTTGCCTGAGTGCCTTCTGTAGAGCCTTTTCCTTTCCTTCCAATATCCTTCTCCTGAGCAGTTGCCAATGAAGCTGCGCTGTACCACTGCTTCTCTTCACCATACAGTTGTGGTGGACCGCTTCAGAAATACTGCATCCTTCTGGATTCCATCCAGAGTTTGTACACAGCCTTTTCAATCTCGAAACAATAAATGAATGCACCTGCAGGGAACAGAACACAGGAATAAAATTTCTATGCTATAGTCACAGCCAGGAATGAAACGTTAATTGCGGGTTTAACGTCAAAGTGACTCAGGCTTTGAGGAACACCGCAGTGAAGGGCTCCGGAAATTTTGGCCACCTCGGGTTCTTTAACATGCACAGACATCGCACAGTACACGGGCCTCTAGATCTCGCCTCCATCGACATTGCACCGGCGTGGCCAAGATCGAATTGCATTTGTTGATTGCATAGTGTCGTATGGTACTATGCTTTCATGCCTGTTGAAGCATGCAATTCAGAAATCATGTAGTTGTTTAAAATAAACACAAAACTTACACCTTCACAATGATGGTGTCATGCAATAGTAGTAGGTTCCGATGTAAGAAAGAAGTGAAAACGGTAATTGTGTACTTTGCCTTTTTATAACGTTAACTGCACAAATCATTTAGGAAAATGATTTCATGCCGATGAAAATCAGAGATTAGTGCGTGTAATAGCAAATATTCAAAAATAAAAATAGTATGCAACAGTAGGAGCACTGCCTGTATATCACACAAGAGGCTGGGCCTGCTAAGAGCAATTCTGTAATTCCAGCTCTTCCACATGCCCTTGACACAACACTGAAATGTGCAATACCTAAAAAATTTAAATGTGATAAAGAAGGAAGTGTAACACAAACTGACGACACACTAGTAGATAGAGCAAGTAGAAATAGTAATGCAATAACCAGCACTAAAAGCACTAGCCTTCATAACAAAACATGATGCAATTAGTCACATCGAGATGCAGAGCCATGCAAGACAAGCCAGTTTCTTAGAGTGGCAAAAGCACAAGTATACTCTAGTTTTTCAAAAAAGGTGTGCATGTTACAAGCCAAGTGCTTCTTTATTGCTATGCCATTTTTCACTATGACCATTGCTGCTAAGTGCATGAGAAAAAGAGGGTAACATTTCGCAATACTTTGATTTGAGCTAGTTGGTTGTAGCATGATATGTTTACGCAAAAGGCGTACTGGCGCTAAAAAACGGAGACAACACACACAACAGGACAGGACTGACATTTCGCATTTTACCTCTTTGTTGTTTTGTTTGCTTTTCTTTGTACTTGGCTCCTTTCTATTTCTGAGGTTATATACAGTGCAACCCATATAATGTGGAAAACTGATGATGTAAACAGTTGTTAGTGCAGCATGCATTCATGTCTTATATCCTATTCTTTTCGAGTTGTTTAGCCATGCCATCAGGTAGCAAGCCATCTGAGTCAACCAGGTTGCTACAATCTTCTAGACAAATATATGTGAATTAGAGCAAGTATACTCACTGCAATGGCAAAAATCTTAAGGTTTACAGTTAAATTACTATTTCAGCTGCACTATAATGCCTTTCATATTTTGCCCCTGAAGTGAAATCAGATGCTTTCGCTGGAAAGGTCTCTGAGGATCAATAACTTCGTGTGGGCTAGTCGGCTAAGCATCATTGTAAGAGGCAGCGCAAAAGAAACTAGGACGAAAGGGAAGAACTTCCAACTGGTAGTTGGACGAGCGCTGAACTACCAGTTGGTACTTCAGCGCTCGTCCTTTGGTATACGTGTCTTCCCTTTCATCCTGGTTTCTTTTGCGCAGCCTCTTACAATGGGTCTCTGAGGAGTGTCATGCGACACTGGCGTTACAGTAGAAGAATGAAAGTTATCCTACTGCTACAACTGTTTAGGAGGAGTGCTATGTGACACAGGTATTACAGTAGAAGGATAACAAGGCTGTCCTCCTGCTGTAATATCGCCTTAAAATGCTGCTCTGTAGCCCGCCACTTCAAATCCAGAATCAAAGTTGCAGTATTGGATGACGCCTTATTGAGAAGAAACAACACATATACTATTTCAAAGGGAAATGCCAACATATGCCGTCAGCACTGGTTCAAAGCACACTGGTGCAACACAATGATCTCAAAACAGAGTTCTAGAAAAACGCACTTTAGAAAACTCAGTACTTACATGTGTTCTGCAATACACGTTGAACGGGCACACACAAGGAAGACAGCCCCACAGTTGGACAGCGGAGACATCCTTTTCAGACCTTTTCAGCATTGGGCAGCAGGCACTTCACCTGCATAACATCATAATTTGAATTTCACCTGTGTGCAATCTATGGAAGATGAAGTACCCACAGTGACTGTGTTAATGGGTAAGAATTCGTACTGCCAGTTTCACACAAACACAAGGCAAAGTTTAAACAGACAAAAGTTAATTTGCTCACACTTGAATCCACGATAAGCTCTGCACTCTTTAGGGTTCTTCAGAAATATTTAATCTGAAAGGGCTGTATGAAAAGGCTGTAAAGCGCTCGAGCCTATTTTTGGACTGGTTATTCTTCAACATCCAACAATGATTTTTTCTTCACGGTCGCCTGCCACTAAAAGCACTTTACGGCTACACTAATGATCGAACAGGCAGTTTTCTCATTGGGGAAGCCGCATCAATCCTCTATTTACGCGAATACGCGTTCATACAGCCTGTTACTGGATGTGGCTTTTTGAGCTTGTAAGACACCACTGCGAGGCGATTGCACCGACAGTTCAGCCTTGGAGGACGACGTATTCAGTCTGCTTTTGATTCCAACGCGATTAACCGCCCGCCACAGTGGCCAGTAGCGCGTATCGCTTGGTCTGGTTTCGTTTATTTAGGTTTAACGTCCCAAACCGACTCAGGCTATAAGGGACGCCGTAGTAAAGGGCTGCGGAAATTTCGACCATCTGGGGTCTTTAACGTGCCCTGATATCGCACAGTACACAGGCCTCTAGAATATAGCCTCCATCGAAATTCGGCCGCCGAGGCCGGTATCGAACCCGCGTCTATCGGGTCCGCAGCCGAGCGCCGCAACCACTGAGCCACTGCGGCGGGTGTGGTGCCGCACAGTCCGCTGCAGCGAACACGACTCGATGTCGTATCGAGCAGAGTATGTCAAATGCCGAGCCCTGACGCGTACTCGCGTAGCGCAGTATGCAGCGCCAGACACCGAATGACGCGCACTACCGGCCACCAAGGCGGGCAGCTATGGTTGGTTGGTTGGTTTATGGGGTTTAACGTCCCAAAGCGACTAAGGCTATGAGAGACGCCGTAGTGGAGGGCTCCGGAAATTTCGACCACCTGGGTTAGCTGCGTCGAATGCAGAGCGAACACATCATACCCCTAGAGCTCGACAGCAGGTTTAATCGTCTCGCATAGGTGTGTTCAAAGCTTACGAAGCCACTTCAAGAAATTGTATCGACGCGTGTACGCGCAGCACATAATGCAACGCTAAACAGGTCAAGTTGCGTGCCCTATCGTCAAACCGCTGCGAGCGGATAGCGACGAAAAACATGCGTGCAGGCAGAAATGCACAACCACGTCGAACAATGATTTTAGATTATTTTCACGGCGTTCGCGTCGCAACGGATACACTGCGAACACAGGCAGGACAGCTAGTTAGTGACTCAATGTAGGGTGCATTTTGCCACCGCAGAAATAACCGTGCACAATGTCGGGGGGGTTAACAAAAGCGGGCGCCTCATCTCTTCCGTTTCTTCTCGCCTTAGTGCTAGGTGGTTAATTTGCGTGGTGGCAAATTGCGCGCATTCCTGCGCATTATTACAGGTCTTACCTGAAAACGAAGACTCGACGCCTTCCAGTAACCGCTTTCTTCTTTTGTAAGGCGGTTCCGGTAGATAAAAGCCGCAGCAGCTTCCATCGGCAGGGTTGCCAGGTCCTAATCTCAAAAAATAGCCAAGAAAATGATAAAAGTAGCCAAAAAGTTGCCAATCTACGGCCATGGTCTCAAAAGTAGCCAGAATTGGCGCCAAGACACCAAAAAAAAAAACCATCACCAGAGGCAGGAAATTTACAGCTTAAATACAGAGGGCAACCTATGGGGCAACAGTGCTTGTAAATAACTTGGAAGCATAAGAGGTATTTAAGACATGACTTGTAAAGTGACCAGAATAAACATCTTCTCTTCGGCAGAGCAAATACTTTGTGTTCTTTTCACGCAGTCATAGTTATTAATGCGTGAGCATTAGAGGGGACATGTGATTTCGTGATGGGTAGACAAAGTGAAGCCCTACGTGAAGCCCTTGTGAGTCCTACGTGAAGGCGTGAAGGCGTACGTGGAACTCTAGGAGTGGAGCACTGCCTACCAGATTATGAGTACTCTCCCCACCATGGCTTGTGGAAGTTAAACTACTGGTTGGTTGAGACTGGTTGCTTGGGAAGAGCAGCCTGGGCACAAGCCCCACCAATGGCAGCACCTGCCATCGCAGGGCAGTAGCGCATTCCTTAACCACTGCACCACGGCGCCAGGAGTGGTAGGAGTCTCAGCGATCAGTGAATGTAGATAATGACCAATTCCACATATCTGGGCATTAACCCATTAATGCTATCTCGTCATGCCCTTAAGACGGAGCTCAAGTCTGATTAAGTCGCCGATGTTTGTCTGAAGCTTGCTTGACGTGTAAAACCGAGCCTCAAACCGAAACCGAAGTGAAAACCGAAGTGCGTGCACAACTAATTCGCATTTGGCCTAACCCCGCTAAATTGTTCCCCATTTATCGACAACAAGGCAGGTACAACAGGATAATGGAGTTCACAAATAGCACTTCAAAAGTAGCCAAAAAGTAGCCAAGTAGCCAAGCTCAAAATTTTGTCGCCAAGAGCTCTCAAAAGTAGCCAATTTGGCGCAAAGTAGCCAAACCTGGCAACCTTGTCCAGGACCATCGGTGAAGTCCAACGTGCTGTCATGACGAAAAGCCAGGAGGCTTCCCGGCGCGGTCACTTTTTTCACGAAGCACACGAAGGGCTGGAAATTGTACTGCCAGCGGTGCCAAAAGCTACGATCACAATTCAACCCAAACACGAGTTTGAAGCAGCGATTTTGAACGCTACGTGCGCGCGGCTATGTACATAGAGTTTAGATCTTTTGTGATTGTGCGGAGTGGCCGCTCGCGCGCACTTATTTTCGGACAATGCTTGGACATTAGCGCGCGAGCGGCGCGAACTTGATTACTTTTGTATTTTGTAAATAGTGTACAAAGCTCTCTCCTGTCATTTCTTGCTGTCGCTCCCGTCTATACTTCCCCTCACTATCCTCTCCCTTTCCCTTTCATTTCCGCCGGCTGCAGCTCGGGTACTTAAGATATTAGATAGCAATTGCCGCGGCCGGCAACACTCTTTTGCTTCTCTTTTTTATTTATTTATTTTTTTAAAAAAATAAACCACTACCACCGGAATGACCCGCGTGGTGCCCGGATGTGTTCGTCTTGTCACGTGGCCTGCCAGCCTGCGCGCTTGATTTGAACGGCGTTAGCAAGTCAGCGCGGCGCGGGCGCAAGATACATATGCTGTATATTGGTTTCTCAATAGGTGTGTTGAATACTGGTCTCACGAGGCATTTCAACAGCCTGTATGCTTATACTCTACGGTCCAATTCAAGAAGATGCCATTTTATTTCATGCGTTTGCCTCCTTTTTGTTGTAATAGCCTTTAGTTACCCTCGTGTACATATGTGTGAATGCTCCCTATGTGAGCAAATGTGTACGGGCCCTTATAACCCACACCTGTAAAAACCCCCAATTGGATTGACAGTATCTTCAATCGAAATAAATATCAGGTTTTTCAGGGAAGACTCAAAAATTTTCAAAAATAGGCTTTTTGGGGTAAAAATATGGCTTTTGCAGCACATTATTACCAGTATCGCTGGACACCGGGAAGCCGGTTAATTGTCTTCGGTAGTAAGCTGGTAAACTAATTTCTAAATTTGTAACTTTTTAACTATCAGAGATAGGCAATTCGTTGCAATTAGAGATTTGTAGCCGGTCGTTAGTAGTAGCCATATCAGTTTTTAGAATTTCTAAAACGCGATTACACTCGCTGCTGTGGCTCGACAAAATTTGGCTGCATCGTGCGAAAATACATTCGCTTTCGAAAGCATGCAGGCAAAGCAAACCCTCCAGTGCATGTAGCTAGTCGAAAAAGCCAAATTTTGTCGAGCCGCAGCCCCAGAGGTAATCGCGCTTTCCAAATTCTAAAAACTGATATGGCTATTACGACCAGCTACAAATCTCTGTTTGCAACTAGGCGTCTAACTCTACTGGTTAAAAAGTTATTTATTAAAAGTTAGTAAACCAGCTTACTGAAGACAATTTAATGGCTTTCTGGTGTCCGCCAACACTGGTGATAGCACAAACGATATTTTTACCCCAAAAAGCCTATTTTTGAAAATTTTTGAAAGTGATTGCTGAAACGCCCGGTATTCAGGTAATGCTGCCTCCGCACCATTATGCTGTGGCATTTATGAATCAGTAACTCAAGTTAGCTCTCCCTTACATTGTGCAATTTAATTCCAACCTAAGGAGAGTTTCATACATTTCTCACTTGGTACCAAATAAGAATACTGTGTTCAGTTATACGTTAAATTTTACACTGCGAAGCGACCTCGTGAGCAGTGTTTTTCCGAGTCACAACCTACAACCAACTTCAACATCATGACCTCTCCCATAGCAGATATAATATGAATAAAGGCTGTTCAGCTGAAATGGGAATCGTTTGAGCTGTTGTTGCGGTTTGGTTTGGTTTGTTGGGGTTTAACGTCCCAAAGCAACTCAGGCTATGAGGGACGCCTTAGTGAAGGGCTCCGGAAATTTCGACCACCTGGGGATCTTTAACGTGCACTGACATCGCACAGTACACGGGCCTCTAGAATTTCGCCTTCATCGAAATTCAGCCGCCGCGGCCGGGATCGAACCCGCGTCTTTCGGGTCAGCAGCCGAGCGCCGTAACCAATGAGCCACCGCGGCGGGGCAGCTGTTGTTGCGGTTGGTTCCATAATTGGTGAGAAATCTGTTGTAAATTTAATTCTTGTTGCTAAAGTTTTAATTCACTTGTCGTCAGTTGTATTCATATTTGCTTATATCAGTCAATAACATATTGACTTTTTAATGACTCGTGAGAAATCGTCTGTAAATTGATTTTTTCTTGCTTGAGATTTAATTCACTTGCAGTCAATTAAATTGATAGGGGGTCATATCAGTCAATAACTTATTGACTTTTTATTGACACGGTGAGAAATGGGCTGTAAATTGATTTTTTGATGCTTGAGTTTTAATTCACTTGTAGTTAATTAAATTTATATTGGGTGATATCAGTCAAGAACTTATTGACTTTTTAATGACATAGTGAGAAATCGAGGTAAATTGATTTTTTGTTGCTTGAGTTTTAATTCACTTGTAGTCAATTAAATTTATATTTGGTCATACCAGTTAAAAACATATTGAATTTTTATAAACCTAAGTCACCAGGATTTGAGTATTAATAGACTTTTTATTGACTCAATAAATACTCTATAAACAGTTAATTGCATATCAGAGTGCATTTTTGTTAGGGAGTGATCAAAACGTCTTCAAAGTGATGCCATTCCCTAAGCCATTATGAGTGCAATTTACCATTTTATCCATGTGATACACGCACAGCGCTTGAGCCTAATAAAGGGTCATTCGAGCGTTTCTTGTCCACGCGCCAGTGCCTTGGGCAACTGGAGCGACTGATAGCAAAAAAGTGCAGACGAAAGACAATTGCTATCTGTCTTGCCGTGCGATGCTCCGAAACGGCCCGCTCAAGCTGCCGCGCTCTAAAGGGCACGAACGGAACCAAGCCATGTGTCGGGAACTTTCTTCGCCCTGCACTGTTGCTGGGGCCTCGTTGCTACGTGTGACGTCACCGCAGGGGCTATGTAGATAAGCACTTGCCATACCGCCCATACCCCTGCGTGCAGTCTGTCAGTGTGGCCCCGGGAGTCGTCCGATGGCCGTTGTTAGCGGTTGCGTGGCTTCGCATTTCTGGTGCAGTGCAGTGGCCGGAAGCGGGCGTATGTGTGAGTGACTTTTGCGTGGTGCGGACCAAGCAGGCGTCAGTATGAAAAGCGTCGGCCGATATTTCGCGGCGACGTTGACATGGTTACGGCGCGGGATTGCAACGTCAGTGGCAGCCATCGACGGCTGGAAGGGAGGATGGAGTGGCGTCGTTTTCACGATGGCTGCGCGGGACTCTTCGACTACGAAGTGAGTCGTACCTTTCCTCGCTTCATGAAGCCGTTACAGCGCTCGCTGCAAGGCGAAGAGGTTGTGTATTGTTTCGAGAGCTCGGTGCCAAGAAACGGGCGCTTCCATTTGAGCTCGGTGTTTCAGATAGGCCTGCGGAAATGATATGCGCCGATGGAGGGTTAGTAAGCGACGGCTCCGAGTGGCGCTTGTGGGTGCTCAGAAGCGTGAATTGCTGGGCGAGTTGGTTCATGTTTTAGCCATAAGGCTACCTTTTTAGAGCGCAGCTCTTTGGCGTCCGTTCCTGGGTTTCGCGTCGTCGTCGGCGTCGGCCTCGTAACCAGCTCCGCCCCCTTTTCATCCCCCCAGCGCTATCGGCGTCAGCGGCATCAGTCAGTCGCTGCTATCTCTTCCCTCCTCCCTTTATCGTGTTGTCCGCTTGCTGCGCGCGCTTCTGCCCCCATCGTTTGCCGCTGGGTGTACACGCCGCCCCCCTCCCCCCTCTTCCTGCGAGTCTCCGGTTGTCAAAGCGCCGGCTCGAACTTAATTCCTTTCTTCGCTCCTCCTCCAATGCAACCCCTGTGCGGTGGCAATCAGAGAGCCAGATCGGTGGCGGCGGATCTGTATATGTGCACCGCCCGAGCCGAAATTGCGAATACGTGTGAAAAATAAGAAAAAATTCTGTGATAGCGCATACATGTGTTGCTCGATTTCTTTGCCTCAATCTATCGAAGAGGTGAAACAGCTTATTGCTGCGCTCAAATTTCGCATTAGGAAGTAACGTAATCGTCGGTAATTTTTTTCGTTACCTTTTGGTGCAACACGGCTTTGGCGGGAGCGTTTCTCAAGCTTGGATGGTGTCTACGCTCTACGGCGACGCCGAGCTTTTGTCGCGCTTGTGGGAGCAACAACCGAGGAGACAGTGGGAAAGGTTTTTCATTTCCTCCGCAGAAAGCAATGAGGCTCGCCGTCAGGTACGAGTGCATAGGATCGGCCGAGAAAGCATTGGTCATGAGCTGGATCCCCGTCTTTACGATGCGAGTGCCGCTCTTCAGTTGTGAGTCGCGTTTTTTTTTTTTTTTTCGGAGGATTCGGTGTGGAACGACTGCAGTCTTTCTGCGCAATTAATGACGTTTGGAATGTTGTATAGACGGATTCGTTCGCTCGCGGTCTACGAAAGCCGTGCTTCTCGTTGTCTTAGCCCCGCCGTTCACGGTGCTGGCTCTGATAGGCTGTGCAGGCGTAGCTTTGATGTCGCGCGCGTTACGTGGCGTGTTCGTGGTTGAAGTCAGACTCGTTCACGAGCTAGACTCAAAACTTGCGCTTCATGTTGTTTCAACTCTGCTGTTTACGCAGCTCGCGGTGCAGGTCTAGCTTTCATGTTGCGCGCATCTCTGGACGTATTTGTGTTGTTGCAGTTGGAATTTTTCGCTGACGAAGTCGATACCAAAGGGGAGGTTCTCGCTGTTCAAGCCGCCGCTGTTCGTGCTGCTCGTGGTGCAGGACTAGCAATAATGCTGCGCGCACTGCTGACCGTATTTGTTCTGGCAATGCTCATACCGAAATCGGTCGCTACTGTGCCTAGGCATATTAACCGAACTGTCGCTTGAATACCAGATATCTTCGTGCATGATACTTGAGAATGCATGCGAGGACCTCCGTCAAACAAAGTTGCATACATTTTTTGCATTTTTAATTTTCGCGTGAAGCAACTTCCTAAGCGAACAACGTTTTGCTTTGGACAGGACTGAGCGAATTCGAATTCGAGTTTTTGTTTTTCAGCTCGATTTTTTTTTTTGCGCTGCTTCGACCTACAGCGATTAATTGACTGCTGCAGTCCAGACTGCTGCGCATTATGCATGGCAATTACATGATTGATGAGTCTCCTCTTATAAGCCATTATTGTGTATGCTGACCAAAGATGACAATCACTTAAACCTACAACATTCTAATGAGTGGTGCAGCGCAGTAGCTGCGTGCGATGCAGCGGTTATAAGCCTCTTTGATTGCTCTTACTCAACGCGAACAATTAACCCTACATCAAAATTCTTCTGGCCACAACCGTGTTACAGTGCGCAACTAGGGCATCGTATTCACCTAAGTATTTACTAACAGTAAGGGACTACCGTCTGTCGGTTCCTTTTAACCTTAGCCTGCGAGGTGTCCGAAATATATAGCAACTCCGAAATAACCGCTAAGCTTTCCTGCACTAAAGAAATAAAACTGAGATGAGTAGGCGCCTACGCAGAGCCGATTGCACGAGCAAACGTGCTTTTGAGTGAAGAATATATTATTGCAGCATTACACCGCCATCCATTCATACAAGGCCTAGGCCGCACGTCTAGTCGTATTTCGTACCACTTCCTATTGTCGGAAAGGGGAATGAGGGCCTCGTTATAAATATGAGAGAAGCCAACAGCCACAGAAACCAAGGGGCACAGGGGATTTTAAATTCATTTATTTTTTGTGGTGTTAATCAATTTATAATATTACTGAATATGTTATCGCTTAAAGCTAATTGATTAGAAAAGCAGAAGAAAAAACAACCACATGCCGCCGGTGGGATCCGAACCCACGACCTCCGAATTACGCGTCCGGTGCTCTCCCTCTGAGCTACGGCGACGGCTGTCAAACCTTCTGTTTTCGGGGGTATTTATGTTTACAAAAAACCTATCCTTGGGAGTGTTCACCAGCGCCACCCACGCTCTTAAGCGGCGGACGTAGCACGTCCTGAGTTACCGCTGATGTGACGGAGAACGTCGACGAACGGCGAGGGTGGAAGCTGTGAATTAAAAATCCCCTGTGCCCCTTGGTTTCTGTGGCTGTTGGCTTCTCTCCTATTGTCGGAGTTATTTTTTGATCAAGATTGGGTAAAAGACGCCGCTCGAAAAACATTTCGAGGATGTTCACTGCTTTGCTGCGAGCTCGCCCACGCATGCTATTTCCACCGTGTGCACCGCATTAAAAGGGTTCGCAGTACAAAAAGTTCCGATAAAGCAGTGCCACATAGGTCAGAGCAGTTGTTTGAGTATACCTATAATTTTTTTTGTTAATCTCCCATAACATGATCGCATTGCGCCTGAATCGAAGGCAGAAAATACAAACATTTGATTCGAGCGCGCAGTCCACTGGGCGCCAAAGCGCGACCGTTGAGAAACACCACTCAGAGGGTATTCTCGGCCGCGCACGACACCTCCTCCGCTTGCACCGAATCAAATCAACCGCAGTACAAAAATTTTCGATAAATGAATCCAACGCCGCTGGGGCAGTTATTTGAGCAACCAATTTTTATTGCGACAGCAATACTTCTCGCAGTTTCAAGCCTTCGCGTGACCCGGCCGCAGTTACGTTTGACCTTTAGCGGAGCGAATATGGGCGACCAACTCGCTCCTTCAGATAGCCCGGCTGCAGTTACGCTACGTCGCGCACCTGTGGCGCTACTGCCGCTGTGACGTCATACCAGCAGCTCTGGATTGTTTTCTTTCTCTCAGTCGCAACATGAAAAACAAAATATATAACAAAAATACCGACGACCCTTTGAGTCGTCGCTCAGCGGCGGCCGGTAGCCACGCGTGACCAGTAGACGCGGCTCACGGCGTTCCTTCAGTTGGAGGCGCTGCGCTTTTGCTTTCGCAACCTACCAGGCTTAAAACCAAAGCTAAGCCCCCGCCAGTTTTTAATCTCCCATGCCATAACCTCATTTCGCACGAAGCCAGGGCAGAAAACTCACGTGCGGTCTACTACGCGCCAAAGGGCGAGCGTTGGGAGCGTCTGCTAGCTTCACGCGGCCTAGGTGCCGCCACCGTCGGCGCCCGGGAGGAGCCGAGAGAAGGAGCGCCGGCATCGGAGGAGGAGAGACGAGATGTCGTTACATTTAGTTTATTGAGGGGTTTTAAGGAAAACTGCATTGCTGTGCCATCTGCCGTCACGGAGCGTGGCGGCTAGCATGGCGTCGAGGCTGCACTGGGCGGTGACTTGGTGCCTGCGCGCCGTATATGCGTCCGCTTGCCTTCTTTGTCTGCACGAAGCGCTGCTTATTCCGCGCTTTGGCGGTGGTGGTCGCTTTTCACTGCTCGAGCCATGCATGCGGCCGTCGTGCTCGGCGCGTAGCCAGTCGACAGCGATAACAGCGCGCGTTCACGGGGTCCACCGCCTTATGTCTCGTCGTTTAGAAAGCTGAAGCACGGTGTGTATATTTTTATTGCGAAAGCAATACTGCTCAGTTTGGGCCCTCAGCGTAGCGCGGCGGTGGACACGTTTGACCTTTAGCGTGACCTTAGACGTGACGTCGTACTAGCTGCTGGTTGGTTGGTTTGTGGGGTTTAACGTCCCAAAGGCTATGAGAGACGCCGTAGTGAAGGGCTCCGGAAATTTCGACCACCTGGGGTTCTTTAACGTGCACTGACATCGCACAGTACACGGGCCTCTAAAATTTCTCCTCCAAAGAAATTCCAGCCGCCGCGGCCGGGATCGAACCCGCGTCTTTTGGGTCAGCAGCCGAGCACCATAACCACTGAGCCACCGCGGCGGCCGTACTAGCTGCGAAAAACCAGGCCCCAGCTCGGCAAGACAGTGTAGCGCGGCGGCAGACACGGCGGGCGGTGAGCCTCTCGCTTCTCCCACTAGAGGCGCTGTGGTAGGAGTGACGTCATACCAGTTGTATAAACATTCCAGCTCGTGTCGTCGGCGCAGAGCGGTGGTAGACACGGCGGATGCGAGCTGAAGAAACGGATGAAGTTGCTTTCGCAATTTCCGAGCTTAACCAAGCTGAGCCTCTGCCAATTTTTCTTTCGCTAATCATCTCCAGCTGCTTGCTAGCGACAGAGGCCTCGTTTCTGCAAACTGCCCGCTGCGATGAAAAGGCCTCTTCTCGACGGAGAGACTCGGTCCGTATGCTTCAACTGCGAGCGTTAGCGTACCGACTCAAAGCATAAAAGAAAGAATCCTCAAACTTATTTGTTTTCACGAAACAACTAGCAATGCGAAACAAACGCGAACCAGGCATCACTAGCAAAGGGACAATGCCTAGTACTTGCAGAAATCGTCATCAGCAGCGATAACGCTTGCCAAGCGGCGCGGCATCGATTCGTGCAGGGAACGGACTTGGGTGTCGACGCGAAGCTTTCCCATTATCCTTTGATGATTGCCACCCACAACATGTCAGCGCTGGCATTCCAAAGTGGGAATCCCCCCCCCCCCCCCCCCCCCGAAAAGCCGTTGCACATTTTCCCCAACGTCCGTTTCTGGGCTTTGAAAGGGGCGAGATGTGATTTCTGACCTAGAAATGGAAAGCTTTTGAAGCGAAAGCTTTACTACTTGCACTTTCAAGCCTTTGCCGTGACGCGGCGGTGCCACCATTGACCTTTCGCATGACCTCTGTGTGAAGTCACGCCGAAGAGCTGGGCGACCGTCTCGCGCCGTCTGCGAGTAGTGGCGGTGCCACCACCGGCGGCCGTGGATTAGATTACTTGGATTGGATTGAATTAGATTACATTACATTGGATTGGTTTGTATAACCGATGCATCACCACCGGCTACACTACCAGCTGAACCATGGCTAGGTACGGATATTGCTTTCGCAATTACCGAACTTAACCAAGCTAAGCCACAGCGAATTTTTTTCGCCTGTGATGCTTCAAGTAGTTCCCTGCTTTGTACGTTCACTGCGTTAGCCGCTACCTTGTTTCACTGAATTCTACATTCTACAGGTTTATTGATTTCTTTATTATTACATGTTTATTTATTTTATTACCTTAATGACACGAAACAAGGGGCGTTACATGAGGGGTGGGTTGTACAGAAATGTAAAAATAAAAGCGAACATATTCTGTGCAATGCTAACATCAAGGCTCGAAATACAAATGAAACAGGCAAACAGCTCGGAAAATCAGAATACAAAACGCTCAAATGCTTTCGATTACAAAAGGAAAAAATTACCGACGATTACGTTACTTCCTAATGCGAAATTTGAGCGCAGCAAATAAGCTGTTTCACCTTTTCGATAGATTGAGGCAAAGAAATCGAGCAGCACATGTATGCGCTATCACAGAATTTTTTTATTTTTCACACGTATTCGCAATTTTGGCTCGGGCGGTGCACATATACAGATCCGCCGCCACCGATCTGGCTCTCTGATTGCCACCGCACAGGGGTTGCATTGGAGGAGGAGCGAAGAAAGGAATTAAGTTCGAGCCGGCGCTTTGACAACCGGAGACTCGCAGGAAGAGGGGGGAGGGGGGCGGCGTGTACACCCAGCGGCAAACGATGGGGGCAGAAGCGCGCGCAGCAAGCGGACAACACGATAAAGGGAGGAGGGAAGAGATAGCAGCGACTGACTGATGCCGCTGACGCCGATAGCGCTGGGGGGATGAAAGGGGGGCGGAGCTGGTTACGAGGCCAACGACGACGCGAAACCCAGGGACGAACGCCAAAGAGCTGCGCTCTAAAACAAGAGAAGAATAGTTGGTTTATTCGGGTTAAACGTCCCAAAGCAACTCAGGCTACGAGGGACGCCGTAAAAAAAAAAGGCTCGGGGAATATCGTCCACCTGGGGTTCTTTAACGTGCACTGACATCGCACAGTACACGGGCCTCTAGAATTTCACCATCAAAATTCGGCCGCCGCGGCCGGGATCGAACCCGCGTCTTTCGGGTCAGCAGCCGATCGCCGTAACAACTGAGTTACCGCGGCGGGGCCAAGACAAGAATAAAAGACAGGAAGAAGCGCTGAACGGTGGGTAAGAATTAAATAACGGATGAGAGTAAAAACCGCAGAGTAAAACAAAGTGCAATAGGTTAAAGTTAGAAGAGGTTCACGAAAACCCAAAATGTGTCTAAACATTTAATCTTATCTTTGAATTCAAGCCTGTCTTCTATTATTACAGCAGCATTGGGAAGGCTGTTCCAATCTATTGCGGTTTGGATGAAGAAAGACTGCGCAGATGTTTGTTTTTGAGCAAGGGTATGACACCTGCTGACTGTTTTTGTGGCGAGCTGAAAACAGGGAGAGTATTTTGACGTAGATGCTTAACTAAAGTGAATAGTAGAAACCATGAAAAAGGGGTGAACTGGCTAGTTTTCCACGGTGCTTTAGGAGGCAGTTTTAGCCGAGCGTTTTTGCGGCCAGCGGAGAGGAGCGGACGAGCGCAGACGACACAGCGCATGCGCGCGTCGCTGGGCCGGCCAGCGTTTTTACGGAGCGAAGCTTACGCCCGCTGGGAAGCCCTCTCCAGCGGAGCGATGGGCAGCGCGCGAGCGTGCGTAAGAGCGCGCGGGTGTGTACGGGTATCCAAGATGGCAGCCTCGTTTGTACCATCGGGGACAAAATTTTGCGAGACGTCGGAGCGCCGTTCCGAAGCTGCCTCTCGGAGACTAGAGGGCGCGGTGCGTGCGTCGAGGCTGCGCTGTGCCGTGACTAGATGTGAAGGCCTGAAAAAAACACTGCAATTTTGGGCAAAAAACCGGTTCTTGTCGTTTTTTTCAGACGATGAAAAATGGAAAGAAACATCGAAAATTTTACAATGCAATTTCAAGGTTTTATGACTGCTTGCTTTAAGTTTAGATTGTTTTTGCTTTGAAAACCATTATAGCGTGCATCGTTGAACGATTGGAGAACAGTCGCCATCGCCGGTGCCAGGTAGTGCTTTTAAAACGTTTGTGCTGCGAGTGCGCGGTTTGAAGGCCAGGTCACATATAAGATCCAGGCTTGACTTAAAAACACACTAATACTTGAATTCACGGCTGAAGTAGAACAGAATGGCTGCAAGTTGTACAGCGCTACGCACATGGCATAAATAACATAGGCTGCACAGCTGCTGAGCACGTAAGCGGTTTTAGCCAAATACATCCTAGCTTCTTGATTTCCAACGTAGCAGAATACAGGACATCCGCAGGAATTTGGTCCAGGACAGAGGTCTTCAGCGCAGCACGTGGCTCCATCTACCTGGTGGCAAGGCCTTTGCACCAACCAGCCGCTAACTCGTCTGGCTTGCCGACTGCTGCAGATACCACCATCATCTGCCAGTTGCGAACGAAACTGGTCATGTTTCGGACACGTCCATACAAAGATTCGCAACAGGCTTTCAGGGGAACGCATTCGAAAGCTTGTGTATGTGCAGTCGAACGTAGCTGTGGACAGAGCTTCAATCCATGCTCCTGCGAGTAGTGCCACATCCAGTGACACTGACCCTGAGTCCGATATGGAGTGACTTGTAGATCAGTTTTCATGTTCCCTTTCTCGGTGCAATAGAACAAGAAGTTCGTTCCACAAATATCATTTTTATATCTCCATATTCGCCTAAAGTGGGAATCATTCTCTTCTCGGTGCAATAGAACAAGTTCATTTCACAATATGACTTCTATAACTGCATATTCCACTGAACTTCGGAGCATTATTATTGATCGTTGTGTTGTTGCAAATAAATCTGGTTGTCACGAATTGCAAACTTTCCAATTTTTCATGAAAAAAAAAACGGTTTTTTTCATGCCATTCAAAATTTCTGGACATTTTGCATCTCTAGCCGTGACTAGGCGCATGCGCGTCCTATATGCGTCCTCCTGCCTTCCTTGGCAATTCGCCTTGCGTGGAGCGTTGCTTATTCCGCGATTGGGCGCCGGTAGTCTCTTTTCACCGCGCTTTCCACTGCTAGAGTCATGCTGCTGTCGTGCTGCGCGCGCAGCCAGTCGACAGCGATAACAGCATGCATTGATAGCGAGGCAGCCGTATTTATAACATTTTTGAGATAAGTGGAGCACAGTTTCCTTTCGCTAATCTCATCTATCTTCTGACATGCAACCGAGGCCTTTTTCCTTGAAACTAGCCGTTGAGCTGAAAACTTCTCGACGAATCCACGTATGCTTCAACCTCAAGGGTCTGCGTGCATCGCAAGCCAATCATATTTATCGTGCCGCCCGGCTCGAAGCGAAAAACAGGGAAAGAATCCTTAGGCAACATATTTATTGTCACGAAACTCATAACGGAGAACAAAAATAATCCCGGCATGACAGTCAAAGAGGCAATTCCTAATACTTGGAGAAATTGCCATCAACAGCGATAACTCTAGCCAAACGGCACGGCATGGATTCGTACAGTGAACGGAGCACACTGTGTGGGACCGCAGAGCCATCCATGGGGACGGCGCGGAAGCGGCCCCCCATGGCCCTCTCTAGTACAGTCTCGTTAAATCTCGTACGGTGCCCGGATGCTCTCGTTTCAGTGCCCGGATGTTGGCTCTCGGTCTCGGCGGCGTGACGTCACCACACTGCCGACAACGACAGCTAAAAGCATTTCATGTTTAAAAAAATGTATACATGCACTGTATACATGCACTTTAGCGCGATTCCTTGTATTGTGGTGTTTCAACTTTTGTTTTATGTTATGGTTTGTTCATGCGCGAGTGCCTAAATATGTAAATTTACCAAATGCACATAAATATGGGCCCACTAAAAATTCATTTTGTAGTTTTTTTTGTTAATGCTTGTTCAGTATGCAGCATCTAGCGATCAAGGAAACATTGCGTAAGGAAATTTTTTTTTTCACGCAGCTAATTATTCTCTCTCGAGCCAAACGTGGATTTTAATATCTGAGAAACCTAAGTACATAAACAAAAACAAGTAAAAAAACTTGTTCGAGCCCCCCTACTGAAAATTCCAGCGTCCCTGCTCCAGGTCACACAATTTCGCGTTCATCACTGAAAATTCTAAAGCCTCTCCGAGGAACAAGCATCGCTGAGAGCTCTGGAGAGAGCAGCTCGCCATCAACAGTTGTCTGGGGTTCGAAAGCCTCGAAACTCTGGACAAGGTTAGCGAAACGAACACACTTTATTTCGCGGAAAGCGTAATTTGAAGGCGACACCAAACCGTGGCGAGTCCCCCAGAGCCAACAAAGCCTGTAAATATTGGAGAAAATACCGGCACGATTAGACACAAAGATTTTATGCACAACTCGCGCGCCACAACAGGCGCTGGCGCAAACAGTATGTCATCATTACCAGCCTAACTGCGACCACTGCAGGGCAAAGGTCTCTCTCATATCTTTACTATTAACCATCTCCTGTTCCAGCTGCGGCCACCCTATCCTCGCAAACTTCTTAATCTCATCAGCCCACCTTACTTTCTGCCTGCCCCTGCTACGCTTCCTTCGCCTTGGAATCCAGTCTGTCCCCCTTAAGGAACAAGGGTTATCATCCGTTCGCATTATATACACTGCCCAAGCCCATTTATTTACCAAGACATCATTAACCTGTGTTCAATCCGTGACCCCCTCTGTCCGCTTCCGGTCTCTTAACGCGACACCTGTTTTTCTTTCCATAGCTCGCTGCGGTGTCCATAACTTAAGCCAAACCCTTTTCGTTAGTCGCCATGTTTCTGCCCCATATGTGAGTACCGGTGGGACACAAATGTTGTATACTTTGCTCCTGAGGGATATTGGTAATCTGCTGTTCATGATCTGAGAGGGCCAGACATATGCGCTCCACCCCATTATTCATCTTCTTACTTTCCCCTCACAATTCGGATCAGCAGCCACTACCTGCCCGAAGTACACATATTCCCTTAGCCCTTCCAGCACTTCGCTACTAATTGTGAACTGCAGTTGACAAAAGTGAGAAAAGGTAAAAGATCAGAGTGACAAAAGCTGAAATATCCCGCTTCCCACAACGCCATACTCCGAGCAGCTTCATATCACTTAATCCCTCACCGAAATCAAACCTATAGCCAACAGGCGAGTGCGAAAGCTGCGCACAAATTAAAGCTGATCGGTCTCGATCTGCACATATTTGCAAGCGTACAAAGGCATATGAGGTCAGGCTACGCGCAAATTAAAAAAGTGCGAAGACCAATTGAGTAAAGTTCACAAGTTCTTTATCTTCCTTGCACCATGGGTGCTCCGCCAGAGACGGTCTTGCGATGAGTTACGATGCAAGGATAAAGGGATACTTGAAGTTTTATATACAAATATTTACAGCATATACAAGTTAAGGCACTGGAGAAATATTAAGCGGCAAAAAGAGAAACAACAAAAAGGCGGAACTGGCTAACACTAGGGGAGGCCCCTACTCGGCGTAGCCGAAGATACATAGCACCTGACCTTAGCCCAGAACCCTTTTTCGGGCTCCGGGGCCCGGTTTTGAAGACCTAAATGCCCAGCCCATATTTGATAGCTTCCAATCATGTTACACTGCTCACATGATTGGTTTACCGAGAGCATGGCCAGCCCTCCAGCTTCCGTAGGGCAAGACACCCTCTACATTGCAAAATAAAAGTAAAAACAAACACGAATACACAGTCGGGCCCGCACGTGCGAGGTAAAACATCCTTTCCGTCGCAAAAATATAAGTAAAAACAAACACAAAAATACACTCGTGCGAGCACGTGCCATCTGTTTCCCCCGACCTTGGCGCCGTCTCGGAATTGGTGATTATCGGGCTTAAACAGGCAGTTACCCCTGCAACTGCCACTGCGGGCTCGGACCCACGTACCAAGGTGACTTAGCATTCCCGAGGCTTACTAGCTACCCGGCGCCTCACCGACACCCGGTCAGTCGCGTCACCCAACTCAGGCCTTCGCTGCTCGCGGCTAGCCGCGCCGTCGCCACCTATTCATAATTTTTTTTAACCCCCCCCCCCCCCCCCCCCCTCGTCAACGGCGTCCTGACACCGTTCCGTCAGGCAGTGCTTAATCTTCAGGCAGTCCGCAGACTCTTCGAACCAGACGTTCGTCGCTAGTTTGTGTCGCATGCCTTGTGTCCGCCAAGACGAGGGGGCGGTCAGCGTGTGGCGGCTCTCACCGCTCACTGAATAGCCGTCGCGAATCTGCCCCAAAGGGCGATGGACACCAGAGCGGCCCGGCGCCTTCGCGCGCGCGCATCGTTCCAAGAAAGGTGCTTGGCAGCGGCAGGGTGCTGAGAAAGAATGACCGGCCCCAATGACCCCGCGTGCACTACCGATACCTTTACCTTACAAATTGCAAAAGCCATTGTATTAGTATAAAAGTTGGTAATGTCGGCCCCGGGGGACTCCACCTGGACATCGCAGAGGTTGCTCTCTGGTGTACGGCTGGAATCTGTGGGCGAGAAAACCAGCATGCTACAGCATATTCCCGCGTTTATGGGAAACGAAATTTCCTTGCCTACACTACCGAAACACTACATCCCCGCAGGGGGGCGTCTGCAGCAGCAGACGTTGGTGAGTGGCGACACCACGGGGTTAACCCGAGCATCCGCAGGGACATCCCCGCAGGGGGATGACGGTGAACAATGCGTCACCACGGACCCGAGCATCCGCGCTTAGCCGTGCGTGGCATCGCCGTGTCCGGGGAAAAGGGGATCCTGGTGGTTGAGCCGATGCCGAGCGTTTAGACCCTTAAGGCCCCTCGGCGGAGGCAACACACCACTTTGGCCCCAGCTTCTTGTAGACGGCACCTCCGGCATGACCCGACCGGAGGAAATCGGCAGTCGCCTTTTCCTGTCCGCCCCTCTATCTTTCACTTTCCTATTTCCTTTCTTACAACTTTCCTGTATCCTCCTCTCTTCTTCGTTTTTTCCTCTTCTTCCTGGCGGCGAGGGTTAACCGTGTGTGACGAACTACCCTGAGTTGAGTCATATTAGGTTATAGTTAAGGTGTACAGCTGGCGTGGGCAGGGCTTTCTTTCAAGTTCCTGTCGAGTCCCCTTGTTGGACCCCATGGTGGGTGGCTGGCACCATGACCGAAAAACATCAATTTTTTATATCTCCCCCTTTTCCAAACCTGATCGCTCTCTTAAAAGAGTGCGGAACGAGGCAGCAGACTTTTTTTTCGAAAAAGAAACCTACATTCACAAAATTTCATGTAATCCACAGCAACTGTGACGAAAAGCAAGCCCGAATCATATCCCCATTCCTTGTTACTAAATGCTTAACAGATACCTTGGGGCCTGGCTACAAGGTATCAAAAATGGCCAGTGGCGACCTACTCCTCGAACTGCGTGAGAGCATCCAATGCTCAAAACTCTCAAACATCGATTCCATAGGGGACGTCTCTGTCTCCGTAACTCCCCACCGATCCCTCAACACAGTCAAAGGCGTGATCTCAGAGGCTGACTTTATCCACCTAACAGAAACTGAAATGCTTCAAGGACTATCCCAACAAAATGTAACTGATGTCCACAGGATCAAAATCCGCAAAGATAACAAGGAAATAGACACCAAACACATGGTGTTCACATTTAACACCAGCAGCTTGCCCGAAACAATAGATGTCGGATACTTGAAAGTCAGCATCAGGCACTACATACCCAATCCCCACCGCTGTTTTAACTGTCAGAGGTTTGGCCATGGCTCACAGAGCTACCGCGGCCGCAAAACCTGTGCGAAATGTGCTTCAAAGGATCACCAGTCTGAGGAATGCTACGCAGCACTACGTTGTGCGAACTGTGAAGGAGCCCACGCTGCATACTCCAGGGCGTGTCCGTCCTGGAAAAAGGAGAAGGAAATTATTACAAGACCAAAGAAAACATTTCATTCAAAGAAGCGATTAGGCGTTTTGCGCTTACCAACACATTCTCCTTCACAGCGAAACCTAACTTCGCTGATGTGGTGCGCGGGGGCGTAGCACCACACAGCGCTCCGGCACCTGCCGAGGCCAGTTCTACTACGCCTGTGGCAGGGCCACCCACGCCCCAGGCAGGGACAGCGAAGGCTGCTCTGCCAACTCCAAGCCAGGGAGTTCCGGCCCATGGGCCGACATCCCGCAGGACTTCCCCCCGTCGGGGGAGGCCTGACACTCACCCACCCGCGGCTTCCCCGCGGTCGTCCAGCACTTCTTGCGAGGTGATGGACCAAACTCCCAGCCCGCCTGCTTTACAGCGGCGGAACAGCTGCCTTGAGCGGAAAAAAGACAGGACTGTCATAACGGCCCCAGAAAATAAGTAAACTCTCAATCGTTCCTATTCCAAACATAAATATGGCTTTTCTAGTTCAGTGGAACTGTAGAGGAATGTTGAGGAACTACAGTGACAAAAAAGATATTCTAGGGTCAATCTCGCCCGTAGCTTTGTCTTAAGGAGACCCATCTTGGTCCACAACATGCAGATATCCTGAAACACTATAAAACTTTTAGACGCGATCGTGAACAGGCAAATAGACTCTCTGGAGGCGTCGCGATTGTCTTGCAAAGCGGCGTCCCTGCTCGAGAAATCGCACTCAAAACGAAGCTTGAAGCTGTTGCGGTCAGTGTCGTCAGCCATAAAACAATTTCTATCTGTTCTGTATATATTCCTCCACACCTTACATTAACAGTCCACGATTTACAAGAACCTGTCAATGAACTTCCAGAACCGTATCTAGTAGTTGGGGACTTTAACGCTCACTCCCCTTTCTGGGGAAGCGAGCACTGTGACTCTAGGGGTCAAATAATTGAAGATTTTATCCTCACAAATAATGTGTCTTTTAAATACAGAAAAAGCCAGATACTGCGCCCCTACCTCAAAGAAAATGACCTTTTTAGATTTGTCGTTTAGTTCGCCTTCTGTTTTTAACGATTTTAACTGGGACGTCATTGACAATCCATATGGCAGCGATCACCTCCCTGTACTAATCACTTTAACATCCCCACCGGAAATAATCCCCACAAGGCCACGGCGCTGGAAGCTTCACCTCGCCGACTGGTCACTTTTTGGAGCAAAGGCAAATTTAGATAATATAATTTTGGATGGTCTCACCATCGACCAGTTCAACGAAAAGTTCACTAATTGTATCATAACTTCCGCACTCACAGCTATTCCTCAGTCGTCAGGAGTAGCGCGACAAAACCATAAAGTATGGTGCACAAAAGACTGTAAAGAAGCTAAAAAACAACAAAACAGAGCTTGGGGTAAATACCGTAGGTATCCGACACATGAAAATCTCTTAATTTTTAAAAAGGCAAAAGCTAAAGCTCGGTACGTCCGTCGCAGTGCCGAAAAAGCTTCATGGCAGAATTATGTTTCATCTATCAACAGTCAGATCCCATCTAAAAAAATGTGGGAGCAGGTTCGAAATTAAACGGTAACTTTTCACCATTCACAATTCCGCTTTTAACAACACCTGGCACACAAACAAGCATAGAGGAACAGGCTGACATATTGGGGGAACATTTCACTGCAGTTTCAAGTTCATCACACTACACGCAGTCTTTTTTAAAATACAAAAATACAGCTGAAAAACATAGGCTGCCAACAACTGGAGGTGGAAATAAAAAATACAAGTCTAATTACCCTCCAAGAAATCAACAGAGTACTGTCTGCCGGAAAAAAAAACTGCTCCAGGACCCGACCATACACATTATGAAATGCTTGCACATCGTTCTGAGCCTGCCATAGAAGCACTTTTAAGATTCCTCAACACAGTTTGGATGTCAGGGGAAATACCTGTAGCCTGGAAGAAAGCTATTATTGTACCGTTTCTTAAACCTAGTAAACCCCCAACCTCTCCTAGCAGTTATAGACCCATAGCCTTAACCAGTCGCCTCGCCAAACCCTTCGAAAGTATCCTAAATATAAGACTAACCTTTGTTCTTCAATCCTGTGAACTGCTTGATATCCATCAGTGTGGATTTAAAAAAGGATGCTCCACCACAGATCACTTAGTCCGCCTTGAAAATACTGTCAGAGAAGCTTTTATACACAAACAACACTGTCTTAGCGTCTTTTTTGATTTAGAAAAAGCATATGGTACAACCTGGAGGTTCGGGATTCTCCAGGACTTAGCTGAGCTCGGCATCCGTGGCAGAATGCTCAACTCGATTAGACTTTTTGTCTAACCGCTCATTTAATGTCCACCTAGGCTCGCCCTTTCGAGGGACTTCATTCAGGAAAATGGAGTTCCTCAAGGGTGCATTTTAAGCACAACTCTCTTCGTTGTAAAAATGAATTCTATTAGAAAAATAATCCCAAGGTCCATTATGTATTCAATGTATGTTGATGATCTTCAGATAGCATGTACATCTTCCAATATATCCACATGCGAACGACAAGTACAGCTTACAATCAACAAAATGGCAACATGGGCAGACAAGAATGGTTTCTAGTTCTCAACACAGAAAACAGTGGCCTTACTTTTTTCACTGAAACGAGGCTTGCACACAAATCCAACATTACACCTAAACCAAACCGAGCTGCCTTTCAAAAAGGAACACAAATTTCTAGGCATCACCTTCGATAAAAAACTTACTTTCCTGCCTCACATAAACGCACTGAAAAAGAAGGCGTCGCTAGCACTGAACATACTGAAAGTCTTTTCACGCAAACACTGGGGTTCTGATCGGGTATGTCTTCTACACATTTATCGCTCTGTAGTACGTTCCATTCTAGATTATGGTTGCATAGTGTATGGATCAGCAAGGCCATCGTACTTGAAGCGACTGGATCCTGCGCGCAATTTGGGATTGCGCCTTTCAACTGGTGCATACAGGACGTCTCTTGCAGACAGGAGAACAACGCTCACATGCTCATACATTTTAAAGATCCCTTCCCAGCCTAAATACATCTGTTACCCACTCGTTACAAAGTGCCCATCGCGAACACTATTTACCAACAGACCCCTCGCAATCAGGCCACTTCTCCGGTTTGAAGAGAAATGCCAAGAACTAGATATAATGGACACATTGCCTAATATTGCCTGCAAACTTGATCCACTACCGCCTTGGTACTGCCTACCATCTGTGTGCGACTTCACATTAACACAATTTCGGAAGAAACATACACCGCATGAACAGATATTACAAGAGTATTTAGCACTAAACGAAAAATTCGGAGAATACGAAGCATTTTATACTGATGGATCAAAATCAGCACAATATGTCGGAAGTGCTGTGGTTCAGACTAATTGGGAAAAAATAGTACGCCTGCCTGAGTGCGCATCCATTTTCACCGCCGAGAGTTACGCAGTCTCGGTGGCTGTAGAAAAAATAATAAATGAGAACATTCAGAACAGTATCATTTACACTGATTCTCTGAGCATACTAACCTCACTTCACCATAGAAATGCAGTGACACCACAAATTGGTGACATCATACACAACATAAGCGCCACAATACAGGGACTGTGGCGTCTCTCATAGCCACAGTCGCTTTGGGACGTTAAACCCCAATAAACCAAACCAATAAACCAAACAGGGACAAGACAAACTCTTGCTGGGTTCCCAGTCACATTGGAATCACTGGCAATGGGAAGGCAGATGAATGTGCTGGAAAAGCTCGGAACAAAGAAATAAAGAAAGTGTACATTCGTTACAAAGATGGTATGAGGTTGGTGCAGTGCAAATTAAGAAATAAATGGCAGTCGCAATGGAATATCGAAAGAAATAATAAGCTACATTTAGTAAAACCCGTTCTAGACGAATGGAAATCATGCTCACACCAAAAACGATTCATCGAAGTTATTTTATGCCGTCTCCGTATTGGACACACACATCTCACACACAATTTCCTGCTAACAAAGAAAGACAAGCCTGTTTGTGAAAAGTGCGGAGATGAACTAACAGTAAACCACATATTATTCTCATGTACGGAACTTGAATCACTAAGGAAAAAACATTTCAGTACCTTTTACAAAGAACACATTCCTTTTCATCCAGCATTGATTTGAGGCGAAGATGCACTTGTCAGTATACCCTGTGTTTTTAGCTTTTTAAGGGAAGCCAGTATTCTTCATCAACACTAATCTACTCACCCTGTGCTTCACTACACACAATTATACATCTCAGCCACTTTCTCAATCATTAGAAGGAGGCTGAGGTCTTTATCTGAGTTGTAGGGAGCCTCGAAATCCTTGCCGAGCCAAGCATGTCTGCGGAGGTAATCCAACCTTTAAAAGTTCCTGCTATCAGACATTTTTAAAATACTCGTCTTTCATCAGCTAGTTAGTAAAAATAACTTTTAGACCCTTTACACCACCGTTTTTTTTCACTTTGTTTTCAAACTCTGCTCAAGCCAATTTTTCCATACCTTGTTCTTGGCGCATGATAGCCTTAGCTGCTTATGCGCCAATGAACCCATCACAACACACAGTCCTTCCACTGGTCGTCCAACATATCGATGACGCAGCGAATTCCGGCTACACTTTCCGCTCAGCTGCTTGAAACCAGCCTTTTTTGAAATCCTTATCGACCTGACGAACCAGGCTGACTCGTCCATAGCGGAGACGTGCTTGCTTCTAGTCTCGTCGAGCATGGCGGCTTCCCCCCGCGAGGCGATTTGCGTGCACCAGTGGCCTCCACCGTTTATGCCCAGGCATCCTCATTTTGTTAGGCGATAACAGGAATATTTCAGAGCCGTATAAGAGCTGTGATATGCGTCTACCCCGTCCCTTCCGTCTTGACGCTTTTACTCCGTACCTTGAATTAAAGGGTACCCAAACCTTCTACTCACTTCGGCGCAGGCTTAAAAGGCCTCAATCTCTCCTTAAACGCAGAGTTTATCTGAATGAATGATGCTGGGTACTGATAACGCGTACAGAGCATAGACAATAATGCGAACAAATTTCGCCTACATCGCGCCAAAATACATGCGGTTTGAGAAGCTTGCAGGCACAGCAACCTCTCCAGTGAACCTAATTCGTCGAGATAGCCAAACTTTGTTGGGCCACAGCGCCGAGGATAATCGCGTGCTCGAAATTATAAAAACGGATATGGACATTACTTACGGTGGACTACATGCCTCTCAATAATTAAGGAGCCCAACGGTAATAGTTTAAAAGTTAACTATTAAATATTGGTCAACAAGCGTGCTAGTTAGCACGTTTTAGCTGCATTATGATGTACTACTCCACTGACAATGCTGTGCCAGAAAAAGCGCGCGTCTAATTCAAATAGCTTATTTTTAAAAATTGCAGAAAGTCTTAGGTGAAACACCCTGTATATAGGCACATGGAACGGGGAAGAAATAAGTCATACGTTGCTCAGTGGTTCCTTCCTACAAGGACCTACGTTCTGTAAGGTAAGTTGCCACGCACCTATCAAACACGGTGTGGTTCATCGGTATAGTGGGAGCAGTGTGAAGTATGCAGCACTTGTATGAAGGCTTGCATTCATAAGAGGCGTAATGAGGATAATAATATTGAAAATAATATTGAAAATAATATTGAAAACAATATTGAAAACAATATTGATAAAATAATGAGTCATATATGTGAACAGTGTACAAAGCTGTTACGGGACCAATCTGTTGGTGGTTTCCTTGTATGTTCTTCTTCTTCCTCTCTGCCTGGTACGCCTGCTTCGTCGTTTTCCAGATTACTGCACTGTGTGCAGTTTGTTGTTCTTGTCCTCAAAACAATGGCGCGTGCCCACTGCGAGGGATTGGCCAAAAACACATGCGGCGAGTGACAGGTGCTCAAAATTATGAAATTTCTATGTATGTATATGTATATATATATATATATATATATATATATATATATATATATATATATATATATATATATATATATATATATATATATATACACATACATAAAAATACATAGCGGTAGCAATAATTCTAATGAAGAAATAAATAAAAGAAATTCACGTTTTCAAAATTGAAATGAACTAAACAAATACTGTGAGATCGGTGACGAAGAGGGAACGGGGCTAAACGTGCCATGTTTAGGAAGCTTTGGTTGCAGAGAGGACACACGCGCTTTCTGCATGTTTTGCTGGAGTGCGCTGTTACGCTCGATCATGGACCGCGCCGGAGGTTTTAGCAAATTGTCGCTGAGTGGTTTCCTCCTGAATGGAGCTAGGTCCCGAAGAACATGCCCGGACTTCCACCTGCTTAGTTTAGCGGAATGGGATTCCTTCCATGCGATGTTGGCGTCCTTATCGGCGGACAAACTAGACGGGACATTTTTTAGGCGACTATACTCGATGTGAAAAGCCGCATTTTCTCCTCGAGGCGGGTGTGGAGTTAAGATTTCTTCCCCTTGAGTTGTGCTGCCGGAATTCTGGATGCTGCATAGAGAAATTTTAATACTAATACACTGCTTCTACAGAGTTCTTGAAAGGCTTTTAACCGTGCCGATTGGAGAGCGTCCATTGGGAGGACTTCGGCCTAATTTATTTTCTAGTATTGAAATGTTCAGCTACTGCATATCCTGAAACACAGGGTGGCTTATTGATGATCACTTCCACTCCGAGGTACCTGATAGGATAGTTGAGAGAAAAAAAAACTGACGCCAACCCCCTCGCCGACACTGCGAGCGCTGACCATCCAATAGCCTTCGAGGAGGTGAGCGTCTTGGCCGTGGAGCCAAACCTGCTCCTGATAGGATCGTCCTGGTAGGATACCTGATAGGATCGTCGCGACCCTTAAATTAGACCGCAGCATTCTCGAACCGGAGCTTCACTCGCCCTGATTCATTGAGCTCGTCTAGCAACTTATCAAGCACGATATTAAGGGGGACTCTGTCTCCCTGCTTGATCTCCCTCTGCATGGACTCGAACCTCGCCGGATGCATAAATCGTGGATCGTGTCAATGTTCCTTCTTAATAAAGTGCATTCTGGATGCGCTAAGAACTGCACTTTAGCTGACAGTAAAAAAAAAATGAAATTTCTGCAAATCTTTCTCATCGCTTGAAGCCTCGCAGGAGGAGCAGATTATAATACCCATATCTATCATCTGGAAAACTGTTAGAGGGTGGAATGCCGCGTGTACATGAACAGCAGCCCAGGGCAAGTATTTGAAAACAGGTTCACCCATATAGTGAAATGTTGACAGAATTGTGCGGAGAATATACTTTCGGCGGCGGTGGCCGCGCGCGCAGGAACATCCATAGGACCGATGCCCAGTCGTTCAATTCTGCTTGGACTGTGTTTCTTCGTTTTGAAACCATTGTAAATAAATCATACATAGGGGAAAAGGGGGGAAGAGAGGAGCGCGTCTTATGTGGGAGAAAGTGGGAAAGCGAGAGATACTCTTTAGTGAAATAAAGAGAATTTAGCCGGCGTTGAAAAATCGCTGGCATGCTACTCTCCGTAGGGAGGGGAATTTTGGAGATAAAGACAGAAGGAGAGCAATGTGGTAGAGGTAAAAAAAAACGAAGATAAAATGCGGCCATGAGATGGGTACTAAGGATGCAATGGCGAGTATTGATGTAACCTATGGAATGATGGAGTGCATAGTTCGACAAATGGGCTGACGAAGCACCACCGTCGGCCGGCCGTACCTGACTTTGGCCTGTCACGCCATCTAGCCGGATGCGACAGTCTCCTATTCTCAACAAGTCATCCTGAGCTAATGTCTCAAAGCACTAAGCTCCTGGAGGCTGAGCGAAAAGAAATCGTCAGCACTTTCCCGTTTTAAGAATATCACACTTCGAATAGCTGCATGCGCAATTGAGTAAACGGGCTTTCTCATTTCATTTTCCTCCACGGCTGCGAACATATTTAACAGGAGTGAATAAACCTCGCTGTAAAAAGGAAAAACAACCCAACTCTGCACAAAAACTGTCTACAAAATAACCGAACGCAGACTTTTTACTGCGATTTCTTTTCATCGCCAGTTATAAGTCCCCTTTCGACAAATACGAGAACGAACCGTGCCGCATAACCGTGCACACGCGTCCTTTCAAGCATGAAATGCTTTTAGCTCCCATTGTCGGCAGTGTAGTGACAAGAACTAATTTTAGTCCTTTGAACAAAAACTTTTCACTCTCGGCATTATTATCGACTTTTCGAAATCATTTGATCGCATCAAACACAACAAAACGTTGGCGAAACTCGAGCACTGTGGTTTTTGCGGAAAATTTCATCAAATAATCAGATCTTACCTTAGTTGCCGTGCCCAACAAGTAACGGTAAACAACGAGTCATCAAATTTTAAACATCTGTTGTAATCTCCACCCTTGAATGATTCCCGTACGTTCATCAGTTTCAACACAACGAAAGCTGATACTGGCGACCTAAACACCGTAGCATTGATGTTTCCTTCCTTAATGTTTTCCGGTCCGAGGTCTCGAGCTTGCCTTTGATTCTGGTGCGACGTCGCTTACCCTGAACCAGACATTCCCCATTTCCGGTGACTGTCTGTGAATGCCTTGACAGGAACCACATTAAACCCTTCAACTGGTCGTCCAACATATCGATGACTGAGCGAATTCCGGTTACAGACTTTCCACTCAGGTGCTTGAAACCAGCCACGGTCGTGGTGCCGGGTTTTGAAATCCTTATCGACGTGACGAACCCAGCTGACTCGTCCATAGCGGAGACGTGCTTGCTTCGAGCCAGCCTTGTCCAAAATGTCTGCGTCTCCTGCGAGGCGATTATCGTTCTCCAGGGGCTTGCACCATTTATGCCGAGGCATCTTCATTTTGTCTGGCGATAACCGGAATCTTCCCTAGCCGTATACGAGCTCTGGTATTCGTCTATCCAGTCTCTTCGTCTTCACGCCTTTACTCTGTACCTTGAATTAAAGGGTACTGCAACCTCCTACTGGCGTTGCCGTAGGCTTAAGAGTTCAATCTCTCCTGAAGCCTAGAGCGGATCGAAAAGAATGATGCTGGATACTGATGACGTGCCCAGACCATAGGCGATACAGCTTCGTAAAGCGGAAAAGCGATCTGGGTTTCTTGTGTGATGTATGATCCGTACGTAACGACGGCCTTCCATTCGCTGAGTATAAGCGGTTCCGGCAGCTTGTGCGAGCTGCTGAATATCCTCATAGCTTTCTTTCACTCTCGGCACCATGTGGCACGTGGCGCCAGCTTGCGGTGCTGGCGGCAGCGTCCGCTGGGCTGGACGCAGGGTGGCGGCAAACTGTTCAAACATTGCGCTCCTGGCTTCGTATGGGGGCGTTAGGTAGCTTTTAAAATGACATCGAAATTCAATTGCCGCACAGGTATCAAACACGTTATGGCCCCTCAGTACAGCGAGTGCAGTGTGAAGTATACAACACTTGATTAAAGGCTACAATATGTGTATTCTTAATAAATACGGTTAAGGAAACAAGCCTTGCTCAGTTACGTGTGAACTTTATACCAATATCTGTTGATGAGCTGATCTCTTGGAGGACAAGAACGTACAATGAAACCACCGCTCTTTTATTTAGACAAGAAAAAAAGTGTGCTGTCTCCCGCGCTCGTAAACCACGCCGGTGGTTTGAGCCTAATAAGTTCTGATTGCGAGCTAGTTGGTGCGCCATAGCAAACATAATGAGCGGGGGAAATGCAGGGGCGAAAGAAAGACCAAAGGGGAACAAATTACGCAGCCATTCGTTCGTTGCTGAGTGATTCGTTCCCCAATGGAGTTACATCCCGTAGGATTACTTTCAAAATGTTTTTTGAGATTTTAATTGCCACACACGTATCAAACACGGTATGGCCCATCAGTATAGTAGGACAGTGTAAAGTGTGCAGTACTTGTGTAACGGCTACAATATGTGCATTAATAAAGACCAATATCTCTTATGTTACTGCTGTGTTGATCCGCAGGGTCCTCCATACGACCGATGAGTACACGTTTGATTCTTCTTGAAGACTGATCTGTTTACCATGGTTTGAAACTGAGGGAAAGAAAATACAAGGGGGAAAAGGGGAGGGGGAGGGAAGAGCAGAGCGCGTCATGTTTGGGAGAAAGTGGGCCCGGCGGGGCGTGGTTTTGTCGAATCCGGCTCTACAGAGTGTAAGGGCCGTCTCCTATTCTCAACAACCCACGCTGAGCTAATGTCTTGCCGCAGTAAGCTCTTGGAGACTAAACAAATGCAAAGAAATAACCACCACGTTTCGTTTTCAGAATATCGCACGGTGAATACTTGCACTCGGAATAGTATAAACGTGCTTGCTGCATTAGTTTCCCTCCACGGCTGCCAACATGTTCCGCAGCAGTAAGTAAAACGTGCTTAAATACGAAAACACGACATGGCGCAAAAACACTACACAAAACAATCGTACCCACACTTTCAACTGCCATTACTTTAACGTGAGTTTACACGTCCTTTTTCGACAAATATGAGAACGAAGGCTGGAAGTAAAGAAACAAAAAAATCTTCACATGTTCATATCCGTGTACGCGCGTCCTTTTCCTTTTGAACGAATGTGAATCTTTTCTTTCTCTGACATTGGTACAAATGGCCCCGTATTGTACTCGTCGAGTGTACTTTAGGCCATGAAAAGGGCCTTTCAAAGCTCCCACTCCTTTCCCGGAGTTAGTACACTCGAGAAAAAATATTTAAAGCCTACTTAGCACCTCCAACGCATTACCGAGCGGCATGGTTTCTGGCGTTCTAGTGGAAGCGATCCTGCATGGTGTAAAGTATCGTGTATTCGACAAAGGCTTGCGGGTGACGAGGTTAGCGATTAAAAAATTTTACAAGGCAGTCTTCAGAGGCAAGATGAATCTCATATTCAACTACACTGCTGCGTATTGCCCACAGATTTTATTTTGCCCGACCTCAGGTCGCTCTGTTTCATTCCCTTCTCAAACTGATCTATTTCATACGCTTGGTTCACACACACAAACTGATCCCCTGTGGTTGACAGTGATTAGACACACAGACAGGGCGAGAAACGCAAAAGACGATGGAACCGGTGCTGAACTTCAACACATTTTGCTCCCCCGGTGTCCAAGTGTACTTATACCTCTATTGGCGCGGTGGGCTTCAGGGGGACAACTTTTTTCCAGAACCGCCGAAACAATGCATATATACCCTTGTCCTATTCAAATACAACTGAGCTCAGAAAATGTGAGATGGTCGCACTGAGAGAAGTGTGCCCATGTGTTACGCTGGTGTTGACTTTGTTCCAAAGGAATCGTCGCAAGATCATTTTATTACTGAAACAAGATTGAGTCACGACGGATGCGTTTATAAATGATGCTTCCATGAACGTGCTTTCCCAACAAATTGCACATGTGTTGCAAACAACCATGCGACCTCAGGAGCACCCATTTTAATTGGCGATCTTCTTACCAAAAATACAATAACACAGAATATAAGGTACCTAAATCTTTCAGACTGCGTAGGGGACAAATCTCAGACCCCTGGGCCCCCGCACGGCCCCACTGCACTCAAACGTTCATGTTCCTGCGGACCATGACGTCGGTAGCCCGGCTGGTTGCGATGGCTTGTTTGGACAGGTCCGCGGAGCGCAGCAGGGTCTCCCATGCCTCCCAAGTGGTGAGATGATCCAGGCCCCGCGGGGGAGGGTCCGCCGTGTACAGCTGCTGAAACTATTGCGTGTCTTGCGCGAGTTAGTGCAAGAGGCTGGCAGGTTAACATGCGGCGAGGTGATCTTAACCCCCCGCTGTGCGTGCTCTTATTTTGTTGCAGTTGTATGCAAGGTGCACAGCTTATTCAGGAGCCAAGGTTCCTCACAAGAAATCACTGAATCGATGGATGTCCTTGTTAATATGAAAATCTCCACGTTTCGACGTCATATCTACCAACACGGTTGTCGCGTTTCTGTTCTTGCCGGAATAGGCCGTTAGGGCGACGGCAGGCGAAGCTGACGTGTTCGTGCCGCCAAGGGTTCGAAGCCCACTCGAGGCGCTCTTTAGAGCGCAGCCCATTCGTTCGTTGGTCGAGCGGCGTACCTCGCCGTCGGCCTCGGCATAAGCGGCAGAGCGGACGAGCAGTACAGCGGAGGATTAAAGAACGAACGAGGAAGATAAAAGCACGGCGAAAGCGAAGAGAGCGCGAGGAGGAAAACGGAGGAGGAAGCAACTATGGTAGTCTGGTTCCGCGGCGGCGACCGAGATGGCGCCACCAGAGAAGCGCGCGCCGTCATTCGTTCGCCCGAGGATGAATACCATTGGATGGGGAAACTTTATTTAGCAAGGGAATTCCAGGCCCGCAGGCGGCAGACTGCGGCGCGCTGACCCAGCGGAAACCCAGAGCCGCTTCCGTTCGGCACTGCGACCAAAAATCGCATTACTGACAAGCATATTCGTCACCATTCTTTTTTCATAGCACTCTTTCGCCATAGCATAGCATTTGTCAGCGCTAAAGTTTGGAAAAGCATTAAGTCCATCTCGAACATTACACCTGCTCTAAAAAAGTACATGCTATCAGAATACACCTCCCGTTACTGTTGAATTCATTATTTTTATTGCATTATATTAATTACATGTTTTGTATGTTCAGCCTTGTTCAACTGCCTAGATTTATACTATGTTTGTAATGGATCCGAAACTAGCCACAGGCTAAGGATCCAGATGCCTCATTCACCGTGAACTTTGTATATTTTTCTGTGTAACAATAAACTTGAACTTTTTTTTTTGGATCTTATCATTTATGTGCTCCACAACGGAGTTTCTTCTTCGCGAATGTACTTCTAACGTTATCGTATTAAAAAGTCGCCTCGTGGAGACTGTCGCGCAGGCCAGACCAAGCCAGCAGTATTGCCCAGCGGCGGGAGCTCGCCAAGGTCCCACAGAGATATCGCGATTAGTGAAAAAACCTGCCATTTGTTCCCTCCAACTTCGGTGGCGTTCTGCATTGCGCCAAGCCGGAGCGCATCGAAATGAGGGAACTTGCATGCCTGCCATTAACAAAGACCCTCCCCCATCCGCTGTCTCGAAGCTCTATGAGACCGGGAGGTTACCCTGCGATCGAAGTTTGAAGCGAAAAGCTTCACTAGGCTCGACAGCACCACGCTTCGCGTGAGCCACACTACAGTGACGTCACGCGGAGCGCAGGTGGCCGCTGCTGCCGCAGCCATCGTCGCCACCGCGCGCTGACTCCGTCGACTGACCGCTCCTCCTCGCCACCGTTTTACCCATCGCCGATGTCGCGCGGTCGCCGCCGCCGTCCCAAGAGAAGGTTCTTTCGCAAAGCGTTCCGAAAATGCGTGAGCGGCGGCGGCGATAGAAGAGGCGACCATCCTCGCCACCGTTTGACCTTTCGCCGCAGCCGTACGCAGTGCACATTTGAAAGGAAGGGTATATAAGACGCGCTTGCCCATAGAACAGGCGCAGACACTCGCCATGGAAGAAGCAACAGTAGGACGGCGCAGAAACACCGATCCAGAAGCGGTAGCTTGGGAATTGGCTGAAAAGCAGTTGGCTGAAAAGCAGCGAGAGCTTTTCGCTTCGAGATATCCAGGCGTAACCTTAGCTAGGATAGGATAGGATAGGATAACTTTATTTGGCTCTAGCACAAGTGCTTTTTTTTATGTGGTCAGATGAGTCCATCCGCAACGGTCGGTTGCCCTTATTCCAGGGCTCCGCTGGATGCTGCCGTCAGCTGAGCTCGCCGTATCAAACCGATCTGGTCATCGCGGCAGTCGCTGGAGAGCAGACCCTCCCATTGCTCCACACTTGGGTTTTGTATAACTGGGACGATGTCGACTTTTTACATGCCCATGTGATGTGATACAGTGTAGGTTTTTCATGGCACCACGGACAATTGTGGGCGTAAAGTGTGGGGTGAATTTTACTTAGTGTTTAGATTTGGATATGACCCCGTTTGAAGTTGTCTCCATGTGACAGCCTCTTCTTTGTTTAAATATTTGTGCGGTGGTGGGTACCGCATCCTGCTGCCTTTGTAGTTGTTGAGTATGGCCGAGTATTCCTGAGGTACTGGCAGGGATTCCTCAAGGTTGTTGACGTTGGATGCTCGGTAGTTAGTATATCCTCGAGCTATCCTGTCTGCCTCTTGGTTTCCTGCCACCCCCGTGTGCCCCGGTACCCAGATGATCTTATGTTTGATCGGCTTGTGTGGTTTTGCATGTGTTTGTTGCGTCTTGCAGTCTACAGAGCGGAGTATGCGGAGCGCTCTGTGACCGACTCTGCCGCAAAGATAGTTGCGGCAGGCTGCTTGTGAATCAGTAAGAATTGTCAGTGACCGCCCAGTCCGATAGCCCTCCGCTGCCGCTAGAGCGACGGCCGCTTCTTCAGCCTCAGCTATCGCGCAGTCTTGCAGGGAGGCGCTGGTAATCTCGTGTAATTCCGAGTTGACTACAGTTGCCACTGCGTTGTTGATGCCTTGTCCCCTAGTCATGGCATATGTGGCAGCGTCGACATACACTGTTGTATCCTGGGATGCGTGTGTTTTCTGTAAGCGGTCGGCCCTTGCCTCTCTTCGGTCTTTGTGGAGGTTCGGGTCCATGTTTCTTGGTATTGGTGCCACCCTGAGCGTGCTGCGGTACTCATCGGGGATCGTTTTAGTTCTCAATATTTCTCGAATTTGTTCGGTGTAGCCAAGTTTCTTTAAAAGAACTCTGCCTGTGGGGGTCTGCTGTAGTCTGCGCATTTGGGCAACATGCTGCGCTTCCCGTAATTCCTCGAACGTGTTGTGCAGTCCCAAGGCTAAGAGCTTTTCAGTTCAGTTGTTATGGGGTAGTCGAAGCGCGGTTTTATACGTTTTGCGTAAAATCGCGTCCGTCTGTTGTATTTCACTTTTGATATGATTGTAGTTCGGGAGACTGTATGTCGCCCGGCTGACCACTAGGCTCCTGACCAGCTTGAGTGTGTCTTCTTCTCGCATGCCATGACGTCTGTGTGAGATGCGCGTAATCATGCGGGCCACTTGGAGTGTAGATGCCTTTAATAGCGCAAGGGTGTGAGTACAGCGTTGATTTGACTGTATCCACATCCCTAGTACCCGTATGAGTGTCTTCTCTGGTATTGGTTCTCCTTCGAGGTAAACTTGTAGTCGAAGTTCTTTACTGGTAGGGACTGTTCGGTTCCGTTTTCCTCTCCAAACCCGTAAGAGCTCAGATTTTTCGGTCGAGCATGCTAGCCCTCTTGCTTTGACATAGTTTTCAACGCAGGTGGCCGCTTCTTGTAGCCTATCCTCTTTCTCGCCGAGTGACCCAGTGTTAGTCCATATTGTGATGTCGGCATAAATGGCATGGTGGATGTCGTCAATTTCTTTTAGTTGCTTCGCCAGTCCGATCATGGCCACGTTGAATAGCGTGGGTGAAATGACCGACCCTTGAGGTGTTCCCTTGTTAGGCGTTCGAAACTTCTCGGACCGAAGTTCTCCTATACCGATGGTTGCAGTTCTGTTGGATAGAAATGCTTTGACGAAGCTGTGAATCCTGCGCCCGCAGTTCAGGTTGTCCAGGCCCGTAAGGATTGCTTCGTGGCTCACATTGTCAAAAGCCCCTTTGATGTCTAGGGCCATTATCACGTTTTCTCCGTCCCGAGGAACGTTCCGAAGTACACCTTAATATAATTGGAGGAGCACGTCTTGAGCTGATAATTTTGCTCTAAAGCCGAACATGCTGTGAGGGATCAGTTCGTTGTCTTCCATGTAGTTTTGAAGTCTCTGCGTTACCACTCGCTCGTATAGTTTTCCCAGGCATGACGTAAGCGAGATCGGCCTGAGGTTTTCTATCTGCAGTTTCTTGCCTGGCTTGGGTATCATCACCACTTCAGCATGTTTCCACTCCTCGGGGACAGTTTCAGCTTCCCAATGTTTGTTGAGGAAGTCTGTCAGTTCAGCGACCAGCGCATCGCTGAGGTTGCGGATGAGTGCGTTGTTTATTTTATCCGCTCCCGCGGCCGTATTTCTGGTGGTGTTTCGCATGGCCGCGTAGACCTCTTCTCGTGTGATGGGTCTGTCCAGATTAGCGTTATCGTCTCCCCGGTACTCCCCTGTATAGGTCGGCGGGTTCGTGCTCCCAAAGCATTTGGCGCGCAATCTGTCGAGGAGTTCAGAGTCAGTGCCCTCGAACTGGTGCATGAACCGGTAAATGGATTTCTTGTTTTCAGCTTTTGTCTTAGTCGGATCGAGGAGCGCTCTAAGGATACGCCAAGTCCGGTTCGTGCTTAGCGTCCCATTAAGAGAATCGCTGAATTGTTGCCAAATTTTGTTTTGCCAGCTGTGTGGCGTATTCCTCTGCTTTCGCTGTAATTTCGGCGATTTTAAGCTTGAGTTTCCTGTTATGTTTTTGTTTTTTCCATCTCCTGGTGAGACTGCGCCTAGCATCCCAAAGCTTGAGCAGCCGACCGTCCACCTCGGGTGTTTCCGCTGTTCGGTTTATGGTTTCGGTGTACTTGCCTTGCGTATCCCTTAGCATGCTTCCCCATTCCTCTAACGACTGTATGCCATTCTCGGTAAGGTTGCTGTCGCATGCTTCGCGGAACGCATTCCAGTCCGTTATTTTTGCCGCGCCCAACTGGCGTTTCAGCCTGTCTGAGGTTACTTGCGTCTTGAGTATGTAGTGGTCGCTGCCTAAATTTTCCAATAGGTTCTCCCATTGTGTTTGTCCGAGTCCTCTTACGAATGTGAGGTCGGGGCAGGTGTCGATGCTGACGCTATTTCCAATTCTGGTAGGGGTTGCTGGGTCCGTGAGTAGGTTGCAGTTGAAGTTATCTGCAACCTCGGCTAGCGTTTTGCCTTTAATGGTGGCCTTTTGGTACCCCCAGCTCTTGTCCATGACGTTGAAATCCCCCAAGATGATTAGCGTGTTGTTTTTCGCTAGTCTGTGGACACCGTGAAAAAGTTCAAAAAATTTTGCTTTTCTTTGCTTCGGGGGGCTGTACACGTTGACGATGAATACACTGCCCTCTTTCCTTTTCTTTTTCGGTACGATCTCTACAATCACATGCTCAATGTCAGTGTCGGGTATGCTGTCGTGATTGATGGCTATGACTGCCTTGCTCACTAAGATGGCTGTCTTTCCCGTCATGTGGCTGTCGTAGCATGTGTATCCCGTGAGAGTGGGTGTCACGCCCGTTTCTTGAAGTGCGATAACGTCACGTGGTGTTAGCTGCGTCTGAATGAATTGTTCGATGAGGCCTTGTTTCTTGCGATAGCCTCTGCAGTTCCATTGCCATATGTCTAAGATGTCTTGTTTGCTGTGGTTCGTGTTAGCCATGATTTAGGTTCTTGAGCTTGTGCAATTGCCCGTTCCCTGGGATGTAGATGGATTGGCGAGAGCTGCTAACGCAGGACGGTTGTAGGCCTTTTCCTTAATGTTCTGTGTGTTTTTGTTTGCGGAAGGCACTCCGTAGCTCTGCTAGTTGTCCTTGTACCTGATCCATCGTCTGTTGCATCATTTGTTGCATCATCTGTTGTATTTCCGCTTTGAAGTTTGAGCGTTCCTCATCGCTCATCTGCAGCGAGGAGTTTGTTTGTGTAGCGTTCGGCAGCGGGTGGCAGTTGGATTTTAGGTCTTGAACTATCTTTGTGAGTTCCGCAATTTGGTGTTCCAACTCATTCTGTTTAACGCGAGCAAGTTCTGGTTCGCGCTTAAGTGCTGCTTTCCCTGCGTCTCCATGTTCAAGGTCACGGTTGTTTGCGTTGTTTGTATTGGTGTTGAGTTTGTTACCAGTCCAACCCGAATGTGGAGCAAACCCGGGAGCATCGGCTCTCCAGCTCACCTTGTTGCTGCTTTTCTGGGCGGACCCGGTGTCTTCGTTCTTCTGGTGCTGGTTCCCGGTATTCGTCGCCGCAGGGGGTGGCAGGGGGGGAAACGAATGGGACCGCGAGCGATGCCGTGATGTCTCCCTCCGAGCTGAACCACCGCGGCCGTCTGCTGCGGTCACCGCGGCTGCGGCGTCTGCTGTCGCGTCCGCCGCTGTTGCTGGCGTTTTCACCTGTAGCGTTGCTGAGAGCGGTCTTGATTTGCTGCCTTCTGACTTTCTTGAGTCGTTCGCGGCAGTCCTTCGACCCGGTAGGGTGGGCCTCACCACAAATCACGCACTTTGGAGTGCAGGAATGTCCAGTCGGCGGGTTTTGCGTTCCGCACTGGCTACACGCGCGCACATTAGGTGTGGGGCACACGTCGGAGCGGTGGCCTTGCTGGAAACACACATAACACACTTATCTCGTGGGGCGGTACGGGTAGCATGCCGTCTCGCCCCCGTAGTAGATAACATATTTTGGGACAATGGGACGGTCAAAGGTGATGACGGCCGTCTTGGTTTTTCCTAACATCCGGGCGCTGAGTACGGTGACTCCTGGGGTGCGCACTCGTAAATGGGCCTTGAGTTCTTCCGGTGTCGTTCCGGGATCAATTCCATGTATCACGCCACGTTGGACATCGTCCGGCGCGGCCACGTAGGTGTTCATCTCAAATGCGCGTCCCGCAAAGGTGAGGCTGGTAATGCGTCTCACGAGTTGGGCAGTTGATTCATGCGGGGTGCTTACGATAATGATAGATCCTGGCCGGAGCCGTATGATGAAATCTTCGTCTTTGCATTGTTGGTTGCACGCTGCGACTACAGCGCGGGCTACCTGGTGGGTGTGAAGCTGTCTGACAGCAAGTCCTTTCTTCGGTCGAATGATAATTTTGAAATCGTTCTTAGGGAGCGGAGGCAGCCTGCGCCTTGGCTGGTGTCCTGTTCCTTGTCCGTTGGCGTTTCTGCCGGCGGCGGCTGGCCCTCCGTCGGTCGCGGTGAGTTGAGTTGAGTTGTCTTCGCCGGGGTTGTTTTGGGTGGTCGAATTGTTCCCCGCAGCGATCCGTCTGCTTTTCCTCTGGAGTTTCTTCTGGCGTTTGGACAATGCCAATTCCCAGCTGGCGTCGTTGTTGTAAGGGTTGGGCGGCTCCTGCGTGGCGGACGCCGCGTCAGCGTTGCTCACCGGGCTCTCGGAGTCAGTGGTGTTGAGGTCGTCCTCATCCATCTCCTGGGCGTCCGGCAAGTTTTGGGGCAATCCTTCAATGGTCTGATCGAATGTGTAGTTCGCAGAGCGGGGTTGATTTCAGGCCGCACCACCGCTGCCTTGTCAGGCCTAGCGGCCCATGTATTCCCGTAGTCGAAGATGTCCTGCCGGTAGGTTCGGCGAGACGCCGTCCGAATCGCACAGTCCAAGTCCGATGAGGAGCCAAAATTTGGTCCTACCGTTCGGAACCTGGTGTCCAGGTGCAGCCAATTTTTTTCGTGAGGTCGAGCGGTGTGCCTCACATTTGCTCGCGTTCGTGAAGTTCGAGGACACGTTGTGCAGCACGCATGCAGTCAGTTTATTAAAAGACTAAAATAAGGGGAAGGGGGGGGGAGGCATTAAACTAGGCCGCGCCTGTCCAGGAGGAGGTCGAGGCGCCTATTGCTACGAACGACGCCCAGAAAAAGGCGGACCCCCTCCCGGACCATGACGAGTCCTCTGGCTTGGCCTCTTTGGTTGCTTTGCCCAACCGGGGGCAGGGGCCGCAGCACAGGGCGGGAGATTTCCGGGCGGCAGCCAGCGTCTGAAAAATATGAAGCGCTCAGCGCCTTCTGGTACATGACGATGTTCTGCATGTTAATTTCTAGCTGGAGCTAGGTCATGCATGGGAGCCATAATGTTTTCCCCAACAGCCACCATTATTATTACAATAACTACCTGGCCACGAAGAAGCAAGGGCTTTTCGCTCTGAAGCAGCAGGTTGTGGCTCCTGTCACTGCTTAGCAGCGGGACCTACTTGTGGACCTCATAGCTATCGACCACCAGTGACACTTCGCTTCGCGGATCGGCGCTGTTGTCATCGCTCAGTTTCCGGGAGTTCATGGGCAGGTGGCCCTCGAGAGACTCGCTTGCGCCTAGGCAGATATCTAGGTAGCCGCTATGCACGATCCCCGAGGGTGAAGGTCACTGCCCTGAGGACCCCCGGTTGAAAACCACGACAGTTCCTTCAGAATCTAGCTGCACCGTGTTGGGCGGCGTCGTGCGCTCCATGCACGAATGCAGCACATATCCACAGGACCCAGCCATGATGGGGGCGCTCTTGGCAGCGTTCACTGCTACGTCCACAACCACCCAGCCGTTGGGGCTAACGTGTGGCCAGGCCCTGCGCCTATTCCCTTCAGTTCTACGTCCGCGCACTCCGTTACGACAGTGATGGGGAGCGGTCGCTCTATGGTTCGTACGGTTGCCTTTCGTACTGAACGAGCCATACGGTTTGTTTGGACCTCTCCGTTTGTTGTTGTTGTTGTTGTTGTTTTAGGGTCTGCTTAAAACACAAGCCAACAAACTGTGAGGCAGGTCAGTGGCCGCGTTCATTGATGCACGCTGCGAAGACTGCACTTTGGTCTTACGCAGACTACTGATGCTGGTGCCGGTAGGTTTCCTTGATAAATTTGTGCCAAGGTTTACCAGGCGTGATGTGTACACTTCGTTTTGCGATAGTGGTTAGATATTTTTCTAATGACGAAAAGAATTGAGAGCGGTCCAGAAAATGGGAATTAGTTTTGGTAGTGAATACTGCGCAGATTCTTTCGACTGACAGTATTATGCAATTCCTGAAAATTGCAAAAAGATCTCTTCTGATCAAAGTCGCCCTTTTCATTCTTCAAACCCTGCGATTGGCTCATGGTAGCCCTAGCTGCCTACGCACCATAACATCCAGCATCCACACTCCTTCGTTTCCGATCAGCTCCTGACAATATCTGTTCTGTAGCGTCTTGCAGGCCTGATGCAGCTTTTGCACAACCAAAAGCGGTAGGGCTACAGCCCTGCTGCCTCAGACCTTGCGAACCTTCAGAAAACTGTCGTAGTGGCCACGAGGCACTCTGGTTATTTGGTCTATTTTGTTTTGGCTTGTTCTATCTTTCTCGAAGAAATTTGCTACTTTTACGGTGGAGAAGTGCGGTGCGTTTGTGTAGCGCCCCTGTGCATGGAATGCAAGGACGGGGCGCAAGTATTCCGCAGGGCGTCCGGAGTTCTTAACGTTCTGGACTGCATTGGCTTCCGCTCCGGCCACATCGAATAAGCATCCGCATGTGTTAGCAGGGTGCTGCTTTGTGTACAGAGAGTGGTTTCATTCAGTTGTACAGAAATAATTAAATCCTGGCAGTGTTATGCTTCTCGGCTTAGCTCGTAATCTTCCGCCGACAGTCGATTTACTGCGCGCTGTGCTGAGCTGCACTGCATTGTTTTTGCTTATGAACAGGCAATGGGCAAAAAGGTCTAGACCACAAGCATTAAAACAGAAATATGCTACGCAATAGCGCCAATTAGCGGCCGCATTACCTGGTCGCCTTCCCCCAGATAGCCGGGCCGGCTGTCCACTGGGCCGCGGGATGCGGGATGGTGGGAGTTCTGAAAAAGCCAGAAGGGGACACCAAGGCGACATCACTAAGTACGGCTGTAGCTGACAGCACGCCGACTCGCGAGTGGCCATCGATCCACTGCGGGTAGAATGACCGTCAGCGCTGCGATACGGAAGCGAGTCCGCACAATGAAGCTTGGGAATTCCCTTGTACGCGGGAACATGTGCCTCGCAGACTTCTAGTGAAGAGCACCTTAATAAGCGACTCTGCCATAGGTACCGTGACTTTGCGAATGTCTCTTGCCGTTAAACTCGGAAGCGGTATTCGTCGCTGGCTATAGCTGCTTTTCCTTCTCACAGATGTGAACGCTGTGCTTGCACCGCCAGACAACGATATAACTAACACTGCTTACATAAGCGGCCGCATTGTATTATGCACGCGCGCACTGAGGCTGCGTGCACGGGCGCTGCTGCGGATGTCAGGCGCTTGACTCCACGCGTCCACAGTTTCAAAAGCTCAGCAGGACTACACGGGCAGTGGCGTCCTCGGAAAAGCGCCAACGTGACGAGCCGTCTACGCAATACCCAACTGCTTTGACAACCAATCCAATCGACGCCGAACACTATCAACAGAACCAAGGGAAATCTTCACCCGGCTTACGCAAGATCATTACGTCGACTGGTCAAAGCTACATAAGCTGCATCTTAATCGGCCGGTTATTCATTGTGAACAAGGAACCCGTAGTGGTTCCGAAACGTCAACTCCCTTTTTGACGTGGTCAGTGACCGAAGTTCACATTCTACAATACCCAACTGCTTTGACAACACTGCCTGTAGAAGGGTTTAGCCCAGTAGACGCTGCGGTGTATGGACGGGGGAGGGGGACGAACAGATGAACCGCCGTGGCGTATCTACGTTGACCGTTTTTACCCAGCGCCTTCGACTCGAGGGAAAGTGCGGCGGGAAATTCCACCTACTCGGCAGGCACGGCCTTACATATTTTAGAAGGGTAATTCCCCCACCCTCTGATAGCTTCACCTAACGAGCCGTTTGCAAGGACCCCCAAAAGAGTTTAAAAACGTTCAATTGTGGTGACACAACTGGCAATGCGGAAAATAAAGCCTATACCACAAGCATTAAAACAGAAAGATGCTGCGCAATACGGGATGGTCACGCCTGTCCCATCCTATGGTCAGCTGTGGTTATGCGGCCGTACTTTGACGACGAGGGCAGAAAAAGTTCCTACGGCTAGGTTGGCGAAATACTTGAACGAAAATGTACTTTTCTTGGCGTTTCGGCCGGGGACCAGCTTTTTTAGTCTGAAGAAAGTCAATGCGTACCGGTCTTCAGATGAAGGCCGGACCTCGGCCGAAATGCCAGGAAAAGTACATTATTTCTACACTACATCTGTTTTCTTTCAAGTGTGTATATATAACTAGGAAGAAACACTTCCAATTCTAAACCGGATGGCTGAATTTCACAGCATCCTTCACTCTATTGCCGCCATCATAATGTTGGCATCCTACGCAAGTCCCTTTGCGTAACACGCTCTAAAGGGCCATAGCAGCTGGACACCTCGAAGAAGAAAAGCGAATTCCACCACTATTCTACGCTGCTGTGGTAAGACAGGGATTGAAAATACGAACCTTGTGGGCGGTGCGGTGGCATCTTCTGGCTATCTCACCCAGTGCACTGAAACGAGCGCATTTAAATCATCCTTGCAAGCTTCGTCACGTGATAAAAAGCGATCCCGCCCTAATTTCCGTGGCCAATACAATGAGCGGCCAAGGCGATACGAAGCATTATTCTTTATTTTTGCGCTTGTAATTGCTAAAACCAAAATATTTGCTTGCTAGATTTGAAGTTTAGAAATTAAACGTCATAAAATTTATTCCACTTTTCCGCGCTAGGAAGAACCGAACACTCGCTGAAACGTTTTTTTCAGCGGCCTTAAAATCAAATTGCGTGAATGAAAGGACGCCAAATACGAGCTATCGTCAAAAAATATTCTACAGTATATAAAATAAAAGTAAAGTACTAAGATGATGCCCATAAATAAACGTTATTGAGTGTTTTATAGCTTAACAAAAAGGACGGGCCAATTTTTTTTGCAGTAATAATATAGCAACTTTCTTTTAGCGCGCTCTATCGGTCTTGTTGACGCGCATGAATCAAGGGCCATGCTGAAACCTTTCTGTATTTGTGCAGGCAGCGGCGGTGGTTCAGCTTTGCTGCTTGTCGTCGTGTTACTTTTTCGCACGTGTCTGCGTAGTACGCGGTTTATCTTTCTTCATTTTCGCGTTTCCTTGAGTTAATCTTGGTGAAGTCCGTTTTGGCGGCAAGGCTGCGAAAACTGTCAGCGCGCTTTGGGAACTGAAACTCCTGCTGCGTGTGCGCCTGCTCGGTCGGGCCGACGATGCTGCACTAGCGCATCGCGACCTGAGAGTCCCAATAGCGACCTAACAGCGATCTGAGGGTCCCAATAGAGCCAACGTGCTTTATTGCGGCAATCCCGGTGTTAAAATTCCGCCGGGGTAGTGATCCCGCATCTACCGTGATAACAGGTCTGTTGCTAACTGAAGTTGACAAACCGGCGCCAATTAGCGGCCGCATTACCTGGTCGCCTTCCCACGGATAACCGGGCCGGCCGTCCACTGGGCCGCGGGATGCGGGATGGTGGGAGTGCTGAAAAAGCCAGAAGGGGACACCAAGGCAACATCACTAAGTACGGCTGTAGCTGACAGCACACCGACTCGCGAGTGGCCATCGATCCACTGCGGGTAGAATGACCGTCAGCGCTGCGATACGGAAGCGAGTCCGCACAATGAAGCTTAGGAATTCCCTTGTACGTGGGAACATGTGCCTCGCAGACTTCTAGTGAGGAGCACCATAATAAGCGACTCTGCCATAGGAACCGTGACTTTGCCATTGTCTCTTGCCGGTAAACTCGGAAGCGGTATTCAACGCTGGCTATAGCTGCTTTTCCTTCCCACAGATGTGAACGCTGTGCTTGCACCGCCAGGCAGTGATACAACTATAACACTGCTTACATAAGCGGCCGCATTGTATTATGCACACGCGCACTAAGGCTGCGTGCACGGGCGCTGCTGCGGATGTCGGGCGCTTGACTCCACGCGTCCACAGTTTCAAAAGCTCAGCAGGACTATACGGGCAGTGGCGGCCTCGGAAAAGCGCCAACGTGACGAGCCGTCTAGGCAATACCCAACTGCTTTGACAACCAATCCAATCGACGCCGAACACTATCAACAGAACCAAGGGAAATCTTCACCCGGCTTACGCAAGATCATTACGTCGACTGGTCAAAGCTACATAAGCTGCATCTTAATCGGCCGGTTATTCATTGTGAACAAGGAACCCGTAGTGGTTCCGAAACGTCAACTCCCTTTTTGACGTGGTCAGTGACCGAAGTACACATTCTACAATACCCAACTGCTTTGACAACACTGCCTGTGAGAGGGTTTAACGCAGTAGACGCTGCGGTGTATAGACGGAGTAGGGGGGACGAACAGATGAACAGCGGTGGCTTATCTACGTTGGCCGTCTTTACGCAGCGCTTTTGACTCGAGGGAAAGTGCGGCGGGAAATTCCACCTACTCGGCAGGCACGGTCGGACATATTTCAGAAGGGTAAATACCCCACCCTCTGATAGCTTCGCCTTAACGAGCCATTTGCAAGGACCCCCAAAACAGTTTAAGATTATTCAATTGTGATGACACAACTGGCAATGCGGAAAATAAAGCCTATACCACAAGCATTAAAACAGAAAGATGCTACGCAATACGGGATGATCGCGCCTGTCCCATCCTATTGTCAGCAGTGGTTATGCCGCCGCACTTTGACGACGGCTTGCTGCAACTGTTGCCTTATATATATATATATATATATTGTGAGACAGGAGACAGAGCGCAGGATGGAGCGAGCTTTAATGGCACCCGCAAGTATGGCGACCAACCCTTCGAAGAAGAAGATGATCGATGATGATGGATATGTACAGATGAAGACGAAGATCGCATGTTGTGCTTTGAGCAATGATGATGGATATGTACAGATGAAGACGAAGGTCGCATGTTGTGCTTACACTTTCTCCCCTCGCGTACGAAAGCGACCGGCCCGGGCGCAAATTAGAGCTCAGTAGGGCGACGGGCAAAGGGTTTGAGGCGTGAAACATGAACAATCTCGGCACCTCGGTAACGACGATCATTAACAGGATGAACAGGGGCAACGCGATAGTTCACCGGGGACGTTTGTTCGAGTACAGTATACGGACCAATATAACGGCTCAAAAATTTTTCACACAATCCCGGGGTACGCACTGGAGTCCACAGCAGTACCTCATCACCAGGGTGAAAAAATATGGCACGGTGGGAGAGATCATAGGTGTTTTTCCGGGAGGCTTGGGAGGCGTCGGTATTCAGGCGGGCAATGGCACGGCAGTAGGTAAGACGAGAAGTAAACTGTTCGTGAGAGAGTCTGGAAGAGGTTGAGGGGGCGGAGAAGAAAGACGCTTCGAGGGTGAAGGTAGGTTGACGTCCATACACAAGGAAGAATGGGGAGAAGTTGGTGGTTCTTTGCACGGCACTATTGTATGCAAAGGTAACGAAGGGAAGCATGGTGTCCCAGTTGGTGTGGTCGGGCTGGATGTAGGTGGCTAGCATATCGGACAGCGTGCGATGAAAGCGCTCTGTGAGCCCATTGGTCTGAGGGTGATAAGCTGAAGAGGTTTTGTGCACGGTTCTGGAGGCGTGAAGAACTTCGGCAAGGATGCTGAAGAGGAAGGACTTGCCGCGGTCACTAATAAGGACACGAGGAGCTCCATGGCGCAGAAGGATGGCGTTCAGGAAGAAGTGGGCGATCTCTGAAGCAGAGCCGGAAGGAACAGGGGCCGTTTCAGCGTATCTAGTTAAGTGGTCGATGGCAGTGACGATCCAACGGTTGCCCGTTGGTGTTAATGGTAAGGGACCGTAGAGGTCAATCCCAACGACTTCAAAAGGGGAGAAAGGACAGGGGAGAGGCTGTAGAAGGCCCGCAGGGGCAGACGTGCTCCGTTTACGACGTTGGCAAGAGATGCAAGACGCAATATATTTTCCAACAGCGGTTGAGAGGCCAGGCCAAAAGAAACGGCGCTTGATGCGGTCATAAGTTTTCTGAAAGCCTAAGTGGCCAGCCGGGGGATCATCATGAAAGGCCTGCAAAACTTCTCGGCGAAGAGAACGGGGTACGACAGGGACCCATGAGTCACCGAAGGGGCTGTAATTGTGCCAAAGAAGGATGTTGTCGACTAGCTTGAAAGAGTTAAGTTGGCGACGTAGGCGGGCATTCGGTGGCCGCGTAGCACCGCTCAGACGGTCGATAAGAGTCCGGCAGTAAGGGTCGGCCCGCTGCGCTGAGGCGAGATCGCCAAGACTGGGAGCTGGCATCAAGTCAATGGGTGCGGCGGTCAAGGTTGAAATAGCCGTCGAAGGGGTAGTTTGGCAGTTTGAGGATGCGGAGGACACGGGTTGCGGATGCGGAGGTTGGGTTTGGGCGAGGGGACAACGAGATAGCGCATCGGCGTCCTGGTGTTTCTTGCCTGATTTATAGGTGACGGTAAAGTCATATTCCTGGAGACGGAGAATCCAGCGGCCGAGGCGGCCGGACAAGTTTTTCTGCGAGGACAACCAGCACAGGGCATGATGGTCAGTGACAACTGTGAACTGGCGGCCGTACAAATAAGGGCGAAATTTCTGAATGGCCCAGACAACAGCGAGGCACTCTTGCTCAGTTATCGTGTAGTTCTGCTCCGCTGCAGTCAGTGTACGACTGGCGTAGGCGATGACTTGCTCGCACGAAGAGTGCTGCCGCTGCAGAAGAACTGCACCAATGCCGTGTCCACTGGCGTCCGTGTGTAAAATCGTTGGAGCATTGCCGTCGAAATGTGCTAGTATCGGATCAGATGTGAGAGCCTTCTGTAAGGTAGTAAAAGCGACCTCACAGGCCTCAGACCAAACAAACGGCTGGTCAGCGCAGAGGAGCTTATGCAAAGGGGCCGCAATAGAGGCAAAGTTGCGTATGAAGCGCCGGAAGTATGACGCTAGCCCCAGAAAACTGCGCAGGTCTTTGACGCGCGATGGGCGAGGAAAATGCAAAACTGCAGCCACTTTATCGGGATCAGGCTTTACACCCTTCTGGCTAACGACGTGACCGAGTACCTTGATAGAAGTGGAAGCAAAGCAACATTTCTTGGTGTTTATCTGAAGGCCGGCCTCAGAAAGTGCGCTTAATACTTCATCGAGACGAACAAGGTGTTCAGAAAAAGTCGAAGAAAAAATGACTATGTCGTCGAGGTAGCATAGGCACGTTTTCCACTTCAGGCCTCGGAGAACGGTGTCGATCATGCGCTCGAACGTGGCCGGAGCATTGCATAGGCCGAACGGCATAACGTTGAATTCGTATAATCCGTCGGGAGTGGCGAAAGCAGTTTTTTCCTTGTCGGCCTCATGCATAGGTATTTGCCAGTATCCGGATCTTAGGTCGAGACTAGAGAAAAATTGTGCACCTTGGAGACAGTCGAGGGCGTCATCAATCCGAGGCAGCGGATAAACATCTTTTCTAGTGATCTTGTTAAGGGCGCGATAGTCAACACAAAAGCGTACTGAGCCATCCTTCTTTTGAACCAGCACGACAGGCGAAGACCAAGGACTCGAAGAAGGGCGTATGATGTGGCGCTTGAGCATGTCGGCTACGTTATCTTGAATAACCTTGCGCTCACTAGAAGACACACGATACGGGCGACGGCGAATGATGCCCGAACCATCTGTGTAGATGCGATGCTTAGCTGCGGTGGTTTGGCTCAAGGTTGTTGCCTGGGTATCGAAGGAAGCGGCATGCTTGGTCAAGACGGCAAGCAATTCATCTTTTTGAGTCGGGGTGAGACCGGGGCTAATAGCAGCTGAAATAGATGCAGAGGCAGAGGCAGGGGTCGAAAGAGCGAAGCTTGATGGGGCAGAGGAAATAACGGCCACAGGTTGAGTGGTATCCACAGAAGCGATGGCTGTGCCTTGACGCAGAAGAATGGGTTCCGGCGTAGTGTTGAAGGCAGTCAGTAGTGAAGACCCATTGGTGAAGCGGAGCAGGGACGCGACGAGAAAGATGCCCCTTGAGAGAAGACGGGGGCTTGGTGTGACGAAAACATCCCCAGCGTTGACGTGGGCAGAAGCAACAGAGAGGACATCTTCGCAGCCGGGGTAAAGTACATGATCAGCGGTGGTAACCAGATGATGAGAAGGCAGGACAGAAACGGCAGAAAGGTCGGATTCAGAAGCCTGTAGAGTAGGGGGACAGCAGGTAATTACAGCTTGCGCAGAGTGGAGGAAGTCCCAGCCGAGGATGAGGGGATAAGCACAGGAGGGAAGCACAGCAAATACTATGTAGTGCAGGATGCCGTCGATAGTGACTCGTGCCGTACACAATCCGGAAGGACGCATTGATTCATCATTGGCAGCACGGAGAGAAGGACCACTGTAAGGGGTGCGCACCTTGCGAAGACGAGAACATAAATCAGAGCTAATTACAGAAATGGCGGCGCCAGTATCGATCAATGCTTCTACTACAGTGCCTTCAATGTCAACGGTTAACATGTTCGATGGCTGTGCAGGAGGAATTGAGAGGGCGGCGTGTGGTGCAGTTTTACCTCCGGAAACTGCACAATTTAGTTTTCCGTGTGGCCAGTTGTCTGGGAGGATGGTGGACGTAGAGGCGACGACGAGCGGCGGAAAGGCGATGGGGAGCGGCGGCGCGACGGCCTGTCGGTCGAGGAGCGGTCCGGAGAGGTAGAGGGATAGGAGGGACGATAATTGGTATGGTCAGCAAACGGTGGGCGGTAAGCGTACGACGAGTGCGGAGCGTCTTGGGAGAAGTCCGCGTACGATGGGCGACGAGGAGGACTGGAGGCAAACGCCGGACGGTAAGCAGGCGACGAGTACGTAGCTCCGTTGCGAAAGTCTGGGTACCACTCGCGCTCGTCGCGTTGACGCCGACGGCACACACGGGCAACATGCCCTCGAATTCCGCAGTAGTGACACACCGGCCGACGTGCAGCCGGACTCCAAACAGGACACATAGCGGGGCTCGGGGACACAGAGACCGGAGTTTGCTGGACGGGCTGTGGATGCGACGGGTAAACAGCAGCAGGAGGCGTCGCAGCAACCTGGGCATAGGTAGGCACAAAACGCGGTACAGGTGGTTCCGCAGCCAAGGGGCGAGTGACCGAAGCGAGCTCGTCTTTGATGAGATCACGCAAAGGCGAGGACGGCGGGGCTGGAGGCGGGTGGGAATCAACTGGCGGTAAGGTGGAGCCGTGCAGTTCCTCCCGGATAATGGAGCGAATCAGGGAGCGTAAGTCCACGTCGGGTGAAACTGGGGTGTCCCAGGTGTCTTTCAATCGAAGCGACTGAAGGTCGTCAAGACGATGGCAAGTTGTTCGGATGTCTTGCACTGACGTTGGATTCTGAGCAGCAAGCGTGTTGAAGGCAAATGACCCAAGCCCTTTCAGAAGATGACGTACCCGATCGTTCTCTGACATAGCGCTGTTGACACGTCGACACAGCGAAAGCACGTCTTCAATGTAGGATGTGTAGGACTCACCGGGTAGCTGAACGCGCGTATCTAGCTTTTTTTTGTAGACAGCGGGGCTTGCACCAGATGTGCCAAAGATTTGTCGTATCTGTGCCGAGAAGTGAGCCCAGTCCGGGATGGCATCTTTGTGGTTGACGAACCAAGTCTTGGCCACGGCAGTGAGGTAGAACGACACGTTTACAAGTTTCATCGCTGAGTCCCAACGATTATAGGCACTGACCTGGTTATATTGGTCGAGCCAGTCCTCGACATCGTCCCCACGAAGACCAGCAAAAATGGGAGGCTCGCGCTGGAGTGTGGTGATGGTCCAAGTGGGGTGTCCAGAAGATTGGGAAGAACCGGGTTGGCTCATCATGGCTGGCTCCAGACGGTTCGAATCGAGAGGAAGAAGAACGGGGGGCCCATCGGGAGTACGAGTGGTGTTGTCGCTGACGGTATCCATCGGTGCGGATGGTACGAGCAGGTGGCGACCGGAACGTAGCTGCAGTCTGGCGGCGGAGAGGACGCAGGGATCGAGAGCACACTCCACCACTTGTGAGACAGGAGACAGAGCGCAGGATGGAGCGAGCTTTAATGGCACCCGCAAGTATGGCGACCAACCCTTCGAAGAAGATGATGATCGATGATGATGGATATGTACAGATGAAGACGAAGATCGCATGTTGTGCTTTGAGCAATGATGATGGATATGTACAGATGAAGACGAAGGTCGCATGTTGTGCTTACAATATATATATATATATATATATATATATATATATATATATATATATATATATATAGGGCAGCAAAAGTTCCTAGGGCTAGGTTGGCAACATACTTGAAAAAAAATGTACTTTCCTTGGCGTTTCGTCCGGGGGCCAGCTTTTTTAGTCTGAAGAAAGGCAATGCGTACCGGTCTTCAGATGAAGGCCGGACCTCGGTCGAAATGCCAGGAAAAGTACATTGTTTCTACACTACATCTGTTTTCTTTCAAGTGTGTATATATAACTAGGAAGAAACACTTCCAATTCTAAACCGGATGGCTGAATTTCACAGCATCCTTCACTCTATTGCCGCCATCATAATGTTGGCATCCTACGCAAGTCCCTTTGCGTAACACGCTCTAAAGGGCCACAGCAGCTGGACACCTCGAAGAAGAAAAGCGAATTCCACCACTATTCTACGCTGCTGCGGTAAGACAGGGAATGAAAATACAAACCTTGTGGGCGGTGCGGTGGCATCTTCTGGCTATCTGACCCAGTGCACTGAAACGAGCGCATTTAAATCATCCTTGCAAGCTTCGTCACGTGATAAAAAGCGATCCGGCCCTAATTTCCGTGGCCAATACAATGAGCGGCCAAGGCGATACGAAGGATTATTCGTTATTTGTGCGCTTGTAATTGCTAAAACCAAAATATTTGCTTGCTAGATTTGAAGTTTAGAAATTAAACGTCATAAAATTTATTCCACTTTTCCGCGCTAGGAAGAACCGAACACTCGCCGAAACGTTTTTTTCTGCGGCCTTAAAATCAAATTGCGTGAATGAAAGGACGCCAAATACGAGCTATCGTCAAAAAATATTCTACAGTATATAAAATAAAAGTAAAGTACTAAGATGATGCCCATAAATAAACGTTATTGAGTGTTTTATAGCTTAACAAAAAGGACGGCCCACTTTTTTTTCCGTAATAATATAGCAACTTTCTTTTAGCGCGCTCTATCGGTCTTGTTGACGCGCATGAATCGAGGGCCATGCTGAAACCTTTCTGTATTTGTGCAGGCAGCGGCGGTGGTTCAGCTTTGCTGCTTGTCGTCGTGTTACTTTTTCGCACGTGTCTGCGTAGTACGCGGTTTATCTGTCTTCTTCATTTTCGCGTTCCCTTGAGTTGATCTTGGTGAAGTCCGATTTGGCAGCAAGGCTGCGAAAACTGCCAGCGCGCTTTGGGAACTGCAACTCCTGCTGCGTGTGCGCCTGCTCGGTCGGGCCGACGATGCTGCACTAGCGCTTTGCCTCTCTGAGACCTCGCGGTAAGTGGTGGCGTGTTCTGTGGATGCACACTTGCTCGACGGTTGTCACGCTGCGCCGCTTTGGTATTTAACCCTGATGCTGAGGTTTTACTGCTCCCAGGACGCGAGTCGCAGTGCTCGGAGTTTGAGCGATACCTCTACTCCTACCATCATCCCCCTTCGGCGAGCTTCAGCGTATGACCTCTGGCTCCGCAGTTTGACCTCTAAAGATCCACGTGTGTTTCTAGTCGCGTACGCTGTTTGTACAGGTGCAGTCAAAAGTAAATGGAAGGCGCGACAGCGTGGCAAACCATGTCGCAGCGCTTTCTAACGCCGGCTCTGTAAACTGCTTAGCTCGGTGGCCAGGAAGCCTCGCGCGCTATCAGCAGACCCTTGTATCGAGCGTACGGCCATCACTTTCGGCGGCTCGAACGGATGCTTGTTGCTTCTCAAATGTGACACCACGGATTTCACGGGCGCTGCCAGCGATTAGTTTAAAGAGCGATTTGCGCCGTTTGAAAATAGTCAGCAGCTGGCCCGTGCTCCATGTGGCGGCGAGCGGACGCTGCTATCATCGGCGTGTTTTGATTGCTTAGTGATGATGACGCATTTAGCGGCAGGCAGCGCCCGTGAAATCAGTGGTGTCACATTTGAAAAGCAACACGCATCCGTTCGAGCCGCCGAAAGCTATGGCCGTACGCTCGAGACAAGGGTCTGCTGATAGCGCGCGCGGCTTCCTGGCGACCGAGCTAATCAGTTTCCAGAGTCGGCGTTAGAAAGCGCTGTGACATGGTTCGCCACGCTGTCGGGCCTTCCATTTACTTTTGACTGCACCTTTACCTGTTCCTATACAAATGAGTAGAAAGGGTAGTAACGTGCAGTCGTTGTCAAAAGTAACCAGGCTTCATGGTTTGCTTCTAGCATATATAGCCCGCCGGGGTTGCTCAGTGGTTTGGCGCTTGGCGGCTGATCCGAAAGACTGGGGTTCGACCCCGGCCGCGGCGGTCGAATTTCGATGGAGGTGAAATGCTAGAGGCCCGTGCAGTGTGCGATGTCAGTGCACATTAAAGAAACCCAGGCGGTCGAAATTTCCGGAGCCCTCCACTACGGCGTCTCTCATAGCCTGAGTCGCTTTTGGACGTTAAACCCAAATAAACCTAAGCCAAACTTTTCGGCTCACAAAGAAAGAGGGAATGGTTTTAAGTATCGGATCCGGAGCAGTGTACTGGAAAAGTTCGGGCCTGCAAAACAACCTTATAGCGGTTGAACTTTCCCGTCTTTCTCTGTGTGGTGAATACCATCTTGCTCTTCTATTTGTGTCGCCGTCCACTTTTATATTAAGGCGAAAGCCTTTAATGCCTCATGCTGTCGTTAGCAGACGCGTCGGCAGCCGTGTCGACAGACGCGTCGGCAGATTTGTCTGCCTTTCGGCGTCACTGCTTAAAAAGAAACTGCGCCGACGGTGAGAATCGAACCAGGGCCTTTGGCATTTGAAGCGGAGACGCTACCACTCCACCACGAAGGCTTTTTCTCTTCAACGTGGTATTTATTACAGTGATGTAATGTTCTATGTACATGAACTATATACAAGCCATTATGAAAACATGGTAAACAATACATATTCAAAAGACCATGCACTAGAAAAGGGGCAATGCAGAGCACATCACTAATAGTGAGTGCCACTCCGGTTCGTACTCAGTCTGGGCATACACGTCTCTTAGATGAACAACCATTCGACTGAAGTGATCCTGTGTAGACACAACAGGTTCACAGTGTCTGTCCATCATGCGGGTTTTCCATAGGCTGTGCAGACCAGTCAGAAAGAACATGTCCAGGGGTTCATCAACAAATGGCAGCGCAGTGAGATGGCGAACAGAATGTGGAGTCAGATGAATTCTTTTTTTTAAATGTGCGTTGCAGGATATCCCAGAAGAGTACTGCATCTTTGCAACTGATGAAACAATGCTCAGTTGTTTCTGGTTCATCACAAAGGCGGCAATTAACGGTAGACACCAAAATGCCCTTTTTATCTAACCATGTTCTAACGGGCAACGTACCGGTGTGTAACTTAAAGTAAAAGGTCTTTGTACACGGCGAGACTGGCATCTTACGTACTCTTTTGAGTACGTCATGCCCCGGTAAACCGAAATACAGAGAGCGGTATATGGGCGGAGGGAAGAGCATACTAATCAAATCCTTATACAATTATTTCCTCGACACTAAAAAAAGGAACTCAGGAGAAAAACGAACAAGTAGGAAACGGACAGCCAAATACACCTCTTGCATTATGCCCCACAAACACGGACGGTCACAAACATTGGAAGACACGATGAGGTTGGGTAAAACATGAACTAAATTTGTTTGCAGGAATGAACGTACTATTGGGTGTGTAGTGTCACGAAAAAACATGAAACGTGACACTATCTGTCGGACATACAGGTGAACTAGACCAAGGCCGCCAGCGCTTACAGGCCGAAAAGGTTATCACGCCTCATGGATTCAAAAGACGAATTCCACAAAAAAGTAGCGAAAACCCTGTGAAAACGCTGGATAGGAAGTCTTGCGCAATTAATAATTTGCAGTACATAATATATCTTAGTGGCGAGAAACAGATTACAGGCGGTCGCCTTGCCAAAAATTGAGAGGCCATGGGGGACAAACGTTTGAGCAAAGCGCTGAAGAGTTGACACGCGGTCTTTCCAATAATGTGCGCTATGCTTATAGGCACTCAAAGGGACGCCAAGGTACTTTGGTGGCCTGCATGTCCATTTTATACCAGCATATTCAGCAGGCTTCGAACCCCAGCTACCAAACCAAAGACCGCAACTCTTATAGCGATTAATCCGACTTTCTGACACCGAACCAAGTCCCCCGTTAAACGAATAACCTCATCGATGCTTGGCTTATCAGTACAAAAAAACGCAAGGTCATCTGCATAAGCGAATACCTTCAGTTCGTGGCCCATTATTCGGAAACCATTGACAGCTCTACTGTTTATAACACTTATGCAAAGTGGCTCCAAGTATAATGCGAACAGGAGCGGAGACAGTGGGCACCCTTGTTTCACCGAAGACTGAATTGGGACTGGTTGCGAGAGACAGCCATTAACAATCAAGCGCGTGGTACAGGATTTGTAACAAAGGCGTATGCCAGTAGAAAGTATTGAGCCGAGATTGACGTGATTTAAAAGTGCAAAAAGAAATGAATGACACACTCGATCAAATGCCTTTGCCAGGTCAATTTGCAGCATTGCTAATTGTTCTTGAGCGTCACTGCAATACTGCAACACCGTACGCGCTACATGTAGGTTAGATTGTATTGATCGTCCCCGCAAGCCACATGTTTGATGAGGCCCCAATCAAAGTAGACATTGCAAGCTGCAGCCGATTTGACAGTACTTTAGCAAAAATCTTATGTTCGAGGTCACTGATCGGGTGACTGGTCGGATAACTGCTTCGGGTGACTGATCTGCGCATGCGGCTCAAGAAAGCTGCTGTTTCGACATCGCAAGCCATCCTTGCCTTCATTGGCTCTGGACCTGCCAAAGATATCCCCCTGGCGCCTATCACCGACTATTTAAACACCGTCAACTTCGTGGACCGTTGCAGTCAGCGGCAAACCTTTGTCCCGGTCTAAACATTTGCTTCGCTTTTGGCAGGTGAGTGTTGGTTACACCTGTTGTAATTCATCACTTTTCGTGTTCTGCCGCTGACTGCACCATGTCTTCTTTGTGTACTTCTTGCTCAAAAGCCATACCGAAAGATGGGAAATTTATGACTTGCTGTGCCTGTGAGGACGAATTTCACTTGGGGGAAAACTGCTCGTCAGTTACTGATAACGCCTACAAGAAGATGAGTACGGTAACACTGTGAAACATGGAAGTGTCCTTCATGCAAGGATGATTCGGTGGCGCAACCTGACGTAGCATCCAACCCCGATGGTGGTTCGTTCTCGCAGCAACTGTCTGCTCTGAATGTGAAGCTGGATACTTTGACTACCACTGTATCAGCACTGATGGTGAAAATGGAAGAACTATTGTTGGTCAAAGAAACTAGTGAAAAGGTTGCTTCAGCAGTCGAGGACATACAGTCAGCTATTGACTTCCTTTCGTCACGGTATAACTCTGTGCTTGCTACAGTGACCACTAATCTGGCTGAGCTTGGAGATCTTCGGTCACAAGTTCAATCACTGTCTTCAACAGTAGTTTCCCAGACAGAAGTGATTGACAGGATGAGTGGAGAGATAAATGATCTCGAACAATACAGCAGACGATGTAACTTCGAGATTCACGGCCTTCCAGTCAAATCTGATGAAAACTTGCACATTTTCTTAAGTACCTTAGCAGGCAAACTAAACATTACCGATTTTCAACCAGCAGATATCTCAGCAGTCCATCGGCTACCGTCCAGAGGCGACTATATCCCACCGATCCTAGTACAGACTCAGTCGGTTTCTGTTAAGCAGAAATGGCTCGGAGCTCGGAAGGGCCTTCCTGATTTGGTGCAAGACGACCAGTCTCCTCGGCTGTTTTTTAACGATAACCTGTCCCGGGTTAATCGCGAGCTGTTCCGACTAGCAAGGTCTCGGGGCAAACAAAAGGGTTTTGAGTTCGTCTGGACCAAAAATGGGAAGGTCCTTGCAAAGCGGTCCGAAGGCGCACCTCTCATTCGCATGAACAAGTTTTCGGATCTTGAGAAACTAACATAACCATGTCTGATACAGGTTTCGTGAAGTGTTCCGATTTTTCTGAAGTCCGGAAGTTCTTTCAGTATCAAACAGGCAATTCATTTCAGTTTACTCATGTTAATATTAGCAGTATACGGAAACACTGGGTCCATTTCTGTGCGTTAACTCACCCTTTTCACTCAAGTTTTGACGTCGTTGCTCTCACGGAAGTGAACGCTTCGTCAGACGTGTTACTACAGTTCTCGCTGCCAGGCTACCAGTTATATTCTTACACTCGTTTACAAAGAATGGGAGGAGGAATCGCAGTTTTTGTTAAGGATCTTGGTCCGTTTCTGAAATTAGTGTTCCTTTCACTCAAGCAGAAGTAGTTGCGCTCCGCCTGAGTATACCTTGGTTGTCGCTGGTTCTTCTCACAATTTACCGCCCTCCATGTTGTAACGGTCGAATCTTTTTAGCTGAGCTAGATTTTGCAATACCATTGTTCTCCCGCGAAGAACACGTGTGCATTATCGGTGATATGAATATCGATATTCTACGCCCCACTGTGTCAACGGTCGCAGATTATCTGGACACTTTATCAAAGTGGGGGCTAGCGACTACAATCCACAGCCCTACACGTGAGGAATACTTAGCTGGGCAGCTGGTCGCGTCTTGCATCGACCACATCAACGTGCGTTCTCAAAACCTGTCGGTGCGGTCTGCTGTGGTTGAGGTCAAGCTTGCAGACCACTATTTCATTTGTTGCTCGTTAACAGATAGTTCCAGCCATCCTGCATCTATGCACAGCCAGCAAAAGGTATCAGTACTTGATTATAAGCGTCTTGATGAAAGAATAGCAAAGCATGATTGGGATTCTTTTATACACAGTGCGGACTTATATGACAGGTTCGTCGATGTTTTTCGTTCACACAAAGCAGAATCTTCCCGCATGGTGACAGTTAAACAACGAAATTTAGACAATAAGTGGATGTCTCCCGCAATACTGGCAGCCATAAAAGAGAAGGATCTGCTCTGGGCTCGATCAAGACGTGCCCGAAACTGTTCTCAGCTACGACTGCAGTTTAAACGTGAACGAAACCGTGTCAACGCCATGATCCGTCTGGCCAAGCGCAACCACTTTAGGTCTCAGTTTAATGACGCACATTTTAACAGCAAGAAAACATGGTCATTGGTGAATAGTCTGAAAGGAGGGAGCGCTACTATCTACAATGATACATATTTCATCTCGCATTTTCATAAAGATGGACAGAGCATTGCGAATGACTTCAACAATTTTTTTTCTCTGGTCTCTGGTGCATCTCGAACCCCTCCTACCGACTGTAATATGCCTCTGAGTGTGATGGAATCTGCTTTCCTTCCTGATATTACTGAAAGTGATTTAAGGTGTATACTTTTCAGTCTTAAACGTAGCAAATCTCCTGGTCATGACGGCCTCACGATTTCTGAATTGTGCAGAAATTTTTAAGTGATTAAAGGTGTTCTACTAGTTATCCTTAACACTATCATTTATACTGGTATAATACCTGCTTCAATGAAAACTGCTAAAGCTATACCTTTGTACAAGGTTGGCTCCAGAAACATAATGAGTAATTACCGACCTATCTCTATTCTACCATGCATTGGCCAAATTTTTTAGAAGCATCTATTACTCACCATGTCGAATTTTTTGAATACGCACAGTGTTCTATCACCTTGTCAGTACGGCTTTATAGCAGGAAAAGGAACAACGGTTCTTCTTGAAGAATTCTCTGACGTGCTAAATTCAGCTTTTGATAAGAATCAAGTCACATGTTCTCTTTTTCTGGACGTAAGCAAGGCTTTTGATAGCATCTGCCACGTTCTTTTGCTTGATAAACTTTCTGCGCTGGGATTTCGAGGTTCGTTTTTAGAACTGCTTACTAACTTTTTACAAGATAGGCGCCAATATATGTCGATTTCAAGATTCCATAGCGATTTCACGGCAATTACCTCTGGAGTCCTGCAGGGTTCTATATTGAGTCCTTTATTATTAAATCTATACGTTAACGACCTTGCTAACAGTGCGCCACCTTTGCTGTTTCAGTATGCTGACGACTCTGTTATTGTTGCATGCGCAAACAAATACACTGATGCTGTTACAGCACTACAGATAGCAGCTATTAAAGCCATGGACTGGTTTAAGTTTAATCTTATTAATGTTAATACTTCTAAAACAAAACTGATCTGTTTTCATAACCCATTAAAACAAGTTGAATTGACTGACCCTGTTTATTTGCATACTTCCTCTTGTTTTAATTGCAACTGTGTACCAGTAAAATATGCGCATTCGGTCAAATATCTTGGCCTGACCTTCGACAGTGATCACCCTTGGAACTCGCACCTTTCTTTTGTTTGCCAAAGGCTTCGTGCTGTATCGTGTGTCCTGTATAACATTAGATATTTTATGCCTTTTTCTGTCCGTAAATGTGTTGCACATGCGCTAGCCTATAGTGTACTTAGGTACGGAATTACTGTTTATGGTCACTGCACGGTTCGCTGGCAACACAGGGTGAATTCGCTTTTGCGTTTGCTTCTAAAGAATATTGCTTACGACCTGTCCATTGGTAATGACATTGATATTTTTAGAAGACTAAAGCTTCCAAGTTTTAACTCTTTATTAACAGAAACTATTGTGCTGAAACACTTCTGGTACAGTCAGTTCACCGTTCCATATGTTCCTGCTCGGGATTTAAGACCAAAATACCGCTACTGCATTCCTCGCTCCTCAACCCGGTACGGAAAGCGCACACGTCATTACTATGTACCTGCCTGTTTCAATAGCTTGCCACCTACTGTACTCCGCATGAAAACTAAATACACCCTGAAAAAAACTTTGCGGTATGTCTCCGCGTTGCTTCCTGCCCCCGTAGTTATTTCATCTATTTACTGTATTAATTTCAATTTACTGTAACCTCTCTTGATGTTGTAATAGTTATATATTTGTTTCACTCTGTTTGGTGACCTTTTTCTTTTTTTGCAAAGTTCATTACAAGGTCTCTATTTTCCTTTGTTTTGCCAATGTTCGCTGTCTGCCAGGCGCTGCCACTCAAGCCCTTTGAGGCTTTGGTAGGCCTGATTTATGTTGTCTGGCAATTGACATGAATAAAAGTTCTATCTATCTAGTGAATGCATGGGTTTCATAAATAAAAAAGGAATAAAGTCAAGAAAAGGAAAAATAAAAATAACAAAAATAAACAAAAATAAAAACAAAAAAAAAATAAGAAAAGAAAAAATAAACCAAAGTAAATAAAAACAAACAGTACGCCAGGAAACGCTTTCGCCTTGCAACACTTTAGAGAGCCAAAGTGCCCTCTGATTTTTTTTTTCGTCTTCCCATACCTCGGCGCATACACACGACACTTTTTCCCGACCTTTATCTCCTGCTGCCTCACTTTATCACCACCCAAATTAGGCTGCCTTAACCGCTGCTTCAGTGACAGTAGTGTCAGGCCGATATTGCTTAGGACGATTCTAAACGTAGATCCTCCTCTCACGTGTTTTTGTACACATTATTTCCAAAGCCCTCACTATTACCTCTTCGCTCACGGCTTACATACACACAGCTAGGGCGTTCTGTTACACTCGGCTAGAGAGCAGCCCATTATGATCGTATAGAGCACTCTCGTTTGTTTCTTCCAACAGTTCTTGTAATGCGAGATTTAGCGCGAGTGTTGTCTGTCCGGACGAACGTCAACTCTATTAATACCATGCGGAGAGTGGCCTGCCACCGTATACATGCTAGTCTGGTATTGCCACTGGCGGCCTTCCTTAATGCACTTGGCAAGATGGGAAGACTGGCAAGTCGTAAAGACAAAGATTCTTTGCCTTTGCTTCATTGTGTCGGCATTATGTGGTCGAAAGCAGAGGCACCCATCCTTGCCGAGGGACAAAAGTGCGCGAAGAAGCAAAAGCTTCGTGATGTTGTACGCAAAGAATGACCTGTGTTCGTTGTCCCCCTAATTGCGTTTTTGCTGCCGAAGGCAGTTTCTTTATCTCAGCTTCTTAGAGATACAACCAGCCGTCTCTTCGGTGCCGTCCTTATTAGGCTGCTCTTTCCGAATGCGGTACTCTTCCCGACGGCTTATTGAATTCCTGCCGCCGACATTATGCCCGTACGAAAGGACGCCAAACAAGAAACTGTTTGCCGCCCTCAGGAACAAATAGCTGAGTCAGTAGACTGGCGTGTGATGTTCGGTGCGAGAGAGGAAGGGTATTGTACTAAAAGCAAGTATAGGATTACGAATATAGGAGATATCTTGAATCTCCCTCACCAAAGGCTACGTCCCAAGCTGTTATCGAGTCGAATCCTTCCATTGGCGAAATATTGGAAATCCTGTAAGGGACACATAAGGGTCTTGGGTAACTTGAATAGTTGCATAATGCATGTTTTGAAAGCAATTCCCAGATTTTATGGAAGTGTTGGGTAGCTGTAAGAAATAATTTCCTACGTTGAAACATGGCTGAAATAATTCATTTACAGTTCCCACTTTAATGACATCTATGCCAAGCACTTCGGGATTTTTTTTTTAGAAAGAAATGCGGTGCCTCAATTCCGCTCGATACTTGCGATTTTTACTATGTGCTGTGATGACTGCAGTGTGCTTACATCACGATAGTGATGTTGTATATGAGCCACGATATGAGCTAATAAAATGCAAGTTATTCTAGGAACTTTCTTCAGAAGGATAGTCGCTGCCTAAATATGTGTGAATGAAAGAAAGCGTGAGATAAGAAGCTTGCAATCTATAAGCCCGTCTGACATCCTAATAATCTCTCGCCTTCACATAGACCCTGTCCCTCGTCCCTCGTCCCATGAACCACGCGCCATAGACCCCGCGCCGTCAGGCCCACCTTCACAGCCTCCGTAGGAAATACAGTCTAGACAATACGGCCATATATACCGGATGTACCAGCTAAATGTAACCAAGCTTTTAAAAAACACGATGTCCTAGCCGTCTGAAACCAAATCAGGTTTGTTTAGAGTCGCATGACCTAGTCTGCAGTATTTTTCGTTCTTCAAGGTTGACTAATTCGTTAAGTTTAATTGACTAACTTTTTAATTATTTACTTGAGGAACAAAGTGTCAATGGAAAAGTTGTAGATCGCTTTGAGAAACAGCTTACTGAGACATTTGCAGTAAAGTAATATTTACGCAAAGTAGTTTTTTACCGGCCTTTAACCACAACCCGCCCAATAAGAAAAAGCTTCCACATGACAACTGTGCCACTTCAACGTCCTAAGACGCGCCTTAAAGAATAAAATCCGTTTTTTCTGAAGTCCTCTCCTCGATGAGATTTTGCATGCACATCGGTACAGAGAAATGAGCGAGCAGCTGGTCACGTGATAACTTTCTTTTAAGGTCAATAAATGATGCTACGTAAATCGTAGCTTGACGGAAACAGCACTACTAGCGGTTTTTCGAGGCGATGTAAAACTTTTTCATTTACACTTTCTTTTTGAAGTCAGTAATTAAAAAGATAGCTAATTAAACTTAACTAATTAATTAACGTTGAAGAGGGAAAAAATTACTCAAGACTAGTTCACGCGACTATGAATGACCCTCTGTTGATTTCACTGGACTAGACCATTTCGCCTTTTTTTAAATTTTGGTTACATTTAGCTGGGACATCCTGCATATATGTGGATGTGGCTTCGTATTCACAGCTCCAGAGATAAACCTGCGCTGAACACCCCCAATCGTGGAGCGTACTTCGCGGCACTGGATCCGATGGCTGAAGAATCCATCGCTGTAGCTATCACCATCAAAATGAGCGACACCCAACACCACAACTCCCATATATTCCAAGCCTCTTGCAGAGCCTATAAGAGTGGACATGTCCCACGCAAGGCTCTTCGCTTATTGGGCAGCCACCTTCATGATCATGTCACCGTCTGGATCCCAGGACATGCACGCCTTGATGGCAATATTAGGGTCAATGCCCTACCTACAGATTATACCTACCGAGCGGGGCACACTGACTCGACTCTCTAGCCCCCTCTCAACCCATTTTCAACCCGCCTAGAGACCCTCCGTCTAATTAGGCGTCTCTGACCCCTGCCACATTAGCAACTTTCCCCGGCGGACTCCTACCAAGTGAGAAGCATCTTCATCTTCACCACGTACACCGTATTCACCGACATTATACGCCGATGCATGTGCCAGGTGTGGTGATATTCCTACATTTACGCACGTTGCATAGACATGCACAGCTAAATCCAACAGCTTAAGGCTGCCCAACGTGACGCTGGAGCAGTGGGAAATGATGCTGGTCAGCGGAGCTAGTCACTGTCGCCGAAGAGTCGGCAGAAGCTACTGAAGTTCTGGACCGAGGAGCCCACCCATAATCCGCTACGGTCTCGTTTTGCATACTAAATGTTTATTCCCTCTCTCCTTCACAAGGCAACTCGAGTGATCGGTCGGCCTGCATAGCCGGATTTTTCTGTTACAGTTTTGTCTCTTTGCGTTTCTCACATTTGTGCGCTTGTCAGATAACTTAAATCTTTTTGCCATTTTTTTGGGGTCAGTTTTAAGCTTTCACCCTCTGCCCTCTGTGAATAATAACTTGTTTTTTACGGCACATGGTAACGTAGGTTTAGACTCCTGCTGCTGCAGGCTGTAACTGATGTGAGGGGGCTAAGGCCTCGTCAGGCTTCCTAGCCTTTAGCCTTATGCCACCCGCAGGGATTCATCTGTATTGTTTCCTGCAAATAAGCGGCCTATTCAATTCAATTAAAGAAGCCCCGTTATGAGTATAATGTCCCGTAGTGCAAATGGCAGCGAGTCAGTCACGAATGAGAGCGAGAGGGCTTAATAAAGAAACTCTTTATTGGGCTGAGGCCGCCGCGGTGGCTCATTGGTTATGGCGCTCGGCTGCTGACCCGAAAGACGCGGGTTCGATCCCTGCCGCGGCGGTCGAATTTCTTTGGAGGTGAAATCCTAGAAGCCCGTGTACTGTGTGATGTCAGTGCACGCTAAAAAACCCCAAAATCACCGAAAATCACTGCGCGGCCGGTGATTTTCGGAGCCCTTCACTGCGGCATTCCTCGTAGTCTGAGTCACTTTGGGACGTTAAACCCCATAAACCAAGCCAAATCAAACATCCTTCGTGCATTCTGTGCACAACTGGTGTAGCGTCGAATAAAAAAACAATCTAACAACCTAAATGCAGTCTGCCGCAAATATGCAGTTGGAAACCGCAAAGTATTTAACGTGACAAATATTAGGGGCAGAAGCATGGGGAACTCTTAGAAGGGCTGGTTTGCAGGGTGGTTAGTTAGATAATGACAATGTTTTTCTTGAACTTGCGTTCTGAAAAAAAAAAGAGGAGTCTTTACTAAGTACACGAAGTACGCGTTTGCTAAGGTGCACATATTTAAACGCGCCAGTGTTCAAACGTCGCTTCCAAGAACTTTGATACGTAGCGCTGGCTTGCGGCGCGGTAAGACGCTCTTGAATACCGGCTACAGATGGAGTCACTGTGCCGCTCGTTGAAGAAGATTACAGGGTGTTCCGTATTTATCTGTCCCGATTGACCACTGTCTATTTCTGCTCAAGCACAGAGCACAGAGTCATTTGTGACAGTTTGCGTCTTTCGATAAATAATTCAACATCGGAACATGCCTGGACTTCCTGAAATCGCTGAAAAAGTGGAGTCGTCTGCGCGGAGCATTTCCATCGAGGCGAGTGGGATAGCCGATTTGAGATGCTGCACCAACTGGCGAACTGCGAGGCAACCAATATCCCTGCTCGGAGCTGGGATATATCTCACAATACCCCAGATGGCGCCGCCTGTCAAATCTGCCGCTGTGCTCGCCTAGACGAAAATTCTCCGCGCAGATGACTGCAGTTTTTCACCGATTCCAGGAAATCCAGGCAAGTTCCGACGTTTAAATTGTTTACCGCAAAACGCAGACTATCATAAGCTACCCTACGGTCCGTGCTTGAGCACAAAGAGGCACGTAGTTTGCGCAGGATAACTTTTTTACAACCCAAGAAGATAAATACGGAACACCCTGTAGTTGAGCGGGCGGCGAGGCAGAGGGCCAGTTACTCTCGCTAGGTTCGGAAACTGCAGCTGAAATCGTAAAAAAAAAAAACTGCGCTTAGTTTCTCCGCCGTAGGACTGGCAGGAGTGGCTCTCTCTCTCGCAGTTCTCCGTAGTTCGAAAACGCCGTCTTAGAGACGCCACCCTATCACGTCAAACAAAAGAAGGCCCTCAGGGCCCTTCTTCTTTGAACTATTTTGGATATCTGACAGAAACAGAGACACTGTTGGTATACATAAGGACTCCTATTTACTGCATTGATGAGTTCGGGCCCATTTACGCGTGGTCGACTGCCGTCAGGTAACATTACTCCGGTGCACGAAGTGAACTTACCTATAAATATTTGCTTTTCTCGAAGCTCACCTGGATAGCATTTTACTGTATTTTTCATTATTCTTCTTCATCTTCGCCATTCGCCACTTACTTAGATAAACATTGAAGAAGGAAGGATAGCTGGGCGGATTTGTAATAATACATCGTGGGGGGGGAACAGCGCGGACAAGACGACAGACGAAGCAAGAGGACAGCGCTCGTCTTTGTGTCCTCCTGCTTCGTCTGTTGTCCTGCTCGCGCTGTTCCCTCCCACGATGTATTTACTCAGATAACGTTTAATTTTTGCGCATTTGCATTGGGCTTGCGAAAATAGTGAGTGTTGGCCTCATAAATTGTTCACACTTTGGCGGGCGTGTTGAATAAGCAGTGTTCACCCGTATCGAGTACGCGAGAGAGATCAATGATGCTACAGAGCGAGATCACTGGTCACGGTCTCCATTAACCCATGTATTGCGCATCAGCGCATTCATTTTGGCCTCACAGCTGTCTCGCATTTAGCGCACTTTGAACAGGCAAGGGAAATAAGCGCTTGTAATGACATACATATTGAGCAAGCCAACAGTTATTGCCGTTGCGGTGATAAAGTGGTTACGGTGCTCGGCTGCTCACCCGAAACACGCGGGTGACATTCTAGAGGCCCGTGTGCTGTGCGATGGCAGTGTACGTGAAAGAACCCCGGGTGGTCGAAATTTCTGGAGCCCTCCACTACGGCGTCCCTCATAGCCTGAGTTGCTTTGGGACGTTATATATATTTAGTCTCATTCCCCACAGATTTAGGAAAGAAACCTCACTGACAAAACCTATTTTTCTCCTGGAGTTATCTGTAGAACTGCCCAGCTTTTAACAAAACCTGCTGATGCTGACCAATGATGATGTTCACTGATCTCTAAGCACATGAGAGGGTTACTCAATGGCGAGGAAGAAATATGGACAGTTTAAAGGAAAATGCTGAAAGTGGAATTCATGTTAAGTTTCATCCAAAATAATTTATTCCTTATTATGTTAGGTTCCAGTGCGCGCACTCAAATAGTTTGGTGAAATCTTCGCACTCTACTTCCCCGTGATGTCTGTACTAAGGTGGCATATTTGCTGTGGTCATTCGGAACGGCTACTACTTTCTCGAAGATCAGCTAAGAAGTCAAGTCTCTTTCCCCATTCCGTTTCCTTATAGACTTCTGAGAACTCTTCGCCGGTGTCAATCTCTTTTTTTGCCGATGAAAATTCTCGCATTTCGAGCAAGGCTCATTTTATTCGAATTAGTTTCAAGTGTCCTGCTTTAAAAATACATTTCAGCCTCCAAAATTTCTTCCTCATCCTTCTGTACATCAATCTGCCTTGGTTCCCTTATGGAGAACTGTAATATTTTGTCTTCGCCAATATTCGACAGTTCGTAATTATATTTGAAAAAAATTCGCTGTGGCTTAGCTTGGTTAAGCCCGGTAATTGCGAAAGCAATATCCGTACCTACGCCATGGTACAGCTGGTAGTGTAGGTGGTGGTGGTGCTTGTGGTTAGGCTTGTGGTGATGCATCGGTTATACAATCCAATGCAGTTCAATCCAATCCCATCCAATCCAATCCACTCATATCTAATCCAATTAAATCCAATGCAATCGAATCCAATCCAAAGTAATCTAATCTAATCCAATCCAGTCCAGTCCAGTCCAGTCCAATGCAGTCCAATCCAATCTAATGTAATCCAATCTAATCCAACTAATGCAGTCAAGGTCAAATGAAGGTCTATGGTGGTCACCGCCGCGGCACGACGGTGGTCACCCTGGAAAGTGCAAGTAGTATTGCTTTCGCAATAAAAGACTGCCAGGCTTCTCCCCGCCCTTCGATGCAGGGGCGCATTGAAGAATTTTAATGAACATCACAATTTCTGGCGAAAAATCACACGAACAATTCTTCTTATTAAAAAACCCCGTGTCCTTATACAATATACCACTGCGCTCCTCTTTAAAAGTATGGCACGCGAACTTGCTCACACGTATACGCTTCTAAGGAACGAGAGTGATTGTTGTACTGAGCTGCGCTTTTGAGTTCAGTGACGCACCCGTTACTACGTTCGATGTCGCTTTTCAACTTCCCAGCGTCCAACGCAAGGAAATGCATGGAAGCTTGGCAGAGAGAACGCCGCCGCCGAGGCATGTCCAGCTCTTAGTACATCACCTACGGGAGCGGATGTCACCGGCTGAACCAGTTTTTAAGGTGGAAGCCTTTAATGCCTCATCGTTGTAAGCAGGGGTTGTCGACAGAAATGTCACGCCTTTCAATTGGTCGAACCGGTCATGACGTCACAGTGCGCGAATTTCAAACGGGGCCAATTGTACTTTGGCTAGTAACCATGCAACCAATTACAGGGATCGTATAGTGATGCTCCAACTAAGTGGAACTGAGTTTAGTTAATTGCTGAATTACTTAATTAGCATGATTAACCCTTTTAGTCAGGTCGTTAAGAAGAACTTCTTGTTGGGCGAGTTGGTGCATACTGTTGTAGGTACGAATTGCGCACAAAAGACACACACGGGAAAAAAAAAACACACACAAGAGGGAGACTGAAAGAGCGCAAACTATCAACTGGTGTTTATTCGAATCAGTGCCGCTCCGCGCAGGGTTTGATTTGCCTCCTTATCCTCTCTTTCCCCCCTGTGTAGGCACGTGTGCACACTGCCTACAGAGCGGCACTGATTCGAATAAACACCAGTTGATAGCTTGTGCTCTTTCAGTCTCCCTCGTGTGTATTTTTTTTCCTGTGTGTGTCTTTTGTGCGCAATTCGTACCTACAACATTAGTCAGGTCAGATAAATAAATAAAACCGAGTAGGAAATTGCTCGAGTTCGGGAATCGAACCCCGGTCTCCGGAGTGCAAGACGACCACGCTAACCACTCCGCCATGTCAGCTTTTTTTCTGTTTATTTTCGAGATTGACATGAAAACAATAAGAACACTTCAGCTACACTTGAGCTGATACGGGTGAAGTTAAAATTTCTTAAGTTTCACTAGGTTATCTAGTAGTGTTACCGACTGGGGTGGGTCACGCTGCGCCTGGTAACACTCCCGCAGATAAACAGCACTTTCAACAAAGTTCTCACGTGTACTACGAGTGTTTATATCCGCATGCCTTACTTGCATTCACGTTTTCCACAAGCTGAGGAGGCCAAGAAGCATTAATAAGGTACCTCTTTGCGATCAACTGGTACAAATCTGATACCATAAGGGTGCAGTGGTAGCTCTTTCTTGATGGTTCTCTGCAGGACATCCCAGAAAAATATGGCGCCCCAGCAGTTTAGGAAAACATGTTCAATTGTCTCCGGCTGGTTACATAACAGGCAATTTGTTGTCCATGGGACAAAAATTCCTTTTTCATGGAGCCAGGTTTTAACGGGTAGTGTATTAGAGTGCAATTTGAAAAAGAATGTTTTCACTGTCGGCCGGACCGGCATCTTTTTCACCCGTTTTAAAATATCCTGCCCTGGGCCTACACGGTAAGGTGCACGATACAAAGGTGGCGGCAGCATAATATCAACCAGATCCTTATACAGCTTCTTTTTGGGGACGTTATACAGGTATTCTAGTGAAAAACGCACTTCCAACAATCTGAATGAAAGGACCACCTCACGCAAATATCCGTTTACAGCACCACACATGTTTTCACACGATGACGCTATGATTCCGGGGAGCAGCCTTTGCAACCGCATTTGCATAACAGTTCTCAAAAATATGTCATTTTGATCACGAAGAAAAATAAAGCGCGACACCACTTGACGCAAAAACAAATGAACCAGTCCAACGCCACCGCTCTTGACGGAAATAAACAAGTTTGTTCGCCTGGTTTTCTCCCAGGTCGACGCCCAAAGAAAAACTGGAAACACTCGATGGATTTTTTGAATATTGCTGCGCGACGCACAGAGCACATTCATCACGTACCATATCTTAGAAATCAAGAAAACATTGCACACAAAGGCGCGTGAAAAGATTGACAGCTGTCTTCCTTGCCACGCATCCGCTTTCTCTCTTGCCTTTAACAGCCTTCGTTCCAGTGTGTGTGCTGGGATCGCGATAAATTTTTAGGGGCACCCCAAGGTACTGGATGTCAGGTAAACTGGGGAAAAAGCTCCGGATATTCGCATGGGGAATGGGATGTTTCACCAGATTTTTTTTTCTCGACTGCAATGGACTGACTTGCCGACTCCGCCATGTCAGCTTTTTGTCTTTATTGCCCTCCGCCTTGTCAGCTCGATGGTTTGGAATGAACAAAGGCGCATCTAGTCAATACGGTGTCTTCGTTCACTCCCATCTTCCTCCCTTCCCTTTACGGCGAGGTTTAGGTGTCCACCGAGATATGCGAGACAGATACATTTCCTTTCCTCAAAAACCAACTTACCAACGAGCAAGGCCTAGAACCGAACGGGCGATGGCGTTCTGTGGATGGAAGGATAGAAACAACTTTATTACACCAAAAAAAAAATCTTCCATGGTGGTCCCCTACTGGTCCAGGAGTCCACGGGCTTGCGCTTCACGTAAAGCCCGATCCTCCAGCCATTTCTGGCTGGCGGGCTGAGCGGTCCGTAAAGCAGCCTCCCAGGAAGAATGAGTGGGATTAGGTATGGAGGGTACTGCCTTTGGGGAAGGACATTCCGACAGGTAGTGGAAAAGTGTGGATCTGGGCACGCCACAGGTGGTACAATCGGGAGGAAAGGTGGCGTGAAAGCATGAGAGACGGTGGGGGAAATAAAACAGCCCGTCTGTAATTGTCGCCATGTGGCGCTGGATGAGGGCGACAAGGTACTGTGGGGTGGTGGCAGTGTCATGCGGCTGAGTTTGTAGAATGTTTAATTTGATGATATGTATACACGACAGATGTAACCTCTTTCGCAGGGTTGGGTGCCTGATCATCCGGGGCCCGGGAGGAGAGTTATCGGGCCAGCGCATGAACGCGCTCATTACCGGGGATCGAGGCATGCCCAGGGACCCACGACAGAGTAACCGTTCGGTCGAGAGAGGTGACTGTGGCAAGATTACGATGTGTTGCCGGCGTCGCCACGCCCTTTAGGTAGTGGCGGTACGCGGCCTTGGAATCTGTGCAAATTTAGGTTACGTTTTTGTCAATGGTGGAGTGGGCCAGAGCAAGTGTGATGGCGGCTCCTTCCGCTTGTGCAGGCGAATTAGTCCGGATACTGGCGGCGGCCCCCACTGTGCCGTCTTCATAGGCTGCGACTGCCGTGAAATATCCTGGTTTCGAATTTTCTGCCGCGTCGACATAAAGGATATTGGAGCGGTTGCTGTATGTTTTCGTGTAATAGCTCGCTCGTGCCTGCCGCCTACCCTGATGGAGACTAGCGCTCATATTGCGCGGTCGGGGCTTCTGTGATCCTGAGTGCGCAGTGAGATCATGTAAGGTGTAGGACTTGTTGGGGTGGGAATGGGTGGATTGAGACGTAGGCGTCGCAGTAGGCGTTGTCCTGTTTCTGTGCGACTCAGGCGGACTAATTGGTTGGTGCGTTGAGCTTCTCTTAATTCGGTCACTGTATTGTGGGTACCAGTGGCCAGGAGACGTTTCGTGCTAACCGTCCGTGGAAGACGTAGGGCGGAGGTGAGTGACAGCCGTGCCTATTAGGATGTCTGCCTGTTGTGTTTGCCGCTGAGTGAGTATGTGGTATTGGAGGTGGTATATAATGCGGCTAATGATTAGTGCATTTGTCATATTGAGGGTCTCCCGTTCAGACAGCCCATGATTGCGTGCTGCCACCCGCCTGATAAGTGCAGCGACCTCTTTGGTCTGTTTTTGGAAGAGCTGAAGGGTGGTGGTTGCATCGAGTGTGTTGCTAATGAGAAGGCCGAGAATCTTCACCTGAGGCACAATGGGCACTGGATTGTCGTACATGTGTAGTTCGATCTGGGGGTCACTGGGGAGGGGATTCAGTTGCAGGAGTTCCGATTTATTTGGAGAGCAACGTAGGCCTGTGTTTGCTAAATGAGTGGTGGTGATGTCTATGGCAGATTGCAGGATATCCTGGGCTGTTCCAAGGGATCCTCCCGTTGTCCAGAGGGTTATATCATCTGCGTATATGGCTGTGTGCAGCCCTGGGATAGCAGCAAGGGCCTTTGCCAGTGGCGCTAGGGCAATGTTAAAAAGTAAAGGTGACAGAGCCGCCCCTTGTGGGGTACCCCGGTTAGGCAGGGGGAAAGGCTGGGAGGTAATATCCCCAAGGTGGAGTTCTGCCGTGCGTCCCTGAAGGAAGGCCCGAATATATTGTCATATGCGGGTGCCGCATCCCGTGGTGGCTAATGTCGTGAGGATATGGTCATGGCTTATTGTGTCGAAAGCCTTATGAATATCCAGGGCCAGTATGGCTCGCGTACTGGCTGTACGGCGCCTGGTGCAAAAGACGGTCTCTTTAAGGGCAAGAAGTACGTCTTGCGCCGAGATGTTTGTGGACTCCCTGGCAGCGTTGCAAGACGCTGTCGCGTTTCACTCTTAGAGGGGAAGCTTAACATCTTAACCACACATCAGTGACACAAGCAGCAACACCGCGCTTAAGGCTTTCGCCTCACCGCACTTTAGGTCAACAAAGTGCCCCCTTGAATTTTTTCCTGGATCTATTTTATGTACGCATGCTTGAAGCTCTGTCGTCCGATTCAGTGATTTTGTCTTTGAGTCGTCTCTCACGGCAGCGTTTCTATTTCACAGGCTGCTCACCTTTATAGCCACACTGCCGCCCCAGGGGGGGAAATATGCCGCTGATGTGCAGCTAGAGAAGCTGCGCACTTGTCGACGAGACAGAATTCTTGAGCTCTGTGCATAGGAGAGGGAAGTAGAATCATGGCAGGAAAACTCAATACTAGGTAAATACATGCAAATGAAAAAAGAAAGCAAGCTCTAAATAAAGTAGTGAACTAGCGATATCCGTCTTTCCGAGGCCGCGCATAGAAATCCCCACAGGCGTAGAACGGCGGCGCAAGACCGGTGCGCCTGAGAGCCTGAGGGATTTGGCTGACGTCTTTGGTGCATCGTGTAAGCATTCCTTCAAAGCAAAAGTCTGCGCCGAGAACACGTCGCGGAACCATATTCACCGTCTGTCGTTATCGTCTAACTTTTTTGTTTTTCGTATACAGGGGTCACGTATCTCAGAACGCACTGCGGGACCCTTTGGCAGTAGAACTTCCTATTGTTTCTTCTGCTTGCAGGCTGTTATACTAAAAACAAATAAATGCTTTGTTTTCCCTCGTGTCCAGGCGGGGAAAAGCTCTTTGCTATCGTTTGAAATCAGCGAGGCGGATCGGTACTGCCAGTCTCTTCTATATACTACGTATAGATATACAGCTATAAATGAATATCTACATAATACAAAATAGGCATATCGGTGTAGAAAGGTCGGTATTCAGAAAGGGGTTGGCTGCGTCAGCATTACAACAAGAGCCATATTATTTACTCCTGTACAGAAGGTTATCAGTCGGGATATCGACATAAAACTCGGTTCCGAACAAATAAAAGCCGCGGTGGCTCAGCGGTTATGGTGCTCGGCTGCTGTCCCGAAAGACGCGGGTTCGATCCCGGCCGCGGCGGCTAGAATTTCTTTGGAGGAGAAATTCTAGAGGCCCGTGTACTGTGCGATGTCAGTGCACGTTAAAGAACCCCAGGTGGTCGAAATTTCCGGAGCCCTCCACTACGGCGTCTCTCATAGCCTTAGTCGCTTTGGGACGTTAAACCCCATAAACCAACCAACCAACCAACCAACCAAATAAAAGTCGTTAAAGAAATAAAAACATTGGGTGTGACGTTCAATCAACATCTAAACTGGAATGCCCACGTGGAACGCGTGGCGGGAAACCTGGCAAGGGCTTGTGGCGTACTGTGTAAGTTTAGAACGATGCTTCCGACTAAAATTAAGTTAATCCTTTATAATTCAATTTTCGCTCCCCATATTAACTACTGCAGTCTTGTATGGACGGACACAACTCAATCCAACCTTATCAAATTGATGCTATTACAAAAGAAAGCAATTCGTCATGTAGAAAATGCCTCATATGACGCCCATACAAGAGAACTTTTTGCTTCGTTTAATGTACTCCCCATACACCACATACATAAACTTAACCTCGTTATGAAGTACAAACACAGTATTCAAACTAACAACGAAGCTTTCCTCAACTTATGTAATTTACATCGACCTTTAGAAGTGCCCTACATATTCAGAAACAGAGAACACTGGTCTATACCTTCTTCCCGCACTAATCAGGGTCGGCACATGCTGCAGTACCACATGCCTACATATTTGAATTTCCTACAAAATAAAAATATAGATATACATAACCTTAGCAAATACAAGTGGCAGAAATACCTTATTCTTGAAGACATACGAGTTTAATTATGTTTTTCCGGCACAAACTGCTTTTGTACTGCGGATGTATTGTATCTTTTTATCATCGTCTATTTTCCTGCTTCTATTATATGAACTTGTGTACACCCGATTATATTTGACCCTTTGGAGCTGCTGACACGATTTTTTTGTTTTCCTGCTAGATATGTTTCTTTCTTTTTCTGTGCGTTGAATTGTAATCTTAATATGTATAAATAGTCTGCGACGAGTTAACACAGATACATGTTCATTTCTCACATCAAAACTATTTCAGATATAGCACCTGTCTTACTGCACATTCTATTGCATACTTTTTTTCTCGCTGGTCCTAAGTCCTGCATGTATATATATATATATATGTGTGTATGTGTTTGTGTATATATATATGTAATAACGTGACAGTCTGTTGGCCTTGCCAATTAGGGGTGGGAGCCTCGTCAAGCTACTGAGTTTGTGGCTTTTTGCTCCTACCCTAGCATTTCTTTTGTGTTGTTCAGGACAAAAAATGCTGAATAAAGTTGATTGATTGATTGATTGATTGATTGATTGATTGATATAGGTGTACGCATTTGCAGAGTTTAAATAGGTTTAAGTAGAGATGTATATTTTATATAAGCATATAGCTGTTAGACATTGCTTCAGTGCCACCCGCTCAGTTCACTATGTATTCTAGGTTTTGTAAAAAAAAATTGCTGGCGGTTTAGCATTGCTAACCACAAAATATTCCGCGAAGGCAGGTTTTTGCAGGTGGAAACCAACAACACGTACCAGAAAGCGCGATTGCAAGCGCGTTTCGTCTTGCCCACAGATAGAAGTTGATGATCAAGACGACAATGTGCAATAGACAGCGCGAAATTGTGTCGCAATTCAACACGGGGCGTGATCGGCTGCGGCGATAGCATTGTGCTGTCGTACAGCGGCCAGCGAAGCTGATCCCTTCACGCCGCGGCGAGCTCGAAGTCCAGTCGCGGCAATATTTATTTTATTTCTCCAGGTTGGCCAATGTCACCCTCATTCAAATTCTCGTTCATTTCCCGCATCACGTGACTAACTACAAAGACTTCACGACCCACCGGCATTTTCCAGGTTATGAGGCCAATAGGGCTTCCGTGCTACTAGATTAATTGCATGTTGTGGTGTGCTTCGTAGCCTAAGTTGTTTTCTGATTTGAACCCGCCCAGGTGGTTCAGTGGATGTGCCGTTTGGCTCCTGAGCCTAAGGTCCCAAACACTGTACGGCCAGCGTATTGCACGATGTTAGTGGTGCGCGCTAAAGATTCCAGCTGGTTAAAATTAATCTGGAGCACTCCACTACGGTGTTTCTCGCAACGACATGTGCAGCGTTCGGACATTGAACCTCACATACGTGTCTAGTTGATTCCTTACTGAACCCCAGTCCCTCGCCTTCCCTGAAAATCAATGAAATTTGCTTTGTGGTAACGATGTGGAGCAAGATATTTTCCCCATCATTGTTTTGCGAGTGCTAATGCCTCCAGCCCTTAAAGAGTTGCTTCTTTCATCGCGCAGGCTAATCTCTTCCCTAAGAATGACAAAATTGAATAGCCTGTGTAACATGTGAAGGAACACTGGAAAAAAGATTGGGCATTAGACTAAATATATGGCCGCCGCGGTGGCTCAGTGGTTATGGTGCTCGGCTACTGACCCGAAAGACGGGGGTTGGATCCCGGCCGGTTGAATTTCTTTGGAGGAGAGATTCTAGAGGCCCGTGTACTGTGTGATGTCAGTGCACGTCAAAGAACCTCAGATGGTCGAAAATTCCGGAGCCCTCCACTACGGCGTTCCTCACAGCCGGAGTCGCTTTGGGACGTTAAACCTCATAAACCAAACCAAACCAAACCAAACTAAATGTATGAATTGCTGCACTCTAAAGACAAACACTCTTCAACTCAAAATGGAGCCTTCATGGGCTGGAGAAGGCCTGAAACAAAAAAAATACAGGCGTCTCCGTCAGCGGCCGAATCCGCGAGTGAACTACCATGAGTCGGCACTGTCTTCTGGCTTTACATGATGGAGTCTAGTCTACACCGACATCACTTCATAACTGCAAAGGAGAAGCGATTTTTGCTGCACATGTCACGAATTTGAATCCAGATGCGAAAGAGCTTTGAACGCTATTTCCTCGCCAATAAAATTGACAGACGATAACGACAGTCGGTAGTGCGAAATTTGAGCGCAGCTCTTCACATTCCATCTGCCGCCGCTGGCAGGTGGCGCTGCTATACACCCTCCGGGGTTCTTCCCGGGGCAGCCACCTTCCGGTTGTCCATTCCTGCGCGCTCTTGCCGTGGCATATGTGGTATCACGCATGGAGGAAAAAAAAACTGAGGAGGGAGCGTCCGGCGATAACCTTGAAGCCTAGTCTTAACAAGTAAAGATATAGAAAAAAAAAGGGAGTGTGTCCCCCCCGTGACCACACCACGTGATAGCGGGCGGTAAAGTCTAGCCCCGCTGCGCGCGCGCATGCGCCGATTAGCGCGGCAGACTAACTGTAGATCAGCTTCCTTGCTGTAGACGCCCGCGCCGCGTGTCGCGCATACGCGCGCACTAAAACATACCAGAATCAAAACATAAAGGACAGACTCGGAGAGCGAAAAACTGAGGGCGAAAACGACTTCAAAACACTCGGCTTGCGAACGCTGGCCGCGTGACGTCACGCTCCCTCCTTAGTTTTTTTTCCTCCATGGTATCACGCCACCTGTCAGGTCACGTGTTACGCCGACGACTACGACGCGGAACGCGGTAACGGGCGCCTAAGAACTGCGCTCTAAAATGCGTGTTTTGCTGTCGGACAGACATCAACATAGCAGGAAAGAGCCGCAGGTGCAATCTTAGCCCACAACACAAATTGGATGGAGTTGTCCTGTGTGCTCCTCTAAAGTCTACGGCAAGCCGCCTACGCTCTGTGACATGCATTACGCCAGTCTGCGGCAGGCTTAGCTTTCCCTGTCGATGGTTTTTGTACGCGCGTTCGGATTGTCATACACGCACTGCAGATTTCGCCAATATCTTGGCCGTTCCGGCCAACGAGATTGAAAAGAAATAATCGAGAGCTTTCAGGAATTTTTTGTTATCTAAAGGACGCCCTAGGGGAAAACGGAAGTCGTGGTTGCTTCGGCGAAGAATTTGGGGTCTGCAGAAAACATAGCCGCGTTCTCTCACTACTTGTAACCCTGCGTTACCTACGAAAATGTAAAACCAGACGTTTGCGGTGTAAGTGGTAGCTACGAGAACAACAAACACAAACAGCCGTCTCTAAGCAAAGGCTCACCGCTCCCAGACTAAAATTTTATAGAAAAGGAAACCTGTCAGGTTGAGAAAGTTTGCTGGAACCAGTGCCACTTACGAAAGCATAAGCGATGGATATCACTTTCTTGGGGAAAACAAAGAAAACACAATGAAAACATAAACCAAATAAAAACCTACAGCGCTAGACACCAAGTTGTGAATGCAACGAAGAAAAGCTGCCTGGTTCAGAATATTCCACAAATGGTTATGCCTGCAGAGTGTTTGTGAAAGCGTGCACTCAAATTCTTCCGCGCCCTTCCAGAAAAAAAAAGAAAAGATGGAAACATTAGAAACATCGACAAAGCCGCCGTGCGGGGGCGGCATCCTTTGTTCTATTACTCTTTTGTTCTATCACGAGCCGCAACGCGTACTTTTCGTACGGCTTTGATCTCTCATTCCAATGCCGTACCCGAGAACCAGAGGCGTCTCTATAGCAGAGAAACGCGCCTTATTGTTTGCAACGGGGAACTGCGGCCTTCCGCGCCACAGCAACTAAGATATGGCGGCCAAGGAAGGCTTGGTGTACAGCTTCGCTGCATTGTGATAACAACTATAGCATGGTAAATATTGACCGGTTGGTGCTCTAGCTGGCTTTCTCCCAACGAGTTGCGCGATAAACTGAGAAGAAATGGTGATATGTGTGGCGTAATATCCGAATTCGCACCATTGGATAGATAGAAGTCAGGAGCGTTGACGGAAAAGAAATAACAGCGCTTTCTGAAGACGGGAAGCTTTTTAAAGCGCTGTTATTTCTTTTCCGTCAACATGCACTAACCAGTCCGTATTATCCTTCCTCTATTTAGTAGCGTTGTTCTGATTAGAAGCGCCACCATGCTCGTATTCTTTTTATTTGTATTTCCCTAATCGACCTGTGTAAATTTCCAACGTTATCTACAGATTAACCATTTTTCTTTAAAGATAAATTTAACTGAATTTACGTGTCAGAAATTTTTAACTGTGAATTTGTATCCTCACGCCAGAGCCCTGCTTTCGAGCCACCAATATTCCAATCGATTTTTGCTGTCGTCTGCCGCAGACTCATTCGCATTACCTTGGCAGTGGGAAGTGACGATGGCCAGCGCCACTCTAGAAGAAAAGGGCGCGCTAATCACCGTCGCCAATGCGTCGGCGGAAGCTATAGTGGAGGCCTGGACTGAGGACCGCACCCACAACCCGCTCTGGTCTTGTTTTGCATATAAATAAATATTTATTCTCTCGCTCTAAACCTTAGGGCCTCAGGGAGAGTGACTAGGCCTGTATCGACATCCGAATAGGTACTGTCAGATTCTAAAAAAGCATATTTCATTGCTTCTACAGATTTACCACACACTGAACCTGTGTTACCTCCATTATTAAACTGAAGAAGAGTGGCAGATTGGGCGAGTTGGTAACAACTCATATGATATTGCAACAGCGCAAACAAACAGGATCAAGTAGGAGAAGGGACAACAGAACGGTGCTGAACTTGCAACTAAATTTTATTGGAAGTACGCACGTGAATTTATCCTACACTAAAACTGCACAATGCCCATAGTCAACCACAGACGTTCTCGTAAAAATTAAAAACCTTTTCTTCAAGTCTGTCCTCTTCTTTTGCGCTGTTGAGCTATCATCCATTGTCAGATTTATTTCTGTAGCTTCGCGTTCTAAAACACCCTGATCTCACTTCAAAGAATAGGACACTGCCTCTTGGGTTATCATAGACCCATTTCTTCTTGATTTGCTTTCTCCATTTTCTATACACGTGTAAAATCTGCTTTTTCTCTATTGAATTAATCCATCTCTTTACCTCTGCGTTCCTGGTCTGTCATATGAAGCTCTTTATTTTTTTGCTGTGTCGGTACTGGCGAACACCTATGGTTAGTTCTCTAGTCCTTTTCCACCACCGTGAGCCGACGATCTCTCTGTACAAGTATATAAATTCCTTAACTACCCATCTGTTGTCATTCAGTTTCCGTTGGCGTTCTTCATATAATGTTTTACTCTGAGCTTCCCGTGCTTCGATCGATGCCCAGCCCATGTTCCCCCTGTACTGCCTCGTTTGTGGTCTTGCCGGGGCCACCTGGTGCCTATCTGCCAACAGCCCTTCGATATATTTCTAGTCCCCACTGAACTTTTGCACTTAGGCACAAAACCGCATTCCAAAAAGTAAGCGCCGGCACTGTTATTCCTTTCCAAATACTCCTCAGTACTGCATACCTGTTGTACCCCCATAATCCTCTATGCTCCATTATCGCGGCATCGCTTCGCCATTTCTCTCTTGTAGTATTTTCGAGTTTTCGACGTATGTCTATCCTTCGTTTACCCACGCTCTGGGATATTTGCCTTCTGCCAGCCTGGATAGGCATATCCTTTTACTGGAAGCACCTGTAAGCATGTGAGCTACCTGTGGCGCCGTAGTGCAGGGATCTGGTTTATTTTATGCCACCAGGGATACTCTAGCCTGCAGTAAGATAGCGCACCATGTGGCCACTTTTGCATTTTGCCGCCACTGAAACTTAGTCGCCGCGGGCGGATCCCGCTATCCTGAGCTCAGCTGCCGCACGGCATACCCACTGCAGCAATTGATTCATAGGAAGTGTATTGAAAATTAATCGACGAAACACTTCAGATTTCGTAGCATTTACGCGTCTATTAACCATTGTGGTATTGAATGAATTCCAACACAATAATAAATAACCGTAACTCCAGAAGTACATATCATCTCTCGGGGTGAGTAAAAAAAGTTAGTTGTTGGCACTTTTCTACGGGGTGCCAACATTTAAGCCGCTAGGAGCGCTATACTACACATGGCACACTATCCAGGCACTGAATCCAGGGCCAGTACGTATAAAACTGGTGTTGGCCAACTGGACGATAGCTTCCTTGAGCAAAAGTTGAACACCAGGCTGTCCAATCACAACACAGCACGAAGTCAAACCTGGCACCCATTGCTACTGTGAAGACCCCTTATAAGTTCATCTCCACCAAGACCAACTGAACTACAGACCTGCACACTTGGCAGGGTCCTATGGAGCAGCGTGCGCCAACTTTCGTTAGCTTTTTGGCCGTTGAGGGCGCTCGGTTGACCTGTTCATCTGCTATGATCATCATCATCGTTTGCCATTTTGTGCAGGCTATTTAATACTTTTGTTTTGTCTTTCTCTGCTATCTTGGCATCAGCAATGAAAATAGCCATAATAACGACTTACTTCGCTTTGGAGGACTATAAAAACATCTTCCTTTTTGTCCGCTTTCTTTTTGTCGGCACCACCTTGCCTAGCATAGATAAATGGATGATAATGACTACGTGGACAAACGACAAAACTGCCTTGTTTGAAGTAAAACAATGGAAGGGGCCATTTTCTCAACAGGTGTATATTAGCGCCACGCCGCCCGTAATGGTTCTATCCCAGCGGCGAAAGGCATTAACTAGAACATGCGCGCTCGAGCAGGGCCACTTGTGCAGGTCTGTAGTTCAGTAGGTCTTGATCTCCACAAAGGTTGGCGCATGTCACGAAGAATGTTAATGCTCGAATACGATCCCCACATATGCGTCATAACAGAAACTTGGCTACATAATGATATAGGTGATGACGCCGTTTTTCCGCCCTCATACAAGGTATTCAGAAAGGACCGGCCCTCAAGGGGAGGCGGTGTAGCTGTTATTGTCAAAAACCAAATTGAATCCGCCATAATCGAAGACGTCCCCGATGTTGAATGCCTGTGTCTGAAGTTGTCATGCTGGGGTCATGGTTTCATTTTTTATGCGCTTTATAGGTCCCCCGACGTCAACGATGATTACCTAGTCAAATTACAAATCCATAAGTCAAAATACACTAAGAATAAAATACTGCTGATCGGCGATCTGAATCTTCCAGGTGTTGACTGGGACCGCCTTGAATGTATCGGCTCTAAAAAACCTGTGAATTCTGTCTATAATATTATGTTCGCACATGACTTGGTCCAGATTGTACGCCAGCCGACTCGTGAATCCCGCAGTCGTGATTCTATATTAGATTTGGCTTTTGTACCTCGTGCTCTCAGTGAGGGTACTGTATCGGTTGAGCAAGGGCTTTCTGACTATCATCTTGTGAGCATTGCTGTGCCTTTTCACGCGCGCAGCGTACGCAAACAGCAACAAGTAGGTACATTCAAAGATTACACGCGCGCTGATGATGCCCTCATAATACACCACTTGGAAACGTGCCTTATAGATTTTGATGGAACGGACGCATGCGCACTTTGGACCAAATTCAAGGAAATCTGCCATTATTGTCTAGATAATTTTGTGCCTACAAAGCGCAAAAATGTTCATAAGCAAACGCCTTGGATTAATCGGAACATTATTCACCTTAAGCGCAAAATAAAACGACCGAAAAAAAAAACACGTGCAACCTGACCTGATCTCGGAGCTTAAAGAGGCACTCGCGTACGCAGTACGCAGATCAAAAGATTACTACTTCAAAATATCTCTCCCAAACTTCATAAAAAATGACCCTAGCAAATTCTGGGGATTTATAAGTGACACAAGGAAACCGGTTTCTGAAGTATTAGTTGCTGATACGTTGGTAAATGATCAAAGGGCCATTGCTCACCATTTCAACGAATACTTCCACAGCGTGTTCATGGTGTCACAACCATACACACTTCATGCTGCACCTGCCTACCCCTCTGAAGCGAATTTTATTACTTATGAAGGTGTACTTTCAATATTCTAAATTTGAAAACTAAAACATCGTCCGGCCCCGACAATATTCCAAACATTTTTCTCCGTAAATATGCCGAATCTGTTGCCAAGTTTCTTGTTATTATGTTTCGCACCTCTTTGTTGTCAGCGAAAGTGCCAAGTGAATGGAAGACAGCCCGAATTGTGCCCATTTTTAAACAAAGTGACCGGCTCGTATTAAGAAACTCCCGCCCTATATCATTACTTTCGTCTTGCTGCAAGATGATGGAGCATGTTATCGCCACCCACATTAACGAATTTTTAGAGTGTAATTCGGTGCTAACAAATTACCAACATCCCCGCAGGGAGGCGTCTGCAGCATGCAGACGTTGGTGAGTGGCGACACCACGGGGTTAACCCGAGCATCCGCAGGGACATCCCCTCAGGGGGATGATGGTGAACAATGCGTCACCACGGACCCGAGCATCCGCGCTTAGCCGTGCGTGGCATCGCCGTGTCCGGGGAAAAGGGGATCCTGGTGGTTGAGCCGATGCCGAGTGTTTGGACCCTTAAGGCCCCTCGGCGGAGGCAACACACCACTTTGGCCCCAGCTTCCTGTAGACGGCACCTCCGGCCTGACCCGACCGGGGGAAATCGGCAGTCGCCTTTTCCTTTTCTCCTCTCCATCTTTCACTTTCCTATCTCCTTTCTTACAACTCTCCTGTATCCTCCTCCCTTCTTGGTTTTTTCCTCTTTTTCCTGGCGGCGAGGGTTAACCGTTTGTGACCAACTACCCTGTGTTGAGTCATATTAGGTTATAGTTAAGGTGTACAGCTGGCGTGGGCAGGACTTTCTTTCAAGTTCCTGTCGCGTCCCCTTGTTGGACTCCATGGTGGGTGGCTGGCACCATGACCGAAAAACATTAATTTTTTATGGCTCCCCCCCTTTCCAAACTTGATCGCTCTCTAAAAAGAGTGCGGAACGAAGCAGAGAATTTTTTTTCGAAAAAGAAAGCAACATTTGCCAAATTCCATGTCATCCACAGTGAAGTTCAAGATAAACAGGCCAGAATTCTTTCTCCATTCATGGTATCGAAATGCTTAACAGAAGCTTTGGGCCCCGGCTACAAAGTATCAAAAATGACCAGTGGCGATTTATTACTGGAACTCCGAGAAAATGTCCAAACCACCAAACTCTGTAACATAGTGTCTATTGGGGACACACCTGTCTCCATCACTGCACACCGATCACTCAACACTGTCCGTGGCGTCATCTCAGAAAATGATTTTCTACATCTCACAGAGAAAGAAATGCTGGAAGGACTCTCAGATCAAAATGTCATAGATGTATACCGCATCAAAATCCGCAAGGACAATAAAGAAATAGATACCAAACACCTAGTTCTGACTTTTAACACATCCACATTGCCCGAAACCATCGACGTTGGATACCTCAAAGTAAATGTAAGACACTACATCCCTAACCCCCGAAGGTGCTTTAATTGTCAACGGTTTGGCCACGGATCACAGAGTTGCCGCGGCCGCAAAACTTGCGCGAAATGCGCGTCAAAGGACCACCATTCTGAGGAATGCGACGCAGCTCTACGCTGCGCTAATTGTGAAGGAGACCACGCTGCGTACTCCAGGGCGTGTCCGTCCTGGAAAAAGGAAAAGGAAATCATCACCATTAAGACCAAAGAAAACATTTCATTCAAAGAAGCCAGAAGGCGTTTTGCACTTAACAACACATTCTCCTTCACAGCGAAACCAAACTTCGCTGATGTGGTGCGCAGGGGCGTAGCACCACACAGCACTCCGGCACCTGCCGCGGCCAGTTCTACTGCGCCTGTAGCAGGGCCACCCACGCCCCAGGCAGGGACAGCGAAAGCTGCTCTGCCAACTCCAAGCCAGGGAGTGCCGGCCCATGGGTCGACATCCCGCAGGACTTCCCCCCGTCGGGGGAGGCCTGACACAAACACATCCGCGGCTTCCCCGCGGTCTTCCAGCACCTCCAGTGAGGTGATGGAGGTAACTCCCGATCCGCCCGCTTTGCAGCGGCGGAACAGCTCTCTTGAGCGGAAAAAAGGCAGGGCCACCATAACGGCCCCAGAACATAAGTAAACCCCCAATCGTTCATACCCCAAACATAAACATGGCTTTTATAGTTCAGTGGAACTGCCGAGGAATATTGAGAAATTACGATGACATAAAAAATATTTTAGGGTCAATGTCACCCGTAGCCTTATGTCTCCAGGAAACCAATCTAGGTCCACAACATATGAACATCCTGAAGCATTATAAAACTTTTAGACGCGATCGTGAGCAGGCAAATAGACTCTCGGGAGGCGTCGCGATTGTCATACAAAGCGGCGTCCCTGCTCAAGAGATCAGGCTGAAAACAAAACTTGAGGCAGTTGCAGTCAGCATTGTCAGCTACAAAACAATTACAATCTGCTCTGTATATATTCCTCCACATCTCACAATAACAGTCCACGATCTACAAGGCCTCATTGATGAACTTCCAGAACCATATTTAGTAGTCGGGGATTTTAACGCTCACTCCCCTTTTTGGGGAAGTGAGCGCTGTGACTCTAGGGGTCAAATAATCGAAGATTTTATCTTCACAAACAATGTATGTCTTTTAAATACAGGAAAAGCCACCTACTGCTCCCCTGCTTCGGGGAAAATGACCTTTTTAGATTTGTCTTTTAGCTCACCTTCTGTTTTTAATGATTTTAAATGGGATGTCATTGACAACCCATATGGCAGCGATCACCTCCCTGTACTAATCACTTTAACATCCCCACCGGAAATAATCCCTACAAGGCCACGGCGCTGGAAGCTTCACCTCGCCGACTGGTCACTTTTTACAAAAAGTGCCACACTAGAAAATGAATTTTGTGACCACCTCAGCACAGATGAAATTAATGAGAAGTTTACTGAATGCATAATATCGGCCGCAACACTCGCTATACCACAAACAACAGGACTTGCACAAAAGAAGCACAAAGTGTGGTGGACAAAAGAATGCACATTAGCAAAAAAACAACAAAACAAAGCCTGGAGCGCTCTGCGTCGATATCCCACTGCAGAGAACTTACTTACCTTTAAGAAGGCAAAAGCCAGAGCGCGGTATGTGCGAAGGAATGCTGAGAAAACCTCTTGGCAGAAATATGTCTCCTCAATAAACAGCTCAACAACATCAAAGAAAATGTGGGAAAAACTTCGTAAATTTACTGGTGACCATACCCCTTTTACACTTCCTCTCTTGACAGCACCCGGGACACAAACATCTTTAGAAGAACAGGCCAACATTTTGGGCGAGCATTTTGCTGAGATCTCAAACTCATCGAACTACACAAACACATTTCAGAAACACAAAGCAATAGCTGAGAAACAAAGATTCCCATCCGGAGCAGGTATACATGAGGATTACAACCAGCCTCTCACACTACAGGAATTAAAAATAGTATTATCTTCTGGAAAAAAGACAGCACCAGGACCAGACAACGTGCATTACGCTATGCTTGCACATCTCTCCGAGGCTGCTGTACAGGCACTGTTAAAATTCTTTAATAAAATCTGGATAACTGGACATATACCTGACGAGTGGAAAAAAGCAGTCATAATACCTTTTCTCAAACCCGGAAAACCACCAACAAGTCCTAGCAGTTATAGACCAATAGCCCTCACCAGCTGCATTGCTAAATCTTTCGAAAGTGTAATAAACATTAGACTAACCTTCGTACTGGAATCTCGGCAACTACTAGATAAACACCAATGTGGGTTTAAGAAAACATGCTCCACCACAGATCACCTTGTCCGCCTGGAAAACATCATCCGGGAGGCGTTCATCCACAAGCAGCACTGTATTGGGGTCTTCTTCGACTTGGAGAAGGCCTACGATACTACGTGGAAGTTCGGCATCCTCCGTGACCTAGCAGAGCAAGGTATCCGCGGCAGGATGTTGAACTGCTTGAACGACTTCCTGGCTAACCGCACATTCCGAGTCCGCCTAGGAGCAACTCTCTCCATGACTTTTACCCAAGAGAACGGCGTACCCCAGGGGTGCATTCTAAGCACGACACTCTTCATAGTCAAAATGAATTCCTTAGCTAAAGTAATACCCAAGTCCATAATGTATTCAGTTTATGTAGATGACCTACAAATAGCATGCACGTCCTCCAGTATATCAACCTGTGAGAGACAAATACAAATCACACTAAATAAACTAGGTTCTTGGGCAGACAGAAATGGATTTAAATTTTCCCCTCAAAAAACAGTAGCTGTTCTTTTCTCATTGCGACGAGGCCTACAGGTCGATCCCAGTCTATACCTGAATCACACTGCGCTACCAATTAAACAAGAACACAAATTTTTAGGCCTAACTTTTGACAAGAAACTCACATTTCTACCACACATTAACAACCTAAAAAAGAAAGCTTCTCAAGTCCTCAATATCTTAAAAGTGCTCTCACGGAAGCGGTGGGGGTCCGATAGAGCAAGCCTTTTACAAATATATCGCTCTCTGGTGCGCTCCAAGCTGGACTACGGGTGCATAGTATATGGTTCGGCAAGAGCATCCTACTTAAAAAGATTAGACCCCATTCATAATCTTGGTCTGCGCCTATCATCTGGAGCATACAGAACGTCACCAGTAGCCAGCCTATACGTTGAAACCAATGAGCCCGCTCTTGAGGACCGAAGAATCGCACTAACATGCACATACGTCTTAAAAATCCGTTCTCTTCCGAAACATCTCTGCCATCCGGTTGTCACCAAGTGCCCATCTAAAAGATTATTCATCAACAAACCACATTCTATCAGACCATTACTATTGCGCTTTGAAGACAAATGTGAAGAGCTAACAGTACTAGACTGCTTACCGAATATTGCACAAAGGAATGAATATTTGCCACCATGGTACAGCCTGCCTTCAGTATGTGACTTCACAATGACACATTTAGATAAAAAGCAAACGCCAAATGATTACGTATTACAGGAATTCTTTGCACTACAAGAAAAATATGACACCTACATTGAATTTTATACCGATGGCTCAAAAACAAAGTCACGTTGGAAGTGCAGTAATCCAAGGAAAAAATAAACAGATAATGCGACTACCAGATTGCGCATCGGTTTTTACTGCTGAGTGTTATGCCATCTTTGTAGCTGTAGATAAAATAGTAAGAGAGAATATCAAAAATAGCATCATTTACACCGATTCCCTGAGTATGCTTAAAGCACTGCACTCCAGAAATGCAGCTGAACCTATAATAGGAAACATCATACATAACATAGTTAAAATCACAAAACAAAATCATAACATTAAATTCTGCTGGGTTCCTAGCCATGTTGGAATTGTAGGTAATGAGAAAGCAGATGTATGCGCTGCACAAGCCCGGAATGGCCAAATAAAGCAAGTGAACATACCGCACAGGGATTGTTTAAAGTTTATATACAGTAAACTCAAAAGTAAGTGGCAGGCTGCATGGCAAGAGCACGTAAACAACAAACTACATTCTGTGAAACCAATTTTAGGGGAATGGCAATCATGTAGGCATCAAGAACGTTTTACCGAAGTTATTTTATGTCGGCTCCGCATTGGACACACCCACCTCACGCACAGCTTTCTACTAACCAAACAGAACAAACCTCTTTGTGACATGTGTGGTGCTGAACTCACGGTGAACCACATTTTAATTTCATGCATAAAACTAGAAGAACTAAGAAAGAAATATTTCACAACATTTTACAGGGAAAGCATCCCATTACACCCCATGCTACTCTTAGGTGATCGAGCACTGGTTGACATTTCATGTATTTTTAGGTTTCTCAAGGAAGCCAACGTTTTAAACAAACTCTAAGTACTTTTAAAAAGCTTCACCGTTAACAAAAACTCTAACCTTGTGTTTGGCGCATCATAGCCTCAGTTGCTTTTGCGCCATTAAAATCAATATAACTAACTAACTAACAAATTACCAACACGGTTTCCGGAAAGGTTACTCCACCGTGACGCAGCTAGTATCCGTAGTTCATTCCTTTGCCTCAGTATTAGATATTAATGGTCAGATTGATGCAATCTTTCTAGATTTTAGCAAGGCGTTTGACATAGTCCCCCACAGCAGCCTAATATTAAAACTACATTCCATTCGCCTCCCGCGTGTTCTTATTTCTTGGATAAGTGATTATTTGAATAACCGAAAACAATACGTTGCTCTTGGTGAACATCAATCCGGCTCTCTTCCTGTCACATCTGGTGTACCCCAAGGAAGCGTCTGGGGCCTTTACTGTTTTTACTGTACATTAACGATATTGTCAATGAAGTTTTGCCCGGTGTTCAGATTAGACTATATGCTGATGACTGTGTGTTATTTCGCGAAATCTCCAGTGTTCGTCATCAAATAGACCTGAATAATAGCCTCACTAATATAGTGAACTGGTGCAGTCGTTGGGGAATGGCTTTAAATCCGGAGAAGACTGTTTCTCTCTGCATTACTCGTAAAAGAAATGCGATAAAACATGCATATATTCTTGGTTCATCCTCGCTTAAGGAAGTCACTTCGGTGAAGTACTTGGGTGTGACAATCGCTCATGATCTGTCATGGAACGCCCACATTAAGAACATCTGTTCATCTGCGTTCAGAAAACTATGTTTCCTGAGACATAAACATCGGAATTCCCCTCCCAATGTAAAGCTTCTTAGTTATCTATCTTTGATCAGGCCAAAACTGGAATACGCGTGTGTAGTCTGGGACCCGCATACGGCATCCAACATAAAGAAGATTGAAAAAATACAAAGGAAGGCAGTTAGGTTTGTGTTCTCTAAATTTTCCAAATCTGATTCACCCTCCGAAATGATGCAATTTCAAGGTATTCCCCGCCTTGAGTGTCGTCGACAAGGTACTCGTTTAGATTTTCTTTCCCTCTTGCTCAACCGTAAGTTGGGACTTGACCCGTCATTATATCTTTTCCTTCAGCCCGCAAGAAGCACACGCCACTATCACACCAGCCTGTTAGCACCATATTTCGCACGCACAAATCTGTTCAATTTTTTTTCCGCGCACAATAGCGGACTGGAACTCTCTGCCCCACACGGACCAACACTGACATATTTGACATCATCCATGCTTTGTAATTGTATGCATGCTTCTTTTTCTTTTCTTTTTTTTTCGCCATGTGACTTTTTTTGCCATGTGATTTTTCTGATTTACTCAGTCTGTACAGTGCCCCCCGTCCTGCTTGGACCTAACCATGGTCTGCAGTATGTACATAAATAAATAATAATAAATAAAATAAATAAAACTAAGATATAGACATAAGCAAGTCGTGCAAATCTTCATGCCGTTGTGCATCACACTATTTCTTTTCCAGTGTTACATCTGCCAAAAAGTAGGGGTGGCAGTGTTTGTCTAATTTCCAAGTGATGGCACCGTACTCATATGCAGTATACAGTGTCCCTCGTTCAGCGTCTGGTAATAGATATTTGGTTTCGTGTGCCGCGTCCTATAATTGCTTCTGTTTCTTCTCAGTTGTGTCTTAAACCCTTCCGCGCATTCTTTACTATGAGATTTCCGGGAGTCCGACGGCACTGCGACGACTGAGCTGCTTAAACCTTTGTGTGGTGCGTTTATTCGTAGCCTGAAACGCAAGTGAACTTCTTTCGAGCATACGAGCGGCCACATCGACAGAACAGCAACGGGCTCTACGCGGTTTAGCACCATTTCTCTTGTTAGCGTGTGAGGGTTTGGTCTGGCGTGCACATTCGACCGTACGTATCAGAGCCGGGAGCCTGTGCAGGCGTGGGCGTCACGCTACATCCCTTACACCGTCGGGAATCGTGTCTGGGAGCATGAACTGACAATGGCAGTGCCCAGGCACAGATCAAGCGTTCTATACGAGCGCTTTGTTGTCTCCAGTGACCGTAACAGTGGATGATTTCTTTTTCTTTCATTGCCAGTTATTGTAACCCAAAATAGTTCCTTATGTCGGAGGAGAGTATTGGTTACCGATGAATGTCGGTGCATGCGGATACCGTAATACCGTATACATTCATGTAAGGACCGCGCCCCCAACTTATTAGCCAATTATTAAAATGAGCAAAGAATAATTGTATTTCACTCATGTGTAATTTTATGCCTTCCTACAATGTCTCCTTAATTATTCGTTGGAATATTTGCAGGTAGCGTGATGCCAGTCGATAAAATGTCCTAGCAGCCTATTTTATGGCAGGCTGTTCTTGTCCATGTATCTATCACCAAGAGTTTTAATTGCGTTATCTTCGTCTTGAAATTCGTCTTGAAATATGGGTCGTTGCACGAACGGTTACGTGCCGGTTCGGCTGCATTATAAAAATTTAGTGCAAAAATGCCTCTTTCGCATAAAAGCCAAACCTCGTTAAAATCTCCACAGAGAAGTGCGGCCCTTGTACGAATATATACGGTACACAGCGCGGCCATACCTGCGATCTGCGTTGAATGAATTCATTAATTTTGTGAACACGAACGAAAGACTGTTGAACTAATTAGCATTGCTGCGCCTTTGTTTTGGAGAGCAGTGAACCACGGTGGATTTCGGGCCACGGTGATAAAAGCCGCGCACTGAAGCGAACGATAGATGCCAGTGAGCAACGATCAGAGGACCCGCGGTTTAATGGAAATACCTGATATTACGAAGAGGGTAAAAGTAGGGATACTTCCTTGTTGTAAACGATATCGATGATACAGTGAATCGAATGCAGTGAGATAATTTCATAACCATCAGAAAAGAGCAGTACGTAGTCGCATTCCTTATAACAATGGTCTATAGACAGTCTATAGACTTCTTATACTATATTGACTTCCTATAGATATTACGTTTTGTCTATTCATAGTCTATAGACTGTCTATAGACAAAAGTTTACTAAACGTGTATGGTTTTAAATCTATAGGTTGTCAATAGACTGTCTGTGGCATTTGTATTGCCTATAGACTATTGTCTATAGAGAGTCTATAGACTTTACAGACAGAAGTTTATAGACACTCTAGAGACTGTCTAAAACTTTTTTGTAATAGTGGGGCGTATTTCTTAGGAGCCCGGGGGGGGGGATGTAGTGGCGGAACATTTGTTGCACTGTTTTAATCATATAAACAAGCGAAGGGGATTGAGGGGCTCGTTATAAATATGAAAGAAGCCAACAGCCGCAGAAACCAAGGGGCAAAGGGGATTTTTTAATTTATTTACTTTGTGGTGTCGATCAATTTTAGAATATTACTGAATATGTTATCGCTTAAAGCTAATTGATTAGAAAAGCAGAAGAAAAAACAACCACTGCCGCCGGTGGGATCCGAACCCACGACCTCCGAATTACGCGTCCGGTGCTCTACCTCTGAGCTACGGCGACGGCTGTCAAATCTTCTGCTTTCGGGGGTATTTATGTTTACAAGTAATCTAACCTTGCGAGTGTTCATCAGCGCCACCCACGTTCATAAGCGGCGGACGTAGAACGTCCTGTGTTACCGCAGGTGTGACGTAGAACGTCATCGAACGGAGAGGGTGGAAGCTGCGTGAGAACCCTCTTATGCTTCCCTATGGCGTCAAGGCTGCCAGAACCGAGACCCTCGCTAAGCAATTAAGCAAACAAGCGAAGGGGATTGAGGGGCTCGTTATAAATATGAAAGAAGCCAACAGCCGCAGAAACCAAGGGGCAAAGGGGATTTTTTAATTTATTTACTTTGTGGTGTCAATTCTAAAATTGATCGACACCACAAAGTAAATAAATTAAAAAATCCCCTTTGCCCCTTGGTTTCTGCGGCTGTTGGCTTCTTTCATATTTATAACGAGCCCCTCAATCCCCTTCGCTTGTTTGCTTAATTGCTTAGCGAGGGTCTCGGTTCTGGCAGCATTGACGCCATAGGAAGCATAAGAGGGTTCTCACGCAGCTTCCACCCTCTCCGTTCGATGACGTTCTACGTCACACCTGCGGTAACACAGGACGTTCTACGTCCGCCGCTTATGAACGTGGGTGGCGCTGATGAACACTCGCAAGGTTAGATTACTTGTAAACATAAATACCCCCGAAAGCAGAAGATTTGACAGCCGTCGCCGTAGCTCAGAGGTAGAGCACCGGACGCGTAATTCGGAGGTCGTGGGTTCGGATCCCACCGGCGGCAGTGGTTGTTTTTTCTTCTGCTTTTCTAATCAATTAGCTTTAAGCGATAACATATTCAGTAATATTCTAAAATTGATCGACACCACAAAGTAAATAAATTAAAAAATCCCCTTTGCCCCTTGGTTTCTGCGGCTGTTGGCTTCTTTCATATTTATAACGAGCCCCTCAATCCCCTTCGCTTGTTTGCTTAATTGCTTAGCGAGGGTCTCGGTTCTGGCAGCCTTGACGCCATAGGGAAGCATAAGAGGGTTCTCACGCAGCTTCCACCCTCTCCGTTCGATGACGTTCTACGTCACACCTGCGGTAACACAGGACGTTCTACGTCCGCCGCTTATGAACGTGGGTGGCGCTGATGAACACTCGCAAGGTTAGATTACTTGTAAACATAAATACCCCCGAAAGCAGAAGATTTGACAGCCGTCGCCGTAGCTCAGAGGTAGAGCACCGGACGCGTAATTCGGAGGTCGTGGGTTCGGATCCCACCGGCGGCAGTGGTTGTTTTTTCTTCTGCTTTTCTAATCAATTAGCTTTAAGCGATAACATATTCAGTAATATTCTAAAATTGATCGACACCACAAAGTAAATAAATTAAAAAATCCCCTTTGCCCCTTGGTTTCTGCGGCTGTTGGCTTCTTTCATGTTTTAATCATAGTTAGACGGCAGATAACTTCTGCAGGAGTGTGTAGTGGGGCTAACAGGAGCAGATTCGGAACATGTTGGAAACAGCGCGTCGACAACACACGCCTGAAGGGGCGACATAACGCAATTTTGTCTCGGTTCTTAACTTTGACCTTTGTTAATTACAAGCCAGAATTACTTCTCTGAAAGCAATTACTGAGGGTATATATCTACTGCTCATTCTGAGCACATATTTAACGCTTTTGCCGAAGTTGGAGTGTTACTGTCCCTTCAAAACACAATTGCAACTTGTGAGGCTAAGTATGCTTTGCTCTTACCACAAAGAGTGGAAACTGGAGAAAAGAAATGAGTGAGGATAATGAAATATGCACCATAAAGCGCCTTCAGCACCAGCAACTTCTCTTCCGTTACATGTACTTCTTCACTTCACGACTACTAGGTGGTCATTCGGAGTAGCCTCAATAAAACTTCGGTTGGGCCTAGTTTGTACATCTTGTTGTGAAGGTGTAGGTTGCGCAAACACGGGACGAACCACAAAGAAAAGACACAGTAATACACAGAAGCGCACTAACAACTGTTTTTTTCTTCTTGGGAAAGCATACTTATACACCTGACCACGCATGCTCAAACGCAATCTTTAACCACAATAGTCATGCCAGGGGCTGTTAACTCAGACGCGAACGCAAAAAATTGATTTCAGCTGCGTGCAGAGCCACGGACGTATCACTGATACACTCTACTGCTTTTTACTTTATGTGGAAAGCTTCCAAAGCCAGCCGCACGTGTTCGTTTTCGCTTTTGCGAAGTGTCACGGCCTCGTTTGTTTACAGGTAGTTGTTTGTTTACAGTTGTTGATGGTCAATTAGAGTTGCCTTTAGTGATTTATTTAGAAAGAAGCTTTTTTCTTGAAACATGGTTAAGTTGCGCGAAATGTGCGTATTCAAGATAGGACTCAGGACAAGCGAAAACGCACAACGGAAACTCTCTCCCGCCAGTATTAGCGAAGGCGGCACAAAGCCTGTGCCACTCTTTTTAATCATGTTGCATTGCAAACATCAAGGGCGGCGTTTTGTGCATCTACAGAAACAATGAAATATTTAACGCCAGGGTCTTGAAGTTTTGTGAGTCTAAAGTAAACTGAAGACGTTCTTTGATTATAAAAAGTTTACTCTCCCTTTCTCCACAGCATAGACAATAGCGCGTGAATTCTGCAGGCTGTCACTCAGGCATGTCTAACATTCTCGGGAAAAAATGATGAAAATTGAAAAATTGCAAGATACTGTTATGGAAATATTGAAGGCAATGGTACATTCTTCTGATTTGTAGCAATATCTTTCGTTTAAAATGTTTCCGTCGATGGCACCGAACAGTTAAGACTCCCATAGAAAACCAAAAGGAACCCCGCCGCGGTGGCTCAGTGGTTACGAAAGACGCGGCTGGCCCGAAAGACGCGGGTTCGATCCCGGCCGCGGCGGCTGAATTTCGATGAAGGCGAAATTCTAGAGGCCCGTGTGCTGTGCGATGTCAGTGCACGTTAAAGATCCCCAGGTAGTCGAAATATCCGGAGCCATCCACTACATCGTCCCTCATAGCCTGAGTTGCTTTGGAACGTTAAACCCCAATAAACCAACTAAACCAACATATGTCGCAGGTTGCCCGGAGGCCAGTCTTCAAAGCGTCATGGCTTTAGAAAGTGTTCATGTGGATGAGTGTAGTAAAGGCTTCGGTTTATTTTATTTTATTTCATTGCCCCTCTGAATAGAAAAAGCAGCTCTCGCGAGCAAGCTTTCCAGCGCATGGCGATTTGCTGCATTTTTTTGCTCAAGAATTCCCTAAAACATTTTTACAGGTGCATTTGCCGTAAAGAAGGGTGAGCGCCAGAGACTTTTTATTTCCGGCAGAAAGTGACAGGTCAGAAGACTGCTTTCTCCACTAACAGAGTAGAAAATAGAAAGAGCGGGGGATAGTACACCATTTTTTGCCTTAGGCTGTTAAGCTGGTAAGTTCACGGACAGCAGGCGTAAGCGCATTTGTATCAGGCGTGTAGTCAAATAGAAGAGTGCATTTGGACACCAAAAGTGAACTTTTCAGAGGACATGCTAGAAAGAATAAGGGAAGCGAAAAATAAATCTGTATATATTAGTTTTTCTGTTCATAATTCCCTCGTTATATGTCGCAATATGTACGAGGTTTTTCAGGAAAGGCGACCACTAACTTTCGAAAATAAGGTTTTTGATGTAAAGAGAAGCATTTTGAGGCGTAATAAGATCGGAGTTTGCTTACGCCCAGAAACAGGCGCTTCAGCTAACTAGTACCGTGATTAACTGAAAACTGATAATTAGCTTTCTTACTATTACTGATTAGCACCTGATTGCAAATAGGAATCTGTAGCCGGCCATTTGTAATATCTATATCAGTTCTCAGAATCTAGAAGACGCAATTACTCTCGCCGCTGTGGGTCAACAAATTTTGGCCCTTTCTCACGTCATTCCAAAATGGCGCCCCGCGCGAGCGAGGCAGAAATTGTAAGGCGATACGAGCGCCACCGAGTGTCGCAGTTTTATGTATATCGTTTCGCGCTCTCCGCATGCGCGTAGTTTTCTTATGGTGAGGGATATGGCCCAAATTTGTTGACCCACAGCGGTGAGGGTGACAGTTTTCGGAATTCTAAAAATTGATATGGATACTGCTAACGACCGGCTAGAAATCTTTAATTGCAATCACGCGGTTACGGGTAATAGTGAAAAAGTTAGCGATGAGAATTAGTTAATCACTTCACTAGTTAACCTTGTTCGCCTGTTTTTGACGTCCGCCAACACTGGTATTACTATGCCGGTAAAGGCTCCCATTTAGTTCCAAAAATATATTGGTTTAAATAAGTAGGGAGCTCCTATGAGACACTTGGTATATCACTATTAGCATTAACCTTTCTATAAAACATGATAGGCAGCTAAGCTCATTGCCCGGGACTCCAAAGATGGTTCTCACCTGCTCGGCACGCTGCACCAGTCATTGCAATTACCGGCAAGTGGCTGTGTTCGCTAAGTCAAGATGAGATTGGAAGTTATGTTAGTGGTAGGAATACCGTGACAATGAGGCCATAGATTGTCACATATCAAGCGGCGCTTACACTAGTATCAATGCGCTTCATGTGACATCTTGAAAAAGTAACAACTGCAATGCACACTAGCTGAAGGCGATACCAAAGTTACAAATGTGGAGGCTTCTGGCTCTTCGTGCGGGCCCAGAACTCCAACTATTTAAAGTCCCTGGAGATAAAGAAGTTTACAGCATTATGGTTGCTCATCTGTTCGACTCGCTGACAGCTTCACGGACGAGACTAGCAGAGCGAATTCAACGGTAGATATAACGGTAGCTTGTGCCGGTGCCTGCACACGAGCAACGCACAAGACACAGGTATATACAGGGTCTATTCTGAAAGTAGTAGGACTGGTTTTTTCATGGGCGAACAGGCGGACGAGAGGCGGTCTGCGCGTGCAGGATCGTTGAAGGGGGATATTGGGAATGCTGGGGAAAATCACCAGTCGGCTCTCGGCCGTTGAAGAGAGCAGGTCGCTTGTACTGTGATCCCTGTCGAAATATCTCGTCACGCAAAATCATGGAGCCTTTACCGGATCAGCGATACGCGATCAAATTTTTTGTAAATCTTGGTAAAACAGGCTAAGAAACTCACGACATGATTAAGGAGGCCTACGGCGACGCTACCATGGGTAGATAAGGTGTATTTTGAGAGGCGCAAGCTGCTACAAGAAGGTAAGGAAAGAGTGGAAGACGACGACCACTCCGGACTCCCTTCGACCAGCAAGACCAACATTTACTGAACAGTGATTGTAGGATGAGTATCCGAATGATTGCTGATGACTTGAGCATTCCTCATACCCAAGTTTTTGAGATCGCGACAGAAAACTTAGCCATGAGGAAAGTGTGCGCGAAGTTGGTGCCGGGAGTGTTGTCAGAGGAGCAAAAGACAAACCGGAAAATGATCTGCCAGGATCTTCTTCATCATGTGAATGAGGACCCCAGTTTTTTGCCCACCACAAGGCGGCAACGCTGCCTCAGCCCCAATACAGCCCCGACTTGGCCCCGCCAGACTTTTGTCTATTCCCGAAAATAAAATCTACGCTCAAGGAGAAAGATCACAGATTGGTAGAGGCGGCTCAGCAGGCCGTGACGAGGGAGATAAACAGTATTCCGGTCCAGGCGTTCCTGGAGGCGTACGAAAACTGGAAAACTCACTAGCAGCAGCGTGTAGGTGCGGAAGGGTGCTACTTCGGAAAATTCTAATCGTTTTTACTACTCTCATGAATAAATTAAAAAAAAAATGAGTCCTACTACTTTCAGAACAGACCCTGTATGTTGTAGCGCACGAGACACAATGGGCAACAAAAGAAGATACAGGCACCACTGGCGCTATCAACTGTTTTAAGAACGGAAGCTGTCATCTGTCAAATGTAACTCGCACGCCAGGCTTTGAACAGACGGTGTACTTGTTATCGCGTTTGAACTTGTATTTTGTACTTGTGTTTATTTTTTTTTGCTTCAACTAGTATGCACAGTTTGTACTTTACTACTTTGTATGTTTCTTTCCCCAGCCTGAGAAAAGCCGGAAGAGGTGATTTGAATGTTTAAAATACAATAAAATAATGGTTTGGTTTTTTTGGTTTGTTGGGTTTTACCGTCCCGAAGCAACTCAGGCTATGAGGGACGCCGTAGTGAAGGGCTCCAGAAATTTGGATCACCTGGGGTTCTTTAACGTGCACTGACATCGCACAGTACACGGGCCTCTAGAATTTCGCCACCATCGAAATTCGGCCGCCGCGGCCGGGATCGATCCCGCGTCTTTCGGGCCAGTAGCCGAGCGCCGTAACCCCTGAGCCACCGCGGCGGGATAATATAAAATAATGGGCATGTACAATCGTGTTACCGGACTGCTCTACACAGTTCTCACCAATGCTTAGAATGTGCTCTGTCAAAAATGTAGAAATTTGGAGATTTACTTTTGCCTTCCAACCTTTGTTCTTCTAAAGTTGTGGTTGCTTATATGAAGACCAAATGTTCTTCAAGAGAGCAACGCCCTCAAATGCGAAAAGTTCTGTAAAGTATGGAGTCCATTTCTAAGCTGAATACAACAAAACACGGATCCCTTATATGAACGCAGTTATGCCAGGAACTTGCAAAGTCAGTTACATTTTAAACGCAAGATAAGAGAAGTATCTGTTTCATATATGCGAACAAAAGAAGTGAAGCCGCCTAGCCATTGTTGCTTCTTCGACGTCAGGAGAGATGACAGGAAAAGCACAAAGCAGTGATTACCTATTGTGATGCGAAACATGTCGACGCTCCGGAAAATGCGATTTGGTCTGACAGCGTTTTCAAAGTCGTCGTCAGCCCGAGCGGATGTGACAGCGGAGTGAAAAAAAAAGACATGCAGATCTTGAGGTGTTTGAAATATAAGATTAAAAATTCGTATTTAGGTTATGACGCGCCCATGCTAGCCAATGACAATGCGTCTTCACTTTTCCCTACGTCAAATTTACGGCGTCGAACGCTGAACAACGCTGATTGTCAGAATATTCAAATTCGCCTTGTGAAGGCATTTAAGGAAGCACGAGTAACCGGCGAGAAAAATATTAAAACTAATTGCGACTTGTCGCCACGCCACTGGCAGGCTTGTTCAAGAGTTGTAACTCTGAGGAGTTTTCAGTTTGTAGAATTTAGAATGGGGAAATATCAAAACACGAAAACAACATATGTTGTTTCATCCTTCACACTCTGCTAGCCACAGGACCTCATTTACATTCTGCGCAAATATGGGGCGTTGCCTGCTACAGAAAGACAACGTTACAAGCGTGAAAAGCACGTTTTGTTTTCGGCAGCAGAGGGAGCTCGCAACGTTTTTCCGAGTGCAGAGGTGAAGAGATGCTTGCGACGCAGAAGATAATTTCATTCGTGGTAACAAGCAAACGTTCCTTTGCACCTTGGAAAACATTGTAAACTTAAATGAAGTTATTGAAAGGTGTTTGCGCTTAGTTGGGGACTGTGTTGTGAAGCTTGTTGCGATGATGAGTTCCGGCGTTCGTTCATGCGTTCATTCTTGCGTCCATTATTAAGAAGGCTTAGACAGACACAAAGATTAAGCAGACAAGGGAAGCTTAATGAGAGGCTCGTTATGGCAAACTTAAGTGTTGTAAGACGTCTCTCACTTCCCTACCCTTGTCTGGTCAATAGCTTAAAGAAGTCTTCGATTATAGCATGCTTGATTCCAGAGGCAGCATAAGAGGGCTCTCGCACAGTTGCCCTCCTGTCTGTTCGACCACGTGACACTCGCGGTTATTCAGTCCGTACTACGTCCGCCACAACGGACGAAGGTGGCGCTGGTGAACGCTCTCAACATTTGGTTACGCGCAACGTAATACCACCAAAAGCAGAAGATTGGACAGCCATCACCACATCTCAATTGGTAGAGCACCGTACTCGGCTTATAGTTTCCGCTTTTTGCCAATTGTTCTGAGCTGTATTGCGATTACATCAGTAATTTTTAATTTATCAAAACAAACTAAAAAGAAATTGAAGGAATAATCAAACATTTCCCTATGCTCTCCTTAGTTTTAATGACTGTTGGCTTCCTTAATACAAAGGTGAAGAAAGAAAGAGAATTTTTGGCTGCACAGATGCATTTTAGAAACGTAAAATTTTGAGTTTTACGTACGTGCAAGAAATTCCCACGCGATGCTATGAACCTGGCGCGAAAAATATATTAGATGTGATCTACGTGCCAGGTGCGTGCGTAGTTAAAAAGTGTGCACCAGAAATTAAAGTGTTATCTTCCATCGTCTTTGCTTGGGCTAGTTGGTTTTTCATGCTGTAGGTGTTAGCAGCGCACACGAAACAAGGACGGACAGAAAAGGGAACGAAACACAGCACTGACTTTCAACTGAGCTTTATTGGAAAAATAAGCCACTTTTATACACAGAATTTTTAACATGTGACTCAGAAGATGTTAAAACGTCCTACTACATGTGCCATCTGAAATCATCTTCCATGCCGGGTGAAGCGCGATGTAACACGCATTCTTGCATGCACCAGTAGACTATGGCAGTCTCTATTACGCAGTGATCACAAAATGAACAAGGGAGAGGAAAACCTCAGGTTGCTTGAGCCAACGCTTCGACAAGAGGACTTGTCTTCGCCCAGACGAAGACAAGTCCTCTTGTCGAAACGTTGGCTCAAGCAACCTGAGGTTTTCCCCTCCCTTGTTCATTTTGTGATCGCCAAAGACCATCTACCACACCCTCTCTCTACCATGGACTCTATTACGCAGTGGTAGTGTTTCCACTCTGATTTGCGATAACGCCACCGCGTTTTGGCAGTTGCTTAATTTCATGCATGATGAATTTTTGCTCGCAAGATCAGCAGCGTCAACTATAGGTCATGCGTAACGAATGAAGATATTGGCTGACGCTGTTGCACCTTTATTTTGATCGCCTCGAGAGGTGGGTTGACGATCACAACGTTTCGTTTAAGGCAGAAAGCTCGGCTAGTTGGTGTTTGGAATGAGAGGACATAGTAGCAGTAGAGGACGTAGGAGAGGACAACACTAGCGCCTTGTTGTCTTTGTCTACCCTGTCGTCCTTGTTTTTTAGCGCTACTACTATGTCCTCTCACAACGTTTCGACCATACTAGGCTATAAGCAGGCAAACGTTCCGTGTTTCTTATTTGGTACGGTCTCTGATGAAGCCTTTATTTATTCCTCTTAACTTAATAGCATCTTCTAGCCTGCCTGCCTACAACAGCTAGAATCTCCTGATAGTTGAGGCGCCCTCCGTTCAATTGGGAAGTTATGGCGTGCGCCGTCATTTTATTCCTTACATTTACCTTTAAGTAGCCGCTAGTATTACTAAATTTTGCGCCCAAGCGGTTGGCATAAATTACGCCATCTTTCCATGCCGTCTTTTCATCGTTGTAAGAGGCGGCTCACGAGATACAGGGCTGACTTTGGCGGCAGATAGCAACACAAGCGTTTCCCAACAGCGTGGCGTTATTTTCACGTCATCCGCGCTGAAAAGAAGACATCCGCAGTGTTGCAAATGAAATGACTATGAACGCCGGCATGGGCACGAACACAAGGCCTTACCCGTTTTTTTTTTTACCCAAGGGTGTTTGGTTCATTTAAAGAAACCGAAATAAGCTTTCCTAAACGAAATGAAAAGCAAGAAATTGAGGTAGTGAATGCTGAATGAGAATGCATTCCAGCCTCCACCAGTGTAACATGTGCTCGCCTAACGCCAGCGACGGTTGATAATTTTACATCTGCTATTGTTTCTTTTTCTCTGCAAAAAGTCACACACAACACGAAAATTTCATTTTCGGCTAAAATGCATTACCCCGAGCATCGTTTTAGCGCAAATAAACTTTCCAAGGAAGGCCGTCCAGTACTTCGCACAAGCGGTTCAACCCCATCTACGATAGGTTTTTATGGTTTTGTTCTTTAGTCTTTGTTCAGAGACACTCAGATTTGCTCAAGGGGGTGTAAACAAGGAGTTGAAACTTGGAAAAAAACATTTAGTACACCACACCTGGCTCCACGACAACGGTTCCATTGTGTTATGGTTGCATGCGTCTGCCTTTCATGAGATAGTGTTTTTCTCTAAAATAAAGGAAAAAATGCGAAGAAAAGCTACAAGCTGGACACAAGCTATCGAGTAATCACAAAAACATGCGGAGGACGGCTCGCGACAAGTGTTCTGGTTTCTTGTTCTGACCTTTCACTTGAAACCATCGAAGCTCTCACTCTTTTTTTCTTCATCATGTTTCCTTCTTCTTGCTGGGCATTCTTTGTCGTGCAGTTTTCTTTGGCCAGTTCCCGGTGCCTGTCACGCTTCTTGTCCATTTACGCAGGAATTTGGATTCCCACTAACTGTGGACGCCAACATCGGTGAAGGAATGATTGATATGCTTCTAAGGTCAAAGTATCAGATCAAACAAGCAGCTGTCACTGCGCGCAAAATTCACGCTGCATATAAATAACCATACTTTGTATTTCATCTTCTGTTCAATGTGTATTTTCACTTTTATGCAAAATATATCTCACTGCGACTTGAGTCAGATTTTCAAGAACTGACTTTTCATTATGTGCCATTTTTAGCCTGTTCGCCATTCGTCCTTCAGGCAGTTCTGCGCCTACACTATCTCCGCTGTAAGAAGGATCTGCCAGGGAGCGCCATGAAGGATTGTGCTATTCCACATACCATGTCCCTCAAATTTTCGGCACTGAAGTCAAAGCCCTGATTGGGGACAGCAAATCAGACGCAAAATCTTTTTTTTTTGCTGAGTGTGTATGTATTTTCCTCTGTATAACGCTGACTTTTGTGCCTACTTTTCTTTGATTTTGTTTTTTTTCCTCATCAACGATACTATTTTGTACCGGCCCGCCGGACTTTTGTAATTGGTATGTTTGTCATGTAGTAGGGGGCTGAGGCCCAGTTAGGCAACATTATGCCTTTAGCCTTAGCCTCTTCTTAGGCAAACGAAAGAACGAACGAACGAAAGAACGAACGAACGAACGAACGAAAGAACGAACGAACGAACGAACGAACGAACGAACGAACGAACGAACGAAAGAACAAACGAACAAACGAACGAAAGAACGAACGAAAGAACGAACGAAAGAACGAACGAAAGAACGAACGAAAGAACGAACGAAAGAACGAACGAAAGAACGAACGAACGAACGAACGAACGAACGAAGGAACGAAGGAACGAACGAAGGAACGAACGAAGGAACGAACGAAAGAACGAAGGAACGAACGAAAGAACGAAAGAACGAAGGAACGAAGGAACGAACGAAAGAACGAACGAACGAACGAAAGAACGAACGAACGAACGAACGAAAGAACGAAAGAAAGAACGAAAGAAAGAACGAAAGAAAGAACGAAAGAAAGAACGAAAGAAAGAACGAAAGAAAGAACGAAAGAAAGAAAGAACGAAAGAAAGAAAGAACGAAAGAAAGAAAGAACGAAAGAAAGAAAGAACGAAAGAACGAAAGAACGAAAGAACGAAAGAACGAAAGAAAGAAAGAAAGAACGAAAGAACGAAAGAACGAAAGAAAGAAAGAAAGAACGAAAGAAAGAAAGAAAGAACGAAAGAAAGAAAGAAAGAACGAAAGAAAGAAAGAAAGAACGAAAGAAAGAAAGAAAGAAAGAAAGAAAGAAAGAAAGAACGAAAGAAAGAAAGAAAGAACGAAAGAAAGAAAGAACGAAAGAAAGAAAGAAAGAACGAAAGAAAGAAAGAACGAAAGAACGAAAGAAAGAAAGAACGAAAGAAAGAAAGAAAGAAAGAACGAAAGAAAGAAAGAAAGAAAGAACGAAAGAAAGAAAGAAAGAAAGAACGAAAGAAAGAAAGAAAGAAAGAACGAAAGAAAGAAAGAACGAAAGAACGAAAGAAAGAAAGAACGAAAGAAAGAAAGAACGAAAGAAAGAAAGAAAGAACGAAAGAACGAAAGAAAGAAAGAAAGAACGAAAGAAAGAAAGAAAACTGAGTGAATAAACTGCAGCATGAGAATGAGAACAGAAAGGGGCTGTATACCTCTTTTCCAGTGCATCGTCCTGTTCTGCCGCCACCAGTACTTACATGACCTGAAATCATCACATAACATTACATTTTGCTTGCAGCTAAAAGCGTGTTTTCAACGTTTTAACTTTCTTCGACGAATAGGGACGCCAGTAACGTACAATGCGCAGTGTCCGACTTAACTTTGTTGCTGCCGAATAAAATACTTTCGATATGTGGTGTGAGATAAATTGGTATGCTTTATAGAAGCTTTCCTAACCATGTTAGCAACCCCTTCAAAGTGAGAGTGAACCCTGAACAAAATGGATTTCGCAATGCAGTCCTTGCCGTCTGGGAAATGCATTAGATAAGAAATTGGCAATAAGTGAGCCTGTTCTAAAAATAAAAAGGACACACTGCGGTGAATCACTCGTAGCGTATTTGAAATGATAAGTGTTATAATCGCCAGCGGATACTACATGCATATTATTCGTGAGAAGGCCAGGATGCGCCCGGGAGGAGGCTATCAAAGTACGAATGTTAGTGCGGTATAACGCTATGAGAGCACTTTCTACACTCTAACCACCTTAAAACTTAGCGAGCATGTGACTCTTGAAGGCTAAGAAATAGGGACAGAATGACGTCTAGTGAACAGCCTCGAACTGCATCATGACACAGAACGTATATGTCTCCGAGCACAAGAAATTCTAAATCTCGTTTTCGCGTTCCTAGTTTTCTGAGCTAGGCGATCTTTGGTATTGTTTTCCTTTTGGGTCGTAATCCACCTTTATCTTCTTAACCTTCCTGTACGTGTCTATATCCGACCTTCCTAACTCACTTCTCGATTTGACCGCTGAATATATATCTGTGTGGCTCTCAGGGGCAATGATAGGCCCCAGAATACGTAGTAGGGCTCTTCACACAGGTTTTCCACTTATATCTCTTTGTGCATATATTGTCTACAAAGTGCACGTTGACCATAAGATCTATGCTGATCTATAGTACTGTGTTACATAAAATTAGGGTAGCCTAATACTCTCGTTCAGAGAAAACTCGTTTGCAGCAGGCAGATGCGAGTGTATGTCCCCTGCTTCCCCTGTGCCTCATCTTTGTTTATTCCTTTTTATAACAATATGCCCTTACAATGGGATGTTTACACTACTGGCCAAATATCGTGTGTACTAACGCCAAGTGAGAAGTTTGCGGTAATAAAAGTGCACATAGTAATTGCTAATGCTAGACTTCCTTATGCATTGATGAGAGGACAGGCGAGTCGAAGAAAACGGTTGTTTCTTTTCGGTTCCTTGATGTCCGCATTATGCGGACACCACGCACTGTGAGGCCCAAACACGCGCGCAAAAGAACAACACTCTGCTTATATGCTACGTGCATGTTGCGCGCAGATGCTGGTGTTTGGTCACACTCTTCCTAATAGCGTATTTGTTGCCAGCGATAGTTTATCACATAATCAGCAAAATACAATATGTTGTTGCTTCACTCTCATCATTGTGGGGCGTCCCTCTCTTACGCTCTGCCAGCACAATTCTGACTACTCATTCAGTTCCTGCACCTCTATTATCGCACCTCTATTATCAGGACTCGCACAAAAGAAACACAAAGTGTGGTGGACAAAAGAATGCACATTAGCAAAAAAAAACAACAAAACAAAGCGTGGAGCACTCTGCGTCGATATCCCACTGCAGAGAACTTACTTACCTTTAAGAAGGCAAAAGCCAGAGCGCGCTATGTGCGAAGAAATGCAGAGAAAACCTCTTGGCAGAAATGTGTCTCCTCAATAAATAGTTCAATAACATAAAAGAAAATGTGGGAAAAAGTTCGTAAATTTACTGGTGACCATACCCCTTTCACACTTCCCCTCTTGACAGCACCCGGGACACAAACATCTTTAGAAGAACAGGCCAACATATTAGGCGAGCATTTTGCTGAGATCTCAAGTTCATCCAACTACACAAACACATTTCAGAAACACAAAGCAATAGCTGAAAAACAAAAATTCCCATCCGGAGCAGGTATACATGAGGATTACAACCAGCCTCTCACACTGCAAGAATTGAATAAGGTATTATCTTCTGGAAAAAAGACAGCACCAGGACCGGACAATGTGCATTACGCTATGCTTGCCCATCTCTCGGAGGCTGCTGTAGAGGCACTGTTAAAATTCTTTAATAAAATCTGGATAACTGGAAATATACCTGACGAGTGGAAAAAAGCAGTCATAATACCCTTTCTCAAACCCGGAAAACCACCAACAAGTCCTAGCAGTTATAGACCAATAGCCCTCACCAGCTGCATTGCTAAATCTTTCGAAAGTGTAATAAACATTAGACTAACCTTCGTACTTGAATCTCGGCAACTACTAGATAAACACCAATGTGGGTTTAAGAAAACATGCTCCACCACAGATCATCTTGTCCGCCTAGAAAACACCATCCGGGAGGCGTTCATCCACAAGCAGCACTGTATTGGGGTCTTCTTCGACTTGGAGAAGGCCTACGATACTACGTGGAAGTTCGGCATCCTCCGGGACCTAGCAGAGCTAGGTATCCGCGGCAGGATGATGAACTGCTTGAACGACTTCCTGGCTAACCGCACATTCCGAGTCCGCCTAGGAGCAACTCTCTCCATGACTTTCACCCAAGAGAACGGCGTACCCCAGGGGTGCATTCTAAGCACGACACTCTTCATAGTAAAAATGAATTCCTTAGCTAAAGTAATACCCAAGTCCATAATGTATTCAGTTTATGTAGATGACCTACAAATAGCATGCACGTCCTCCAGTATATCAACCTGTGAGAGACAAATACAAATCACACTAAATAAACTAGGTTCTTGGGCAGACAGAAATGGATTTAAATTTTCCCCTCAAAAAACAGTAGCTGTTCTTTTCTCATTGCGACGAGGCCTACAGGTCGATCCCAGTCTATACCTGAATCACACTGCGCTACCAATTAAACAAGAACACAAATTTTTAGGCCTAACTTTCGACAAGAAACTCACATTTCTACCACACATTAACAACCTTAAAAAGAAAGCTTCTCAAGTCCTCAATATCTTAAAAGTGCTCTCACGGAAGCGGTGGGGTCCGATAGAGCAAGCCTTTTACAAATATATCGCTCTCTGGTGCGCTCCAAGCTGGACTACGGGTGCATAGTATATGGTTCGGCAAGAGCATCCTACTTAAAAAGATTAGACCCCATTCATAATCTTGGTCTGCGCCTATCATCTGGAGCATATAGAACATCACCAGTAGCCAGCCTATACGTTGAAACTAATGAGCCCGCTCTTGAGGACCGAAGAATCGCACTAACATGCACATACGTCTTAAAAATCCGTTCTCTTCCGAAACATCTCTGCCATCCAGTTGTCACCAAGTGCCCATCTAAAAGATTATTCATCAACAAACCACATTCTATCAGACCATTACTATTGCGCTTTGAAGACAAATGTGAAGAGCTAACAGTACTAGACTGCTTACCGAATATTGCACAAAGGAATGAATATTTGCCACCATGGTACAGCCTGCCTTCAGTATGGGACCTCACAATGACACATTTAGATAAAAAGCAAGCGCCAAATGAGTACATATTACAGGAATTCTTTGCACTACAAGAAAAGTATGACACCTACATTGAATTTTATACAGATGGCTCAAAAACAGAAAGTCACGTTGGAAGTGCAGTAATTCAAGAAAAAAATAAACAGATAATGCGATTACCAGAATGCGCATCGGTTTTTACTGCTGAGTGTTATGCCATCTTTGTAGCTGTAGAAAAAATAGTAAGAGAAAACATCAAAAATAGCATCATTTACACCGATTCCCTGAGTATGCTCAAAGAACTGCACTCCAGAAATGCTGCTGAACCCATAATAGGTAACATCATACATAACATTGTTAAAATCACAAAACAAAAACATAACATTAAATTCTGCTGGGTTCCTAGCCATGTTGGAATCGTAGGTAATGAGAAAGCAGATGTATGCGCTGCACAAGCCCGGAATGGCCAAATAAAGCAAGTGAACATACCGCACAGGGATTGTTTAAAGTTTATCACCAGTAAACTCAGAAATAAGTGGCAGGCTTCATGGCAAGAACACATAAACAACAAACTACATTCTGTGAAACCAATTTTAGGGGAATGGCAATCATGTAGGCATCAAGAACGTTTTACCGAAGTTATTTTATGTCGGCTCCGCATTGGACACACCCACCTCACGCACAGCTTTCTACTAACCAAACAGAACAAACCTCTCTGTGAAATGTGTGGTGCTGAACTCACGGGGAACCACATTTTAATTTCATGCATAAAACTAGAAGAACTAAGAAAGAAATATTTCACAACATTTTACAGAGAAAGCATCCCTTTACACCCCATGTTACTTTTAGGTGATCGAGCACTGGTTGACATCTCTTGTATTTTTAGGTTTCTTAAGGAAGCCAGCGTTTTAAACAAACTCTAAGCATAGAAAGCTTCATCTTTAACAAAAATTCTAACCTTGTGTTTGGCGCATCATAGCCTCAGTTGCTTTTGCGCCATTAAAATCAATATAACTAACTAACTAACTCTTACGCTCTGCCAGCACAATTCTGACTACTGATTCAATTCCTGCACCTCTATTATCTTCTTGCGAATAAGAGCCTGACAACAAAGGATTGGGCGTTCGCAGCAAGAAGGGGTTGACTCAACAGACTGACTCGGAACACTGCAGCACAATGTGGAGAGGAAGAGTAATTATTAAAGGGACCATGAAAAGAATTAAAAGCCGCTTGTAAATGTTAGAAGTGATGCTCAGAAGCATTGACACCAAGTATGAATCTTCGGAACTGAGCCGGCAATTTATTATGAATTTTTAAAAATCGTGTTTTTTAAAATTCGCGGGCCGCTTGGTGTCTTCGTAGGGAGCAATTCTGAAACCAAAATCGGGAAAACAGACGTCACTAGTCCCATGACGTCGGCAGGCCACCACACGCTGTCATTCGCTAGAGCCGCGGCAGCTTCGACGTCACGGGCACACTTCCGGTAGCGGTGAACATCGTCTGCTCGAGCGGCCGCGCGACCCCCTCGGGCAAGCGCGAGCGAGGGCATTGCCTTCGCGCATATGGTTTTAATTTACCTCTGCCGCCTCTTTCTGTCGCGAGTTCGGGAGCCAAGAAAGCGCAGAGACCGGAGAGACGCTGCCGACACACGCTGCTCCTCGGGAGTGGGACAACCGGAAGTCGTAAACCGAACGTCAGCGAATGACGTGTTCATGGGCGGAGCCCAGTCCCGGAGCTGTTTTCTTTAATTTTTATGGTACCCCGCGCGTACGAGTTGAGGGGGGAGAGGAGGAGCGTGATTTTTAATCGCCTATAACTTCGTTGTTATTGATGCTAGCTCAAAAATTCTTGCGCTGGAGTGACGAGTGATGGATTGCCTATCTTTACGTAATCTCAATAAATTTGTTTCATAGTCCCTTTAAAGGCAAAATTAGGTTTTAAGTATCTAGGAGAGCAAAACATGCTTCACCGGGGACACCCAACTGTTGCCGTAGAAGGTTATGGAGGCGAATCCTTCCAGGAGCTGATTTATAGCCTGCAAGGAACATCTGTGGAATTAGCACAGTGCGTTTATCAAACTTTCGACAAAGTAATCGCGCGCGACACACCGCAATACTGGCAGCACCCCTCCTCCACTCCACCACCCGCTTTTAAAACAAAGCCCTGCTTTGAAGCGCCCTTAAGATCTTCGTTAATACGTGAAATAAGGAACAGTTTTCTTGGTTTCTTGTGCTATTCAGCATTTCTGGCAGTTTTGAAGGAACGTCATTCAGAGTTAAAACGAGGCTGGATCAATCCAGTTGAAATACATCCTTAGGCTATGCGTATTTTAAACCTTCACAAAAAAATAAACTTTTTGTTGGGAAAGAATAATGAGTCCTGGTTCAGCTTTACTTTCCGTGTCCATACTAACATCAGTGATGTGAATTCGTAGGTGTCAACTGGCTCTCAACGGAAAACAGAATAAACAGAAGGTGGTAGTTTGGGTACGCATCTGAATCGTAGTGCAGACCCAAAACCTTTTCGTCAGATTGAACATCAGCCCGTAATATGAAGTACGAAAAATTTATTTATATTGTTTACCTGATGCACTGCACATGTGCATCTTACTGCAAAGTGATATATTACCATAATGTGATTTCGGGGACTTTGGCTTCCGTCTTAATATGGCTGATTATTATCTTTTATTCGTATTGTTTTTACCGTCGTATGCGCGATCATACTTGACGGTTTTTCTTGCTCTTTTTTGTTTCTTATCGGGATTTTCTTTTTTTGAAGATGGACTCTGGGACTGTAGCTGTACTTATGTCTCACGTTTATGTTATTGCTTGCACTTTCATGTGTGCGCTTCGGTGAGCTTCATTTAACTAGTTTTTTTGAACATTCTGTTTACTGCGTTCAAATTCCCGTAACCATACTCAACTGTGCGGTGGGTTATGCCGTGAAGCTAAAGAAATATAAGAGCATCTGGCTTCTCAACTTAGCGAAGGTGCATGCAAGGTTCCCTTTTTAAATGAGCGAATGAATAAAAACGAACAAATAGCAGCTTTTTCTGAAACAAAATTGTGGAACTTATATTCCGCAGAGCATTAAAGGCTGCAGGCAGCGTAGCCTCAATACGGCTGCTATGTCAATATTGAAAGAAGCTTCATAAGCCAGTCTTTGGCAAGATATCTGCACGAAACGTGGACGAATAATGAACGGGCGCTCTACTCCCAGTCGCAGAAGGATCTCTCTTGCGGAAAAAAAAACGCATGTCTTGTTTGCAGCTGTCTCATTTCGCCGATCTCCGCTTCTGATGGATTTTTGCCTCGGTTCCTCGAAAAATGACCTCATCTATGCGTTTCCATGATTGCTCAATCAGCTGGTATATTTCGGACTGGCTTTCATTACACCTGGATTTATGATTAGGACTGTGGCGTTTCTACCGTTAGCTCAGTCAACCGACATCTTTAGAAATACTGAACGGCTGTTTTCTGACCCGATGGAACCATCAACGGGATATTAATTTTCTGCGAGAGACTGACTTCCTTAAGGAATGGGCTCTGAAGCAGTTTCGTAAGAAGGACTTTATGCTATACGAACAAAATAAAGAAATGCACCCGGGTGTGAAAAGCAGGCTTCCGCTTGTCTGCTGTACGTCTCACATCTTTTTAATGCCTTCAGTGACTTCTTTTCCCTTTTAAGCGGCGGTGCCTTGAAATTTGTGCTCCGTAGAGAATCGGCCATGCATGCTAATAACGCCACCAAAGTACGGCTCCTAGCGCTTAGCTAAAAAGTTTAAACAATGCCGAGTAAGGGTGCTTATTAGAGAGTATTTAGCCGAAAGTACAAACATCTTAGTGTGCACCTGTCGTCACTATAAAATAACTATAAAAGATCGAAGTATCTTTATTTCCCTGTTTTAACGTTTAATATTTCCTTAATTTGCTTGAGTGAGGATCACAACAGCTTTGCCGCCACGGTGGCTCAGTGGTTATAGCGCTCGGCTGCGGACCCGAAATATGCGGGTTAGATCTCGGCCGCGGAGGTCGAATTTAGATGAAGGCAGAATTCTAGAGGCCTGTGTACTGTGCGATGTCAGTGCACGTTGAAGAACCCTGGGTGGTCGAAATTTCCGGAGCCTTTCACTACGGCGTCCCTCGTAGCCTGAGTCGCTTTGGGACGTAACCCCCCCCCCCCCCCCCTCCCAACTTATAAAATAATAAATTAAGGACAAACTTAGACTTAAATAAAACAAATTACAATACAGGCTTTCGTAACGGTGACTCAACAATATCAGTCAGGCGATAGAGAAATACGCAGAACATAATCAACGCCTTTATATCTTTCAATACCTTTTCTGTCTCCGTGCCCGAAATTGCGTCTCCATGTTTGACACCGTTCCCTATTTGAATTTCATTGCGGTCTTTATGAAGGACTGTGGCGGCTGTGCAGCCAATATACCGGGTTTTTCACCCAAGTCTTCACACAGTTTTAAAACATAGCCTTTTGGGCTAGAAGAGCGCTGTTTTCTGCATAACATTGTCATCGGTGTAGAGCGTCAGAATACAGCTAAAATGTGCTAACTAGCGTAATATTGAATAGTTAGCTTTTAAGCTATTACTGCTAGGCTCCTTAATTACTGAGAGGCATTTAGTACACCTTAAGTAATATCTACATCAGTTTCTAGAATTTCGAAAATGCGCTTGCCCTCGGCGCTGTGGCCCAACAAATTTTGACTGATTCGCGCCAAAATAAACGCCCTCTCGAGAAGCTTGCAGGCAAAGCAACCTCTCCGGTGCACGTAACTCGTCGAAATAGCCAAAATTTATTGGGCCACAGTTTTCACATTACAAATATAAAGAACAAAAACCGCAGAAAGAGATGGGACAGAAGCAGTTGACAGCTTACGGTGGTATTTCAACTAAGTGGTTAGATCCTTTTATTGTTAGAGGATCTCCTGGCTTCAGGTTTTCCAGGTGGGTTTGCAGAAGCCTGCTCACTTGACTCGGTCAACTTCCTCTTCCTATTACAATTGCCCTGCACGGGAAAGAATGCGCATAGCTGGTGATGTGTCACTGCTGCCATGTGCAGAGGTCTTGCAGTGCCATTCTTGTCATTTTTATGTGTGTATTTTCATCTGAAATTATCCACCGCAGTATTTAAGCAGTGGAAAACCCTCAATAAAGATCAGTTCTAAGTCCAGCGCCGTGTCTGTGTACTCGTCTCGCTCTCGTATTTTGCGCTGTAACGATAATAACTTCTTACGATCCTGACAGTTAATCGGTGAGCGAGGCCTAGTTTTTTAACGGCTTCCCTTTGCGATGACATCCCGATATGTCTGTCTTTCCTCTTAAGATATACGGGGTGGCATTTTGATAGCTATTACAAACTGCTGTGAGCCTGACCTATAGAGCGGCTTTTTCAACCCATCTTTAGGTTTGTAATAAGGAAGTAAGTACTAAGTACTCATTGGAATCCTTGGAAGAGTTTCTCAGAAACTGCGTAATAAAAGAAAAATTCGTACTGGTCCGGGGTTCAAACCCGGGCCAATACTTCACCGGAGTAGTCGCTCTTCCAACTGAGCTAACCGGGACGGCAAGCTTATGGTAGGGCGAGAGTGAATTGATCAATAACTCGAAGTGGGGACAAAGTGGTCAATATGTTTAGGGTCATTCCCCAAGGTGGAGTAGATCCGTTTGGCTGCGCTTGGGTGGATGCCAATGAGCAATTACTCCCTTATTAGAAATATACTCCCTCTTCCAACTGTTCGAAAACAATAGAGAAAGGATGGGGTATACCAGAGAAGTCTTCGTTTGCATGTTTTTCGCAGAGATACGAAGCCTTCAACAGTATACAACTGCTCATTGTTCTTTATTTTGCTGATTGTGCTAGGTTTATTACCTGAAAATATTTTCCTTTGAATTCGCCTCTCCACTTATCCTCGGTGGGGTAGGGGGGAAAAGGGGGGTAGGGGAGAATACTTGAATATACTTGTGTTTCATGCGCTGGAATGGCTAGTTGTTCGTGCAAGTGATCCTTGCAAAGAACAAAATCTCGCGGGTTTAACAGACAGGATATACACGACAGAGAGTAGTTGAGTCTACATGCCAGCATATATGTCTTCCTGGAGCCTTTTATAAAAAAAAGGTCTAGAAAGTCTCTCCGTGCTCTTTCATGCAAGTGGAGGTCTATCACCAAAGAATTTACTGCATGCGACTGGGCAACAAAAGATTTGTTTGCTATCATTTATCGGGTATAAGTATTCGGGACATCAATTTTTTGCTAATAAATTTCAGCGGAACTTCTTTATTTCAAATGTTTGCAGAGGCTACAACGGTAATTCCATCTTGTGAGGTCTTTAGGAACGCATTTTAGAGTAATGCGCTTGCTAAGCGGAGCTTTGATTGTTTGTTTCCAGCACGTGCACCTGCGTAACAGTCATTTTATAGTTTCTTCTCTGTACTCTTCCCCAAAACTACCAGAGTGCTTGGACGCTTTCAGTTAGACCACAATTCTTACAACTGACTAGTGAAGAAGAAATAAGATCAGAAAAACATGCAGCTAGAAGATATTTCTGAAGTGATCTTCAGCGACTTCTTGTCACTGTAGGCGCGTAATGGAAATAAAGGAACCTTTGGAAAGCAAGCAGCCGTCATCAATTTGTCTCTTTCCAAGAATCCCTCCGAAACTGTAGAAGGAGTCCAACTCTAGTATTGTTAGTTCGTGTGTGTACAATGATCCCTCGCGACTTTTTCATGCGCCGCGAACGCTGCTCTCTTCGCAGTATAATTCTTGCGATGCTCAGTATTCGGTATATATATATATATATATATATATATATATAGGCCTCTAACCTTCTGCATGCTATTTCCTCATCATGTTCCGCTAAAATATCCTCATTTTGTGGTTCACCACAAGGTGCTACTCGCTGCTTACTAACTTTTCGTCTTGATATCTAAAAGGTGCAAGTGCAACGGGAGCTACTTCTCTCTTGAATGAAGACGTGTGAAAGGTGCATGAAAGGAAGGAACACGCTGTTCACCGACGTGCACTCTCCTTCAGTCGTTCCCCCGTGTTGACTACGTTAGCGAATAGGCCAGTATTTGAACGCTGTAACTGACTTTTGGTGAGAAGCTGACAGGTTTACCTCAGCAAGAGATGTTGTCGGGCTAGTTGGCTTGATACTTGTAATGCCATGAAAGGTTATGCGCAAGAAAAAGACTACACGAAGACAGAAGACACGACAGGACGAGCGCAAACTGACAGCTAGTTCATTCCGAAGTTGACACCTCTAAATATAAGACAAGCAGGTGCACGCGTGGCGAATACACCCACAGCATTCCTGGTAAACGTGATAACAGCATCATATCCTACAAGACAGTTCTTTACAAAGCTGACTCGCTTCTATACAAGCTAAGAGACGTATCGCTGATGCAATTGTTCGGATTCTTAATCAAAAAGAATTAATCAAGAAACTAGTTGTTAGTTTGCGCTCGTCCAGTCGTGTCTTCTGCCTTCATGTCGTCTTTACAGGTTTACCTCAACCTTCCAAAAAGTCCAAGGGCAAAGCTGAATACTTTCGAGGATCAGCTCCTATGCACAGGGTTATTAATGCTACTCGTTTTAAATGTCGGCAATTTCACGTGCTTCTATATCGCGAAGGCATTCATAAAAACGGGGATTGCAATTTGAGTAGACGATGAAAGCAGTCACCTTTTCACTTTTCAAACTGCTCCACATACACTTCAATTTCATCAATTTGTAGTGGCTGACATTAAACTGAGTCAGTAAATAGCTCAACGCCTACATATGAACCCAACGAGCCCTATTCTGGGATATTTCATTTAGCCAGCCGATATCAACGCAATAGAAGCTTCTGGCACCTGTCTAGTACAGAATAAGACTCAAACCTTGAGAACAGCTCTTTTGAAAGGTTTTATTATTCAACTTATACAGTGCTTGAAAGTACCTATGAAAGAGCAGGCCCGGTTTAACGAGAGAAAAACAAATACTTCCCTGTCGCAAGAGAGGAACCCGTAGTGCTCTGTTTCGTGGATTTTTGATGAAGCGGGCGCTAAGAGTAAATCTCCCTTAAAGTTTGTGCGCTCTTTCATATACAGCGAGCAGTGGGTGTAAAGTTTCTATAACTTAGAGAACGCGAGAAACTCTAGAACACCGTTCTGAAGGTTCACACTGAGAAAGCGGCTTAAACCTAAGAAGCACCGTTGATTGCCTGTTTTGGATTCGGGCATGATCTGAGAAGGTTAACAATGTATTAGCCTTTCTTTCATGTAATCCTAAAGGATTCTCGTGACGATGGAGTTGAATTTACGAGGCCCCGGTATAAAGTTGTACTGGACGCCTAAACCGTAGTCTTATCCTAGACTGCTTTGTATATGGCACGTGAACTCCGAACATGAAAAAGGAACAAAACTTGAAGGGCTTCAGCTCTTCTTCATTCTTGTGCATGCTAGCTTATCACAAGCCGTACCTTCGTGGCAGCGACATGACCAGTGATGCAGTGCTCTTTGGTTTTAAAAGGCCGTACATCTTCCATAGCATACCGCAGTGCAGCATTGCATTGCATAGTATCGCAGAGCACAGAATAGCATAGCATAGCATAGCATATAGCCTAACATAACATAGTGTGGCACAGAATAGCACAGCATAACATAACATAACATAACAACATAACATAACGTAGCGTAACGTAGCGTAGCGCAGCGTAGCGTAACGTAGCGTAGCGTAGCGTAGCGTAACGTAGCGTAGCGTAGCGTAGCGTAGCGTAGCGTAGCGTAACGTAACGTAACGTAACGTAGCGTAGCGTAGCGTAACGTAGCGTAGCGTAACGTAACGTAACATAGCGTAACGTAACGTAGCGTAGCGTAACGTAGCGTAGATAGCGCAGCGTAGCGTAGCGTAGCGTAGCGTAGCGTAGCGTAGCGTAACGTAGCGTAGCATAGCGTAGCGTAACGTAGCGTAGCATAGCGTAACGTAGCGTAGCATAGCATAACGTAGCGTAGCATAGCATAACGTAGCGTAGCATAACATAACGTAGCGTAGCATAACATAACGTAGCGTAGCATAACATAAGTATTTAACGTAGCATAGCATAACATAAGTATTTAACGTATCATAGCATAACATAAGTATTTAGCGTAGCATAGCATAACATAAGTATTTAACGTAGCATAGCATAGCCTATAGCCTGGCCTGGCCTAGCCCAGCCTAGCCTAGCCCGGCCTAGCATAGTCTAGCTTAGCCTAGCCTAGCATAGTCTAGCTTAGCCTAGCCTAGCATAGTCTCGCTTAGCCTAGCCTAGCATAGTCTAGCTTAGCCTACCCTAGGCTAGCATAGCATAGCATAGCATGCTATAGCAAGTCATAGACGTTCACGCTCATAGCACAAATTTCTAATCTCATCTCTCAAATTGCTTTCTGAGACATGAATTGAAGAAACTTAAAAGATGCTCTGTGAGACAGTATTCTATTGTCAATACACGTTAAAGAACCTCCGGAGGTCGAAATTATACGCAGCTCTCGACTCCGGGACGTCGAACCCTATAAACCGAACGAGTATTCTAATTGTTTATTTATTTCATTCTGGACATTGTATACAGATAGGTGTAGTTAGGTATATTGGGGTTTAATGTCCCAAAGTAACTCAGTATTGAGAGACGCCGTAGTGAAGGGCTCCGGAAATTTCGACCACCTGGGGATTCTTTAACGTGCACTGACATCGCACAGTACATGGGCCTCTAGAATTTCGCCTTCATCGAAATTCGATAGCAGGACTGTTATTACATGACCCTCTTGAGACGTGACCAACATGACCCCCAGAAAGCGTCGCCTTTTGAGGGTGAGGTCATAGCTTTTTTGAGATATAAGAGGCAGTTTACGGTACATACAAAGATGCGTGCAGAATTAATGTAACTTCAAGACACACGCGACTAGCAGATTACTACAGCATCCTATGCGGTGCACCTTTGACGCTTTCTGGACATTGATTGTCGCGCTACACAGCCGAGTAGCTAAGTACAAAACGTGATGGAGGCTAAAGGGGGCAAGTGGGCTCTATATAGAGCGCGCCATCTGTGTCGATATCATTCCGGTCGACCCGGGAGTGGGCAGCCATACAAGGCGAGCTTCGGATGTGGCCGGGGCATATTTTTCCCTCTCGAGGGAGGGGAAATATACCTCTGAAAAGTATAAACTTGCAACTTTTCCAGTTATTAAATATCCTTCTTTTCGACCTTTTGCGCTCTTTAAAGATAGCGGTGTGTGTAAACAACATAGTAAAATATAATCAACCTTTCAATGCCTCCCTCTTTAGCTCATCTTCTCGACTCACAAGAAACCTTACACAAAGTAACTTTAATCTGCCACCGAATAATAACATCTACAGCGAAAGGTTGGTGCAGATTTCAGGAGCCAATGTTTGGGATGCTTTACCCCCAGAAATAAAACAGTCCCATGAAATAAATAGAGCATTATGAACATACTTTATGAGCCTTATTTGACTGATGTGACAGTCGTTTTCGGTTTGTGTCTGTTGTACCATGTTGTTCATGACAGATTTTTATTCATTCTGCTGTAAAATGCACATTATTGTATTTCTTCCTCGTTGTGTGATGTATTTTGGTCTTTCGCCGTGTTTTTGTGCTTTTCATTTTACACAAATTCTGTGTCATTGCCATCATGTATTTTGTTTCTGAACCCCACACTAGCCTCTGGCTATGGGTTCGGTCAGTGTTTTGATAATTTGTATGGCAAGAGTAGAAATAAAATGAATGAATGAATGAATGAACGAACGAACTTGTGGTTGCAAGTGTTCTGGTTTTCCTTGGCAGCGGAACACCCGAGGCTTCATCGATAATCATTACTAAGCCAGTGCATGCCTTCATACGCTTCAAATGCACTGTTTCTTCTGCATGAAGTGCGCTATCAAAGACATAGTTGTGGCACCTTCATCACTCCTCGAGTCCGCAAACCACTTTTGTACGTAATAGTGACCGGGCAACTATGTGGTACCTCCGGGTGACAATATGTATCGCTCAGCGCTGCGCGGGAACACATATCTCTCAACTGGCGTCCTCTGCATCATGTATAAGCTCTTCAGTGTGTGGAGCCCTCAGAAGTCTTCTACGACCCTTGTCTCACTTTGACAGCACTCTAATATCCTAGAGAGTGGGGAAGAACAGGTATGCCACCAACTGCTCTTACCGAAGAGGCAACGCTGCATAACTAGGTAACTAGAGACACAAAAGCCACTCGACTCGTGCAACCACCTCGCTTTTCTCGATACAGCAGACTCACTGGCTCTTGTGCCTCCACGTGTGCACTTCCCGTCACAGCGTGTCGCTACTATACTCCTTGTAATGGATGAGATTGATTGGAATAATAGGCTTTGTGCGGAGCAGTACATTATACGATGGGATTTCGTCCCATGAGGAGAAAGCGAATGTCGTCAGAAAAAGTTTATGAAGTGTTTTTATCATTCCAATCATGGCATCCATTACAAGGAGCATAGTTTCGATACCCCGAGCAGAACATATCTGCTTGTCAGATGATTGTGAGATGGTTTATTGGCTTATTGGGGTTTAACGTCCCAAAGCGACTCAGACTATGAGGGGCAGCGTAGTAAAGGGCTCCGTAAATTTCGACCAACTGGGGTTCTTTAACGTGCACTGACATCGTACAGTACACGGGCCTCTAGAATTTTGCCTCTATCGAAATTCGGCCGCCCCAGCCGGGATCGAACCCGCGTCTTTCGGGTCAGCAGCCGAGCGTCGTGACCACTGAGCCACCGCGGCGCGTTCCGAATGTAAATGGTTTGTCACTTGTAGTCTGCCGTATCAAAGCTGTAGAATCACATCCTCAGCATCACTGCGGCCGTGAATGAGTGATCGGAAGCAGTGGTAGTTGTGCTGTTTGTCGAGGATAGTACGTGAGCGACAACTGGCAGTTCTTGATATCGATCCTCACGCTAAGCAGACGAACCTAAATACATGGTGTGTTACGCCAGACGTGCTCAGAACAACGATCTTTTGCTGTTCTCATGGAAGCCATAGGAGGTACGAGCGGTGTAGAGACTGATGAGAGGCAACTCGAAGAGAACCCTATTCCCTTCATTTAGATTCTCGTTGGGTACATGCGGGAAACCCTGAGGATCCGTTTCTGGTAGAGGCAGCGGGATGAAGAACAGGCGAGGCGCAGCTGGCCGAAGACATGGGGTGAATTCTGGCTTTCTGCCCGAAAGATGCGCTCGAAATTGTTTCTCTGCCTGCTACCTGAATATAAACGATACAAAAGAAGTTGTTTTGCTTTCGTTGCTCGATTCGCACGTATTGCGTGCATGAAAGTTTGTGCAAAGCTTGGTCCGAAGTTCACTGAATGCGCGAAAGTGACTGCAGACACTCTCCAACTTTGTTCTTCGGCTTCACGATAAGCTCCGTCTTTGGGCTCGCTGCTTAGGTGGGTAGACGGCGGCTGTTGCGATGCCATACTTTTTTTTGGACCAACTCTCGGCCTCAACTAGGGTCGCAGAAGGAATTTCGTCACCATTAAAAAATTTTGAGAACCTGAAGAAATTAAGCTTCTCTTCATCGATTGCGCAATAAGTTTCTATATCTGCGCCAGCCTATACCTGCACCATTATGAGTTTGAACGCGGATGCCGCCAATTTCATCGATAACAAAGCACTTCGCGTCATGACTCAATGATTCATTGGTGCTGAGCATTGAAAGCATGTATCTGATATTCCGGTACAGTCATGTATTCATATGCACGTGCGCATTTTGTTTACGGTCGAGATAAGTTTCCGTGGCCCAGCCCGGAATTGACAGGTAGTCGGAATAACATAGCTTGAATGTATTACGTTACAAAACGTCGCATCACTCAACAATAGCGACCTGTACGCTGCGACGCGAAATTGTGATCCGCCTCTCTCCTGCCGCAAAGAAAATCGGTTGCATGCGAACCGAGCTACCTTTGGCAGCAAAGCGTTAAAGGAATTGTGATGAAAAAAGCACCGCCTTGCTCGTTCTTAGATCCTTTCTGCAGTTTCTCATGTCCGCGTATTAGTGATTTTTCGCCTGCAGCTGCAGCCAATATAATTTTGAGTGATTACCCTTGTTTGTAAGAGGCCTTTATCGCAAAGTCATCATGGCTGGTCTTCCTTTTTACGCCACCCAGAAAATCAATTAGATCGCTTAGGTGGAAGAGCATGAAACTCAAAGCAACAAAAGTAATGCACGCTTTTCGAACAAAGATAAACGACTTTCATTTCGGCGGCCCGGCTACGGAGAGGCTTTAATTAATAGGTGCGATTCGTTTCTCGACTTTTTCTCGCGCGATAAACCTCGCGTGCTTTTTCTGTCATTAAGTATCGCTTTATCTACATTGCTATACAGCTTTCTCCTTTGATGTTTTTAGCTCAGGAAATCAGGGAGGAATTCAAAAGCTGGACTAGTTTTTATCTATACCGCTTTCTGCTTTCCAGAAGCTAATGAGACATTTTGATTTGTTTATCTGTATTTTGAAACTGAGGCAGAGTTTGTAGGGGTCGTGTCGTCGCTTTTTTATCGTGGGCAGCGTTTCTTTATTCCGTCGTTACAAAATGAAATATGCTGTGGCCATTTATAAAACAGTAAATGTAGTCACAAATTGGTAGTGCTGCTTCTAACAAATCAATTTCTTACCAATTACTCGTTTGCCACTGATTGTTGCCTCAATCAAGAGCGAAAGTAGTCTCCATCTTTTAACGCAGAGGTCGAGGCGGTGGCTCAGAAACGCGCGACAGCTAAGGACTGGAGTGAGTAAAACAATAGTTAGTTGCTGCACGAAATTTCTTAATATTCACTGAAAAAACAATCGCCTCAAGGCAAGAGGTAAACGTGGACATAAATTATGTATATAAAGCACATAAATAACGTTTCATTTAAGAGCAACTTCTTTGAAAAATACAGAAAATATTCTCCATGGTGACGGCTAAAGCTGGGCGACAAAGCAGCAGCAGCGTATACTGAACGGGCGACCACAGCTTACAACGAACTGCTTAGAGCCCAAGAAGTGCACGAAGCCTTCGCCGGAGTCGACGACGACCTGCCGCACGCCTAAAAGGCTTCAGAAAAAGGAACAACAAATGTCGATACAATAATACGAGGATAGGCACTGCATGAGTGCAGTAAAAGAGTGAAGTTCAGATCAGATCAGACTTTATTTCAGCATCAGACGAAACACAGATCCTGATGCAGGGACAGAAGCTAAAGGCTAATGGTGCCTGACGAGGCCTCTGACCCTACACAGCCCACAGCGGTACAGATACAATACGCATCTTAGAAACAAAAGAATAAATTGTGCCTCCCAGTGTAGTCACAAAAGATAAAAAAACGCAAGATTTGACACCTGCACATAAACGTATTGCATATACAGGTGCACACACAAACAACAAGTCACACATAATAGGACATTGCACAAATAACATGAATAAATTAGCACAAATAGCTGCTGTACAAAATAATACATAGATACATAATGCACTTTTTAAATTGTGAGTGAAAACTTCATAATACGGTTTGAGACGACACAAAAACAAGATAAAAGCAATTGCTAAAGTCATTTTGAGTTGTACAGAGTTTTGTGTTTCTTTTATGAGATGACAGAAAAACATAAAAAAGTGTTGAATTATGACTATACTTAATTTCACGACATAACAAGTTCCATAAAAAGAAGAGATGGTTGCAAGCATTCAGGCACACGGTCCTAGCCGGATGCACAAGTATCGGAAAAAGCTAAAGTATTAAAAGAAAGTAAAAGTTAAGTCTTAAATAATATGACTACGCTACCCTGAGAGCAATTGTAAAGATTAATCTGCAGGGCACTGGCACCCCACTTTGGCACTAAAAACTCCCGAAAACCCACAAGGATTCGCCTAATTGCACATTAATCTTTTCAGGGCTGTATTATGTTTAATCCTGACGTCAATAACGCACATATTACAATATGAGTCATCCTAGGACGCCCTGACGAGGCGCGATGTTTACCTGTAATTATTTCTACTGTGCCCCTTCGTCTTCTGCACTCTCTTTCCCTTTTCTCTCCCGGTGCTGATCAGCTGTTTTTCTATGAATAGTCGGCTACATGATATTTATCTTATCGCGTTCTGAAAAGCCCAAACGTCAAAAGACATGGAGTCGATCTCGCGTTGCAACTATTTTTTTCTGATGCAACCAAATCGGACCTGTCTTATTAGAAATGCTACTGCACCTGACAAAGAACAAAACAAAAACATTTTTGCTGTTGTGTTTTTGTTGCTTATTATTAATTTGTGGCCTTTGTACTTTTTTTTCTTAATATTTGTACTTACCTATTTTCTGTATGCTCACCCTGCGAAAATCCCTTCCTGGGATTGCAGTATTAATAAATAAATAAATAAATAAATAAATAAAAAAGGGCAGTGCTTATCTCAGTGGAGCATGTGAACGTTTTGCTACTGGATGTTGTTCACCGGCTTTAGGTGGTTCCTTCGTTAACACAGCAGCTGTAATGTCATACACTGGGGATATGTTGAGACCAAGCGGTGCGATATAGAATCTAAAATAATATAACTTTCTTAAATGCTAAATATTCTTATTATTTCAAAATCGGCTATTATTTCGCAGAATGAGCTAACTGCAAATTAGACTTACGGAAAAACACGAAATTTTACCGGTATTGTAAAGGCCTCGCAGACTAGCCGCCAAGGACCACTAGAAAATGGAAGAAGGGAGTACACCGGACGTTTCAGTGAACTCTTCATAAAATTCGTAAAAATAGAGAGCATACAAGAAAAATATCTTAGGAAACTGTTAGCCGCGGTGTCCGCGAGTTGCTATAAGAGCATTCCAATTGTGCAGCTGATTTAGTAAACTGACTTAACGCCTTTTCTTAACATGGTCTTGCGGTTAGTGCCAAAGAGGACTTCGAAGCAGAGCCATGCAAAGTCGTTGTTTAGAGCTTTGCGGCGTTAAAAAATCCGCCGCCTTTTCTGCAAAAAATTGAAACTAAGCGCATGAGGCGCTCCTGAAGCTCGCTGCAAACATAATGTTCGCTTATGAAGGGCTGCAATGACCACAGCGCCAAATTCCAACTGTCTCCACCATTGTACATTGGCATTCACTTTTTATGCTTCGTCAATCTCAGGGATTGCCGAAGACTGCCCTTTCACTTGGACACTGCGGCGATGCGCAGCAATGTGCTTGACGTCGCACAAAAGCGCCAGAAGTTAGAATTGAGGGCCGTAGGGCTCCAACACATCATCAGTGGACGTTGCGTTTGGAGTGGACTTGTTGCCCGACTCATGCACTCACTCTCAGAGCTTCGGATTCCCTCCCGGTGCAGAGCTTTAGAGAGCGAAGGGCGAGAGAGAGAGAAAACCTTTATTTGGCCTAAAAAGAAAAACATTCAGGAGCTGGTAGTCAGTTCCCCTTTCCCCTAGTCTAGGGGTGCACTGGCGACAGCTAACTTGCGGACTAGGCGGATGATCCAGGATTACTGGTCCAGGTTGTCACTGCTAAAGGCCGCCTCCTACTGTTTCTACCAAGTATGTCACTGTTAAATTTTGGCCTGGTTCGATTGATTTTTTCTTGGTTTCTAAAATTGATATGACGTCGTCATGTCCTTGCCTTCCAACTCTTTATTGGCGCTAACCATCTGACTTTGTTTATTAAATATTATCACTTAATTTAGAGTAATAAAGAACCTAAATCGGATGCATTCTATAGCAACTGATGTGCCCAGCGGTTGAAAGTTTGCTCCTTGATACATTCTCTCCTTTTCGAGCTCCCTATCACGAAGAATTTTTGACAATGCTCTCGGAAGCCCCAGGTATTGCCTTCTTCAGTTGATCTGGAATTCAAAAAAGGGTGGATGCAGTTTGCTTAGCGTGCGAGAAGCCATTGATCTATAGGAATCGTCTAATCTTCAGATATCTACGAAAATTGTCTTCTTCCATTTGTATTGCATATCAATTTATTGTGTATGTCACGGATATGCAAGACAAAAAAAACTCCGTGTAAGCTTTTCTGATTGGTTAAGAAGAATTGTTTTTTTTTCATCACAAAAGAAAGGAAGAGTGAAACTTAACATGCTTTGTCGGCACACTCTTATTCAGTAATTTTGAGATTGGTTTTGTTGCGCAAGCTGTTCTAATTTTATAGCATATGGAAGCCTTTGTACACGTGCTGCACTATAAAGGTACGTCACGACCCGATGTTTCAAGCCGGAAAGGACATACAACAATGCCATTTGCCAAGAAACGATGAAACGTTTAAAAATCTTGCAGAATGGCCATGATGAAATACCTAAATCTGCTTTCTTTGCCTTTTGTGCCTGCACTACACGCAAGCGGGAATAATGCAAAACAAAAATGAAATAAAAGCACGGGAACGATATTACCTTCCTCTGGACCAATACTTTCAGCCTCTCGGTGAAGACAGGAGTTATCCTAAGCACATGTCGTAGTCGAAGCCAAATGTTTGGTGTTCCTACAGAAAAGCGCATTACGCGTTTCAGGAATATATCATGGCTGCAATAAAAGTCGAGTTTTACTTCACTACTCTACTGCATTCAGTGGCACTTTGTTGCTTTTATTATGCTATTTGGCAGGCAAAACTCTTTCCGCAAGTTCTCTATAGTGACACAGTATTACGCCATATTTGTTTCATCATAGAATCGTTTTCATTCGTATCGGTTCCGTCATTATGAAGCAACGCATGAGATGATAAAAAGTTTCAAGCACTTGGCTCTGAACATCCTTGGAGGATCAGTTTTATGGTCGAAGTTGTCATACTTTCACATATTACCACACTTTTATAAGCCCACCATATGGATAAGAGGCCAGTGTTTGTGAACGCCGTAATGAAACGGCCGTGTTTCACATCAGAAGCTACGCACTCTTCGGCTACCTGTGCCTCAAGTGCGAGTAATAGGAGCTTTCGCAAGCTATGTGCAAGCGAAGGCGCTACTCACATGAAGGATTTTATATAACTTGAAATTTCACACGTGAATAAATATAAGTGGCATTGGTTTTTTCCTAGTTTGCAGTAGACGCCGGTTAGCTTTCAAGCTGATGTTCACTTTGATGCTACCTTTTTGCACATGTGATAGTTTTGGTTAATTAGCATCATTTCCTGTTCACATGATGTAGTTTTAGTGCTTATTAGTTGATCGCTCGCTACAGGCCGACTGCTGTGAAATGCCGCGTGTCATAAAAATTGAGAAGTCACCTAATTACCACTACGCGATGAGAGGGCAATAGCATGGCTGGTTCATTTTCATAAATGAACTGAATCGTGGTGCCCTCTTTGCGCAAAGACGCAAACTAGCTCGTGCGCTACTATATTGTGGCGCCCTCTGTCTTCAGATGCACAGACAAGCGCTTTGTATATGTAGATAACACTTTATGCCAGCAGGCACACTATCGCAATAAAAAAAGTCCGAGAGGCTGGAGGTGGTTTAACACGCGGGGAAGAAGTCACCTGCAATGGCTGTGTGGTTAGAGCAGCGGAAAGCGAATCTGATATGTTCGTGCAGCCGTGGGTGCGAGTCCCGCTCGAGTCATTTTTGTCGTTTTCATGTCTTATGACTGACGTGACGGATGGGCGACGCTTCTTTACGATGTCCCCGCAGGGAGGCGTCTGCAGCATGCAGACGTTGGTGAGTGGCGACACCACGGGGTTAACCCGAGCATCCGCAGGGACATCCCCGCAGGGGGATGATGGTGAACAATGCGTCACCACGGACCCGAGCATCCGCGCTTAGCCGTGCGTGGCATCGCCGTGTCCGGGGAAAAGGGGATCCTGGTGGTTGAGCCGATGCCGAGCGTTTGGACCCTTAAGGCCCCTCGGCGGAGGCAACACACCACTTTGGCCCCAGCTTCCTGTAGACGGCACCTCCGGCCTGACCCGACCGGGGGAAATCGGCAGTCGCCTTTTCCTGTTCTCCTCTCCATCTTTCACTTTCCTATCTCCTTTCTTACAACTCTCCTGTATCCTCCTCTTTTCTTCGTTTTTTCCTCTTTTTCCTGGCGGCGAGGGTTAACCGTGTGTGACCAACTACCCTGAGTTGAGTCATATTAGGTTATAGTTAAGGTGTACAGCTGGCGTGGGCAGGACTTGCTTTCAAGTTCCTGTCGCGTCCCCCTGTTGGACTCCATGGTGGGTGGCTGGCACCATGACCGAAAAACATCAATTTTTTATGGCTCCCCCCCTTTCAAAACCTGATCGCTCTCTTAAAAGAGTGCGGAACGAAGCATCAGACTTTTTTTCGAAAAAGAAACCTACATTCTCAAAGTTTCATGTGATACATAGCAACAGTGACCAAAAGCAAGCTCGAATAATATCCCCATTTCTTGTAACCAAATGTTTAACAGATACCTTAGGGCCTGGCTACAAGGTATCCAAAATGTCCAGCGGCGACCTACTCCTCGAACTCCGTGAGAGCATCCAATGCTCGAAACTCTCAAACATTGCTTCCATAGGGGACATCTCTGTCTCCGTGACTCCCCACCGATCTCTTAACACAGTTAAAGGCGTTATCTCAGAAGCTGACTTCATCCACCTAACAGAAACCGAAATGCTTGAAGGACTTTCTGATCAAAATGTAATTGACGTGCACAGAATCAAAATCCGCAAAGACAACAAAGAAATAGACACCAAACACATGGTCCTCACGTTTAACACCAGCAGTTTGCCCGAAACAATCGATGTTGGATACCTGAAAATCACCGTCAGACACTACATACCCAATCCCCGCCGCTGTTTTAACTGTCAGAAGTTCGGCCACGGCTCACAGAGTTGCCGCGGCCGCAAAACCTGCGCGAAATGCGCTTCGAAGGACCACCCTTCTGAGGAATGCGACGCAGCCCTACGCTGCGCGAATTGTGAAGGAGATCACGCTGCATACTCCAGGGCGTGTCCGTCCTGGAAAAAGGAAAAAGAAATCATCACCATTAAGACCAAAGAAAACATTTCATTCAAAGAAGCGAGGAGGCGTTTTGCAGTTAACAACACATTCTCCTTCACAGCGAAACCAAACTTCGCTGATGTGGTGCGCGGGGGCGTAGCACCACACAGCGCTCCGGCACCTGCCGCGGCCACTTCCACCGCGCCTGTGGCAGTGCCATCCACGCCCCAGGCAGAGACAGCGAAAGCTGCTCTGCCAACTACAAGCCAGGGAGTGCCGGCCCACAAGTCAGCATCCCGCAGGACTTCCCCCCGTCGGGGGAGGCCTGACACCCACACACCCGCGGCTTCTTCGCGGTCGTCCAGCACCTCTTCCGAGGTGATGGACCAAACTTCCAGCCCGCCTGCTCTACAGCGGCGGAACAGCTCTCTTGAGCGAAAAAAAGGCAGGGCTACCATAACGGCCCCAGAACATAAGTAAACCTCTCGTTGTTCCTACCCCAAAACATAAACATGGCTTTTCTAGTTCAGTGGAACTGTAGAGGAATATTGAGAAATTACGATGACATAAAAAACATTTTAGGGTCAATGTCACCCGTAGCCTTATGCCTCCAGGAAACCAATCTAGGTCCGCAACATATGAACATCCTGAAGCATTATAAAACTTTTAGACGAGATCGTGAACAGGCAAATAGACTCTCTGGAGGCGTCGCGATTGTCGTGCAAAGCGGCGTCCCTGCTCGAGAAATCGCACTCAAAACGAAGCTTGAAGCTGTTGCGGTCAGTGTCGTCAGCCATAAAACAATTTCTCTCTGTTCTGTATATATTCCTCCACATTCTACATTAACAGTCCCCGATTTACAAGAACTTATCAATGAACTTCCAGAACCGTATCTAGTAGTTGGGGACTTTAACGCTCACTCCCCCTTTTGGGGAAGCGAGCACTGTGACTCTAGGGGTCAAATAATCGAAGATTTTATCCTCACAAACAATGTATGTCTTTTAAATACAGGAAAAGCCACCTACTGCTCCCCTGCCTCGGGGAAAATGACCTTTTTAGATTTGTCTTTTAGCTCACCTTCTGTTTTTAATGATTTTAAATGGGATGTCATTGACAACCCATATGGCAGCGATCACCTCCCTATACTAATCACTTTAACATCCCCACCCGAAATAATCCCCACAAGGCCACGGCGCTGGAAGCTTCACCTCGCCGACTGGTCACTTTTTAGAGCAAAGGCAAATTTGGAAAATATACTTTTAGATAATCTCTCCATCGACCAGATAAATGAAAAGTTCACTAATTGTATCATAACTGCCGCACTCACAGCTATTCCACAGTCGTCGGGAGTGGTGCAACAAAATCATAAAATATGGTGGACAAAAGAGTGCAAGGAAGCAAAAAAAGTACAAAACAGAGCTTGGGGTAAATTTCGCCGGTATCCGACACATGAAAATCTCGTTAATTTTAAGAAGGCAAGAGCCAAAGCTCGGTACGTCCGTCGGGGTGCCGAGAAAGCATCATGGCAGAGTTATGTATCATCCATTAACAGTCAGATGACATCTAAAAAAATGTGGGAGCAGGTTCGCAAATTAAATGGAAACTTTTCACCCTTCACAATTCCTTTTTTAACAACACCCGGCACACAAACAAGCATAGAGGAACAGGCAGACATACTAGGGGAACATTTCGCTGCAGTTTCAAGTTCATCTCACTATACACAATCTTTTTTAAAATACAAAAACACAGCCGAAAAACAGAGGCTCCCAACAAGTGGAGGCACAAATGAAAAATACAATTGTCTAATTACCCTCCAAGAAATCAATAAAGTACTATCTGCCGGCAAAAAAACTGCTCCAGGACCCGACGAAATACACTATGAAATGCTTGCGCATCTTTCCGAGCCAGCCGTGGACGCACTTTTAAGATTCTTTAACACAATATTCATGTCTGGGAAAATACCGGAAGCCTGGAAGAAAGCTATTATTGTACCGCTTCTTAAGCCTAGTAAACCCCCAACTTCTCCTAGCAGTTATAGACCCATAGCCCTGACCAGTTGCCTTGCCAAATCCTTCGAAAGTGTCCTAAATATAAGACTAGCCTTTGTTCTTCAATCTGGTGAACTTCTTGATATCCATCAGTGTGGATTTAAAAAGGGATGCTGCACTACAGACCACCTAGTCCGCCTTGAAAATACAGTCAGAGAAGCTTTTATACACAAGCAACACTGTCTTAGCGTCTTTTTTGATTTAGAAAAAGCATATGATACTACCTGGAGGTTCGGGATCCTCCAGGACTTAGCTGAACTTGGCATCCGTGGCAGAATGCTGAACTCCATTAAAGACTTTTTATCTAACCGTTCATTTAATGTCCGTCTAGGCTCAACCCTTTCAAGGGATTTTATTCAGGAAAATGGAGTGCCTCAAGGGTGTATTTTAAGCACAACTCTTTTTATTGTAAAAATGAATTCTCTTAACAAAATTATACCAAATTCCATAACATATTCAGTCTATGTCGACGATCTTCAGATAGCGTGCACATCTTCCAATATATCCACATGTGAAAGACAAGTACAACTTACAATCAACAAACTGGCAACATGGGCAGACAAGAATGGTTTCCAGTTCTCACCACAGAAAACAGTAGCCTTACTTTTTTCACTCAAACGAGGCTTGCACACAGATCCCACATTACACCTAAACCAAACCAAACTGCCTTTAAAAAAAGAACACAAATTTCTAGGCATCACCTTCGATAAAAAGCTTACTTTCCTGCCTCACATAAACGCACTAAAGAAGAAAGCGTTGCTATCACTGAACATACTTAAAGTCCTTTCACGCAAACACTGGGGTTCTGATCGGGTATGCCTTCTACAGATTTATCGCTCTGTAGTACGTTCCGTTTTAGATTATGCCTGCATAGTGTATGGATCAGCAAGGCCGTCGTACTTGAAGCGACTGGACCCTGTGCACAATATGGGTTTGCGTCTTTCAACTGGTGCTTACAGGACATCACCCATAAAAAGCCTTTACGTAGAAACCAATGAACCACCACTTGCAGACAGACGAACAATGCTCACATGCTCATACATCTTAAAGATCCGTTCCCAGCCTAAACACATCTGTTACCCGCTCGTTACAAAGTGTCCATCTCGAACACTATTTACCAACAAACCTCTAGCAATCAGACCACTTCTTCTCCGCTTTGAAGAGAAATGCCAAGAACTAGACATAATGAACATATTACCTAATATTGCCTCCCCGCAGGGAGGCGTCTGCAGCATGCAGACGTTGGTGAGTGGCGACACCACGGGGTTAACCCGAGCATCCGCAGGGACATCCCCGCAGGGGGATGATGGTGAACAATGCGTCACCACGGACCCGAGCATCCGCGCTTAGCCGTGCGTGGCATCGCCGTGTCCGGGGAAAAGGGGATCCTGGTGGTTGAGTCGATGCCGAGCGTTTGGACCCTTAAGGCCCCTCGGCGGAGGCAACACACCACTTTGGCCCCAGCTTCCTGTAGACGGCACCTCCGGCCTGACCCGACCGGGGGAAATCGGCAGTCGCCTTTTCCTGTTCTCCTCTCCATCTTTCACTTTCCTATCTCCTTTCTTACAACTCTCCTGTATCCTCCTCCCTTCTTGGTTTTTTCCTCTTTTTCCTGGCGGCGAGGGTTAACCGTGTGTGACCAACTACCCTGTGTTGAGTCATATTAGGTTATAGTTAAGGTGTACAGCTGGCGTGGGCAGGACTTTCTTTCAAGTTCCTGTCGCGTCCCCTTGTTGGACTCCATGGTGGGTGGCTGGCACCATGACCGAAAAACATCAATTTTTTATGGCTCCCCCCCTTTCCAAACCCGATCGCTCTCTTAAAAGAGTGCGGAACGAAGCATCAGACTTTTTCATGAAAAAGAAGCCCACTTTCACTAAGTTTCATGTTATACACAGTAACTGTGAACAAAAGCAAGCCCGAATCATATCCCCATTTCTTGTTACCAAATGCTTAACAGATACCTTAGGGCCTGGCTACAAGGTATCCAAAATGTCAAGCGGCGACCTACTCCTCGAACTCCGTGAGAGCATCCAATGCTCGAAACTCTCAAACATTGCTTCCATAGGGGACATCTCTGTCTCCGTGACTCCCCACCGATCTCTTAACACAGTTAAAGGCGTTATCTCAGAGGCTGACTTCATCCACCTAACAGAAACCGAAATGCTTGAAGGACTTTCTGATCAAAATGTAATTGACGTGCACAGAATCAAAATCCGCAAAGACAACAAAGAAATAGACACCAAACACATGGTCCTCACGTTTAACACCAGCAGTTTGCCCGAAACAATCGATGTTGGATACCTGAAAATCACCGTCAGACACTACATACCCAATCCCCGCCGCTGTTTTAACTGTCAGAAGTTTGGCCACGGCTCACAGAGTTGCCGCGGCCGCAAAACCTGCGCGAAATGCGCTTCGAAGGACCACCCTTCTGAGGAATGCGACGCAGCCCTACGCTGCGCGAATTGTGAAGGAGATCACGCTGCATACTCCAGGGCGTGTCCGTCCTGGAAAAAGGAAAAAGAAATCATCACCATTAAGACCAAAGAAAACATTTCATTCAAAGAAGCGAGGAGGCGTTTTGCGCTTACCAACACATTCTCCTTCACAGCGAAACCTAACTTCGCTGATGTGGTGCGCGGGGGCGTAGCACCACACAGCGCTCCGGCACCTGCCGCGGCCACTTCCACCGCGCCTGTGGCAGTGTCATCCACGCCCCAGGCAGAGACAGCGAAAGCTGCTCTGCCAACTACAAGCCAGGGAGTGCCGGCCCACAAGTCAGCATCCCGCAGGACTTCCCCCCGTCGGGGGAGGCCTGACACCCACACACCCGCGGCTTCTTCGCGGTCGTCCAGCACCTCTTCCGAGGTGATGGACCAAACTCCCAGCCCGCCTGCTCTACAGCGGCGGAACAGCTCTCTTGAGCGAAAAAAAGGCAGGGCTACCATAACGGCCCCAGAACATAAGTAAACCTCTCGTTGCTCCTACCCCAAAACATAAACATGGCTTTTCTAGTTCAGTGGAACTGTAGAGGAATATTGAGAAATTACGATGACATAAAAAACATTTTAGGGTCAATGTCACCCGTAGCCTTATGTCTCCAGGAAACCAATTTAGGTCCGCAACATATGAACATCCTGAAGCATTATAAAACTTTTAGACGAGATCGTGAACAGGCAAATAGACTCTCTGGAGGCGTCGCGATTGTCGTGCAAAGCGGCGTCCCTGCTCGAGAAATCGCACTCAAAACGAAGCTTGAAGCCGTTGCGGTCAGTGTCGTCAGCCATAAAACAATTTCTCTCTGTTCTGTATATATTCCTCCACATTCTACATTAACACTCCACGATTTACAAGAACTTATCAATGAACTTCCAGAACCATATCTAGTAGTTGGGGACTTTAACGCTCACTCCCCTTTTTGGGGAAGCGAGCACTGTGACTCTAGGGGTCAAATAATCGAAGATTTTATCCTCACAAACAATGTATGTCTTTTAAATACAGGAAAAGCCACCTACTGCTCCCCTGCCTCGGGGAAAATGACCTTTTTAGATTTGTCTTTTAGCTCACCTTCTGTTTTTAATGATTTTAAATGGGATGTCATTGACAACCCATATGGCAGTGACCACCTCCCTATACTAATCACTTTAACATCCCCACCGGAAATAATCCCGACAAGGCCACGGCGCTGGAAGCTTCACCTCGCCGACTGGTCACTTTTTAGAGCAAAGGCAAATTTAGAAAATATACTTTTAGATAATCTCTCCATCGACCAGATAAATGAAAAGTTCACTAATTGTATCATAACTGCCGCGCTCACAGCTATTCCACAATCGTCAGGAGTGGTGCAACGAAAACATAAAATATGGTGGACAAAAGAGTGCAAGGATGCAAAAAAACTACAAAACAGAGCTTGGGGTAAATTTCGCCGGTATCCTACACATGAAAATCTCGTTAATTTTAAGAAGGCAAGAGCCAAAGCTCGGTACGTCCGTCGGGGTGCCGAGAAAGCATCATGGCAGAGTTATGTTTCATCCATTAACAGTCAGATGACATCTAAAAAAATGTGGGAGCAGGTTCGCAAATTAAATGGAAACTTTTCACCCTTCACAATTCCTTTTTTAACAACACCCGGCACACAAACAAGCATAGAGGAACAGGCAGACATACTAGGGGAACATTTCGCTGCAGTTTCAAGTTCATCTCACTATACACAGTCTTTTTTAAAATACAAAAACACAGCTGAAAAACAGAGGCTCCCAACAAGTGGAGGCACAAATGAAAAATACAATTGTCTAATTACCCTCCAAGAAATCAATAAAGTACTATCTGCCGGCAAAAAAACTGCTCCAGGACCCGACGAAATACACTATGAAATGCTTGCGCATCTTTCCGAGCCAGCCGTGGACGCACTTTTAAGATTCTTTAACACAATATTCATGTCTGGGAAAATACCGGAAGCCTGGAAGAAAGCTATTATTGTACCGCTTCTTAAGCCTAGTAAACCCCCAACTTCTCCTAACAGTTATAGACCCATAGCCCTGACTAGTTGCCTTGCCAAATCCTTCGAGAGTGTCCTAAATATAAGACTAACCTTTGTTCTTCAATCTGGTGAACTTCTTGATATCCATCAGTGTGGATTTAAAAAGGGATGCTGCACTACAGACCACCTAGTCCGCCTTGAAAATACTGTCAGAGAAGCTTTTATACACAAGCAACACTGTCTTAGCGTCTTTTTTGATTTAGAAAAAGCATATGATACTACCTGGAGGTTCGGGATCCTCCAGGACTTAGCTGAGCTTGGCATCCGTGGCAGAATACTGAACTCAATTAAAGACTTTTTGACTAACCGTTCATTTAATGTTCGTCTAGGCTCAACCCTATCAAGAGATTTTATTCAGGAAAATGGAGTGCCTCAAGGGTGTATTCTAAGCACAACTCTTTTTATTGTAAAAATGAATTCTCTTAACAAAATTATACCAAGGTCCATAACATATTCAGTCTATGTCGACGATCTTCAGATAGCGTGCACATCTTCCAATATATCTACATGTGAAAGACAAGTACAACTTACAATCAACAAACTGGCAACATGGGCAGACAAGAATGGTTTCCAGTTCTCACCACAGAAAACAGTAGCCTTACTTTTTTCACTCAAACGAGGCTTGCACACAGATCCCACATTACACCTAAACCAAACCACACTGCCTTTAAAAAAGGAACACAAATTTCTCGGCATCACCTTCGATAAAAAGCTTACTTTCCTGCCTCACATAAACGCACTAAAGAAGAAAGCGTCGCTATCACTGAACATACTTAAAGTCCTTTCACGCAAACACTGGGGTTCTGATCGGGTATGCCTTCTACAGATTTATCGCTCTGTAGTACGTTCCGTTTTAGATTATGGCTGCATAGTGTACGGATCAGCAAGGCCGTCGTACTTGAAGCGACTGGACCCTGTGCACAATATGGGTTTGCGTCTTTCAACTGGTGCTTACAGGACATCACCCATAAAAAGCCTTTACGTAGAAACCAATGAACCACCACTTGCAGACAGACGAACAATGCTCACATGCTCATACATTTTAAAGATCCGTTCCCAGCCTAAACACATCTGTTACCCACTCGTTACAAAGTGTCCATCTCGAATAATATTTACCAACAAACCTCTAGCAATCAGACCACTTCTTCTCCGCTTTGAAGAGAAATGCCAAGAACTAGACATAATGAACATATTACCTAATACTGCCCGCAAACCTGATCCACTCCCGCCTTGGTACTGCCTACCATCTGTGTGCGACTTCACATTAACACAATTTCGGAAAAAACATACACCACATGAACAGATATTACAAGAATATTTAGCACTCAAGGAAAAATACAGAGAATACGAAGCATTTTATACCGATGGATCAAAATCGGCGCACTACGTGGGAAGTGCTGTAGTTCAGAATTATTGGGAAAAAATAGTACGGCTACCTGAGTGTGCATCCATTTTCACCGCCGAGTGTTACGCAGTCTTACTGGCTGTAGAAAAAATAATGAATGAGAACATTCAGAACAGTATCATTTACACTGATTCTCTGAGCATACTAACCTCACTTCACCATAGCAATGCAGTGATGCCACTAATCGGGGATATCATACATAACATAACCAGCGCCACAATACAGGGACAAGACATAAAATTTTGCTGGGTTCCCAGCCACATTGGAATCGCTGGCAATGAGAAAGCAGATGAATGTGCTGGAAAAGCTCGCAACAAAGAAATAAAGAAAGTGAACATTCCCTACAAAGATGGCATGAAGTTAGTACAGTTTAAGCTCAGAGATAAATGGCAGTCTGAATGGAATATTGAAGGTAATAATAAGCTCCACTTAGTAAAACCATTTATAGAAGAATGGAAGTCATGCTCCCACCAAGAACGTTTCATCGAAGTTATTTTATGCCGCCTCCGTATTGGACACACACATCTCACACACAACTTCCTACTTACAAAAGAAGACAAACCTGTTTGTGAAAAGTGCGGAGATGAACTAACAGTAAACCACATATTATTCTCATGTACAGAACTTGAATCACTAAGAAAAAAACATTTTACTACCTTTTACAAAGAACACATTCCTTTTCATCCAGCATTGATTTTAGGCAAAGATGCACTTGTCAGTATACCGTGTGTTTTTAGCTTTTTAAGGGAAGCCAGTATTCTTCATCAACTCTAATCTACTCACCCTGTGCTTCGTTACATACAATTATACACCTCAGCCACTTTCTCAATCACGAGAAGGAGGCTGAGGTCTTTATCTGAGCTGTTGGGAGCCTCGAAATCCTTGCCGAGCCAAGGATGTCTGCGGAGGTAACCCAACCTTTAAAGGTTTCTGTTATCAGACATTTTTTTTTAATTCTTGTCTTTCATCAGCTACTTAGTAAAAATAACTTTTAGGCCCTTTACACCACCGTTTTTATCCACTTTGTTTTCAAACTCTGTTCAAACATAATTTTTTTCATACCTTGTTCTTGGCGCATGATAGCCTTAGCTGCTTATGCGCCAATAAACCCAACACAACACAACACACCTAATATTGCCCGCAAACCTGATCCACTCCCGCCTTGGTACTGCCTACCGTCTGTGTGCGACTTCACATTAACACAATTTCGGAAAAAACATACACCACATGAACAGATATTACAAGAATATTTAGCACTCAAGGAAAAATACAGAGAATACGAAGCATTTTATACCGATGGATCAAAATCGGCGCACTACGTGGGAAGTGCTGTAGTTCAGAATAATTGGGAAAAAATAGTACGGCTACCTGAGTGTACATCCATTTTCACCGCCGAGGGTTACGCAGTCTTGGTGGCTGTAGAAAAAATAATAAATGAGAACATTCAGAACAGTATCATTTACACTGATTCTCTGAGCATACTAACCTCACTTCACCATAGAAATGCAGTGACACCACTAATTGGTAATATCATACACAACATAACGAGCGCCACAATACAGGGACAAGACATAAAATTTTGCTGGGTTCCCAGCCACATTGGAATCACTGGCAATGAGAAGGCGGATGAATGTGCTGCGAAAGCTCGCAACAAAGAAATAAAGAAAGTGAACATCCCCTACAATGACTGTATGAAGTTGGTACAGTGCAAGCTAAGAAATAAATGGCAGTCGCAATGGAATATTGAACGAAATAATAAGCTCCACTTAATAAAACCATTTATAGAAGAATGGAAGTCGTGCTCCCACCAAAAACGTTTCATCGAAGTTATTTTATGCCGCCTCCGTATTGGACACACACATCTCACACACAACTTCCTACTTACAAAAGAAGACAAACCTGTTTGTGAAAAGTGCGGAGATGATCTAACAATAAACCACATATTATTCTCATGTACAGAACTCGAATCACTAAGAAAAAAACATTTTACTACCTTTTACAAAGAACACATTCCTTTTCATCCAGCATTGATATTAGGCAAAGATGCACTTGTCAGTATACCCTGTGTTTTTAGCTTTTTAAGGGAAGCCAGTATTCTTCATCAACTCTAATCTACTCACCCTGTGCTTCGCTACATACAATTATACACCTCAGCCACTTTCTCAATCACGAGAAGGAGGCTGAGGTCTTTATCTGAGTTGTTGGGAGCCTCAAAATCCTTGCCGAGCCAAGGATGTCTGCGGAGGTAACCCAACCTTCAAAAGTTTCTGCTATCAGACATTTTTTAAAATTCTTGTCTTTCTTCAGCTAGTTAGTAAAAATAACTTTTAGGCCCTTTACACCACCGTTTTTATCCACTTTGTTTTCAAACTCTGCTCAAGCATATCTTTTCCATACCTTGTTCTTGGCGCATGATAGCCTTAGCTGCTTATGCGCCAATAAACCCAACACAACACAACACAACACGCTTCTTTACGATGAGGCTCCTTATACTATCCCATTAGAACTGCAAGTTGAAAGTGTTACAGTTAGAGAAGATGCGCTGTATATGACAGTGCGCTCCAAAATAAATATGGCAGCCATTACTCCTGGCCGGAAGTAGACAGTATCCATTTTTTCCGGCGTCATCAGGCCCATGTTCTTGCATGTGGGCGCCGCAGCTATACATGGTCGGTGTTGTGCAAAATTTGTATCAGCAGCATCTGAAAAGTGGAATGAGGTACAACGAAAAGCATTCTAAAGATTTACATTTATGGCTTTTATATATGCCGAGCAAACTACGCCGTGTCTCCTCTCATTCTCGTCGCAGCCACTTCATACACCGCACACTGTTGGAAATTGGCTGAAGTACTGAGATTTTGTAGTACTCTAACGCGTGGTCTAATGAAATGCACAGAGAGGTACGTACGTGTTCGAATATTAAAGCGAAAGCTTTACTACTTGCACTTTGAAGCCTTTGCCGTGCGATGGCGGTGCACATGAAATGACCTTTCGCATGACCTCTGTGTGACGTCACGCCGAAGAGCTGGGCGACCATCTCGCGCCGTCTGCGAGTAGTGGCGGTGCCACCACCGGCTGCCTTAGATTAGATTGGAATAGATTACATTAGATTTGATTGGGTTAGATTGGTTTGGATTGGAATGGATTGGATTACATTGGATTACATTGTATTGAATTGGATTAGATTAGATTGGATTGGATTAGGTTGGATTGGATTAGATTACATCAGATTGGATTACAGAGGAATGGATTGGATTAGATTATATTAAATTACATTGAATTAGATTAGATTAGATTAGATTAGATTGGATTGGATTGGATTAGATTAGATTAGATTGGATTGGATTTGATTGTATAACCGATGCATCACCACAAGTCTAACCACAAGCCCCACCACCAGCTACACTGCCAGCTCTACCATGGCGTAGCTTTCGTAATTACCGGGCTTAACCAAGCTAAGCCACAGCGAATTTTTACTATTTGTGCAATGTGCGTACATTATGCGTCATTTTTGTCGAATACAAAGCGGTTGCCCGCAAAAGACTTGGTGTGGCGGCGCGCCTGCCTCTAAGAGGCCGGAAAATTTCTCCGATAGCGTTTCTCACAAGCTTAGCGACCACTTGAATACTCCCAAAACTCTTCAGTATGCGTACCTCCACCGACGCGTGTAAGAATGCGAGCAAGGGACGGAGCTAGCCGAAATTTTTTTTCGCGACATCACCGGCGCCCTTTCAAGGCCTTATGTGTCCTTCAGGTAGTCGTCATTGCGAGTTTAAACAGCCACATCTAATAGGAATTCGGAAAAAAACGCGAATGCAACAAAAAAAAAACTTAACCTGAGAGTGAGTCAGCTGGTGAGGACTATTTTCTCTGCGTATTCAAGAAAAGGATAGAGTGAGCATATATCTGATGTCGTAGGCTCGGTGAACAAACAAACATGCAAGTCCCCCTCTAAACTAAGCAGTATTGAACAAGCAATACGCAGAGTCTAGTAACAACAAAGAAAGCAAAATAAATTTTTTCACTTTTCTGATAACAGTTCTCGAAAGGGGACCTAACCGGAAAGTTGCTTTTTGTGTGATTCATTCAGAGTCCGCTTTGTTTTATTGTATTGTTTCCATCCGCCTCTTTTCTGCTTGTGCACTCGTTCATTGTGGAAGAATTTGCTGAGGTTACTAACAAGCAGGTTACTCCTGGTAGTGCTGTTTTTCGTGACCGGAGTGCTCGCCACTAGTCACTTCTCCATTATATCGCTCACTTTTCTCCCAGAGCATATTGTTTCACTAGGATATCTACACCGCGAAGTCCTCTTCCGCATCGTCGGTTTCCCCCGGACTTCGTGCTCTACAGTAATCAAGGACTCGGTTGCTGTCTCGGCTCTCTGTTTTGAATTCCCGCGATAAACATGTCGCATGGGGACCAAATTGTTTACTTTTGTTGGCGTCGTGACAGTTGCAGCAGTGCGGGCCAGCAGGCAATGACAAACACGCGTGAAATTCGACAGCTTGATTTGTCTCTGCCACAGCTGTTTCAAGTCGTGCACTCACAGCATCTGCACAGTAAACAGTCTTCTGACGCTAGAGTGCAATTTCCTGATTTCCATTGCTAAGCAAGGTATTCAGATTTTACCTGGAGCGGGAAATGGGCGAACTGTTTGCTCGTAACATTCGGACACATGCAGGTTTGGGCCATTTAAGAGACGATTGCTAGAACGATAATTAGTTGGTGAAAGCAGCTCGAAGGAAAGATGAAAGCCGTACAAGACGACGCAGACAAGGCTATCTTCGTCGTAGCGCTGGTCTTTCACCATTGCCCTTTTCTGCGTCGTCCGTCTTTCATATTCCCAAAAACGTGACGACGGTGATGCCTCCGGAAGCTAAGAGGGAAACGAGGAAGAAGAATTGATCCTACGGAATCGAGGATTGATCCTGGCTTGACCACCGTCGATAGTTTTGCTGACTACAACATTATCCGAATTCATCACTTTTATGAGTATCGCATCTTAAAGTCATTTCTCTTTTCATCAAAGGAGTTCCAATCATTTTTAAACGTGTATCTTCATTGACGCGCCACGAACACAATGTTGCTACCCGTAACACCGACCCTTGGCTCGTTCCTCAGTTTCGCACCAATTATAAATTGCAGTCCATAAAATGCAATCTACCTGTTATATTAAATCGTCATAAAGATATAAAAACTTTTCGCGCAAAAAGCTACACGAATACTTCAGTAAATTGCAATTTCCCTCTGCCTCGCATTTTTTGGCTATATAACTCTGTATATGAGTCCTCTTTTGTGTGCTTTCTATATATGCATGTACTTTTTCTATGTGTGCACTCGTCTAATTTTGTACTGTTTAGCATTTCTCCGTATATACTGCCTGTCGCTGCTCTGTAAACGTCTCCGAGACTCAGTCAAGGCCCAGTGGGACGTTCCAGTATATAACTGGAGAATAAAATTGAATTGAATTGAAGTAGCGCGTGTTGGTTTTTCGTGGGCTAGCGCCTTCCTGCTAACGACTACCTGTCTGTGTGTGCATGGATAAGCGTTCTCTATGCTCTCTTTTACACTCTTTTATCTTTTTCACATTTGACACATTTCACAGGAAAGCATGAGTCAGGCAGAAAGAATTCATAGATGGCACTATTTGAATCACACTGAAAACATTCAACGTTAAATAACAACACGTATAAGCCACCAGTTCTACACTACTGGCCTCCACTGGTAAGAAAAATGTACTGCATAAATTCTTGCAGTAAAAGCTTCGATGTTCGGCCTCTCACTGAGGCATAGAAAGTCTATTCGCGTATTCAAATACGCATACGGTCAAAGCCGGAGGGTGTTTATTTGTGCATTTCTCTTGTTGACATTATGGTTGGATATGGAGGAAAACTTTGAAGGACGATCAATAACTTGGCTGACGTCGCGGCTCTTGGCATGTTCCACGCCCACATACTCTAACTTCTGTATTGTTGAGGGAGAGGGCGTGTTGTAAGCTCTTTTTTGTTTACTTAGTGTAATTTGGGGACATGTAGGAAAACTTCTTGGTACGCCCACTGGAAAAAGTTGGTGTTCTCACTGCTGACTCGAATTCGAATCGCTGTCATAGAAAACAAGCAAAGCAGGCAAATTGTTCACACGGAGTGAAATATATCTGGAGTTCTTTTTCATTTGTGCTGAGTACAAATTTCTCTCATATTTTTATTATACTAAATTTTATTTGAATACTTGTATAGAACAAATATTATAATATATTTTTATATTTATTGTATCGCATTTAAAACCAGTAGTGTCTCATTTATGCTTTTCACATTAAATGCTGCACCGTAAAATATTTTTTGCTTTGCAGTTATCGAGCAAGCCATAGCACATCGGAAAGAATCAAAAACAACAATGCATTACAAAACAGAATCACGGCCTTTCCGCAAACTACAAACGCGAGAAACGCCCAGCCATAAGAAAAATAAGCCCAGCTACTTCACGTACAATGCGAGCGGAAGATAATTTATGTTGCCCGAAGAGTAAAAGAAGAATTTCAGGGGTGCTTAAGGAACTTACATGTGAGTTATGCGAAAGCCTAATAATCCTATTCAATATTGTATTTGAATATTCCAAATCTGTTATAATTACATCCCAATTTTATTTCAATTCTATTCTGATTCTATTATATTTCTTTTCAGTTGGCACCATTCAAGGTACTAGTAGTGATTATTGCTGTTTCACACCTTGTTTTCCTGACTTGTTGACGTCAGATCGTTTCGAACAGTCGTGTGTTTTGCATAGCTGTCACTTTTGGGTGACGCAGGGTTTCTGTGTTGATGAGCTATGTAACCTTTCACATTATTAACAATATTGTTGTCTAGCCTGCACTATCGAAGGTAAATGTTCCTTGTATGCGGAAAATATGAAAACAACAATGACGATCATGCGGAAGCTTAGGGGCATCATGCCGGCACATGGTTACTGTGACACCATAAAAAAAAGACGCTGAAATACGAATCAAGGGAATCCGCTGGCCTGTAAATACTGGCAGCTGTAAACCTAGAGCGCCACATGGATGCGGACGTATCCTAAATGAGATAAATGATGAGAACGATAATGCAACCTTCTGTGCATTAAACCGCACTAGGGTTTTTAGCTGCCATAGTCCATCTTACCACTTTAAGGTTTCCCGCTCAGGCATAGGATAATCGAAAAAATGATAGACAACCAAATGTGATCGCCGAGTCATAGTTGCACTGTTCGGCAACAGCACAGATACAGTGCACGGAAGAATGCCCAAGAGCTCAATTCTGAGCATACGTGTACTTGACTTTTGTTCAAGCGCATTCTATTTGTAAACCAACAACAGTGTTTAATTACTTATGGAAGAAATAAAAAGAACGGTTTGCATGAAAACAGTTCAGCTCATTCGGACGAGTTACTTTTCTAACGAAAAACCGTTTCGAAGTCTAGAAATATGGGGTTTCATTCGCACATTGCAGGAAACACAGTGTGCATCAATCTTAACTACGCCTAGTCACCTGTCTTGCTCCTATAATTGTGCTCATGGAAGCATTCTCTTCAACATTTCGATGCGTCACATCTAGAGCAGCAACCGCCTGGAAAATGGAGGTGATTGTCCTCCGCAGTCTCAATAGAGGGAAAGGAGGACGGAACAACAGAGCCCTGGGCTGGAACTCGCGACTGTGTAGATGCTGAGGAGGTGATGGTGTCGGAAGGGAAAGCTAAGCGAAAGAGTGAGGACAATGCAACGCGTTTATTTTAGTACAGGATATTAACATCTAACAACGCCAAGCTTGTACTCAGCGAGAAGACAGAAGATGTAAGGTGCTGTTGCTTCGTCGTCGCAACAATTCAGACCAAGATATCGCGCTCAGTAGACGATCGGCAGCAAGTTGTGGACGCTGCAAGGTACTTTTCTGCAGCCTCCTAATGCCTTTTATACTCAATTTTCCTGATAACTTGCACATAGGAGGCTCCATGAAACCTTGGGATTCAGAACAAGTTTAGAGAATACCAAGGTGACATACAGCATTTTAGATACCCTTATCGATCTCGCATTCGGCTTTCACACCTCCGTTGGTGCGTTGTGCCACGGTTGCCCCAGTCGACTCAATGTGTGTCGGTTTGATCGCTAGCATAGGAAGTCTGCGTCCACGGCTCAATGAAATACTGTCCAGGAGTATTCAAAGCATTAATTCGACACTCCGTAGCACTAAACAGCAGGTGCACCTGTTGTTCGGGCTGCGATAAGTACGAAGGTTTCAGCCCATGATCTATAAGGAATAAGAAATAACACGGCTTGGTGACGGTGTTTTTAAATCATCACATGACATTTGGGTCCCAGTCTCCTATCCTTCGCACGATTTAAGACGAGGTATTCACCGCTTTGATGCGTCTCTACCACTAGCACTTTCGTTTCGATCTCTGATGCCACAAATTTCCCTCCCGCTATGCTAATCTAGAGCCCGATCTTATTCTCAAACCCGTGGCTATTCAAATCCTCCATTATCCCATCCTCCCACTGTCTTTTGGCACGCTTTGCTGCAGTCTCTCGCACCGGGGTATCAACAGGCCCTTTTTTCTTAATGCCGCACACCAGCTGGGAGCATCATTTGCTGTCTAAATAAATTTTATTTTTGCTACTCATGTACGTTCTCACGTTCATTGAAAAATGTAACGCCTGGCGTCAGGGCGGGCTCTGGCATCAAAGCAGGGGGTTGGTGGGATGGGAACAGTACCCTTTTCATTTTTGCTCCTCTCTTTTTCTTGCTTCTGGCGACGATGGATTAGTGAAGTTGGAGCAATTACCCGTGTTTAGAGCCTATGTTTATTTCAATGTCATGGTGGTTGATCTTCGTTTTAAGGCTACCGAATAAATTTTTTAAACCACTGGATACGGAGGAGTCGGAAACGCCCCCTGCAAAAAGAAACGCATTTAACGAAAGAAGAACGGTTTCTATTCAAACGGCCTAAATCAGAAGCTGTTTGAATTAAAATGATGTTTTTGTTCTTCTTTCTCTCTTTCACGTGCCAAACATGCGAGCGCTTTTGAAGCGAAAAGCTTCACTAGGCTAGTTGACACCGCGCTTCGCGTGAGCCGGAGGCCAGATTTGCCACCTCTGCGCATGCGCGAAACCGAGCGACGTCACGCACGGCGCAGCTGGGGGGCCGTCACCGCCGCCGCCGCTGACTCCGTCGCCTGACCTTTCGCCGCCGCCGCGCGCTACTGCGTATGTGCGCCGCCGCTTCTCCTCCTCGCCACCGTTTGACCTTTCGCCGCAGTCCTGCGCAGTGCGCTTTTGAAAGGAGGGGTATATAAGGCGCGCTTGCCCATAGAACAGGCGCAGACACTCGCCATGGAAGGAGAAGCAGCAACAGTCAGACGGCGCGGAAACGCCGATCCAGAAGTGTTAGCTTGAGAGTTGGCTAAAAAGCAGCCAGAGCTTTTCGCTTCAAGATATCCAGGCTTAACCTTAGCTAAGCCACAGGCAATTTTTTAAACGAGTTCATTGATTATCTGAATAGAGGAAGCTGTTTTTTCATTGCCGGCATCTCTAGCTGAAGCAATCAGAAACCAGAAATTCGGCTTGTAGCACTAGACTGCATAAATTTTTTGTCTGTCGCGAAGTGCTAAGCCATAATGTTTTAGAGCTCTCGGTTCTCTAATTAAACGAGATAGGGTATCGCTCGTCGCGTTTTTTTCACTTAGAGTTGGCATATTCTTATCTTTCGGTACAACATAAGCAAGCTATACGAACGGCTTCATTACAGCTAGACCTAGGGCACATTGATGTGAGCACTCATTATCGGAGCCCTTATTTCATCTCTTTGCCATTGGTTAGTGCTGCATCTGATGCTAAGAATATAGAGCGACGATGCTTGTTGTCCGGGAACAGTGAGATCAAAAGCAGCGACTATGAGATGCACATTGAGGAAAGGCAAGGAGGCAATTAAATCTGGTTGCTATATACATTACTTATATAAGTATCAACGTCAGATGACGACGAAAGAAATGCATAAATCGGGTGTCCAAATAAACATAGCCCACAAACATAGTATCATGTAGCAAGAATACAAAAAGCTATTACAATCTTTTTGGATAGACCTAGAAGAAATTCGGCATCCATTAAGAAAGACCTTTTTGGAAAGATTAGAGTAGAAATTTTTCGGAGGGAAAGATTGGCGACAAAGAAGCTTCGTCTTTGCCATTCTGTCGCCGAATTGGTGCTGAAATAACATCCTGTGCTAATCTCGTTGACGTGCTAAGCTGTGTAATGACATCCCTTCTGAAACAGGCCACCGCACTTGATGAAGACTCGAGGAAGTACTCGAATCCTTCACCGGAGTTCACGTAGACTTGCTAAAAGTATCAAAATCCCCAGCAATCGGGAAAACTCATGTGCATAAAATCTGGATGTAGCAAGGGCAGTATGACTGTAATGAAGCAAATACGGTAACAAGTTTCTACGTGGATGATGCCAGTAGCACTAGCAGGTTTCTGTAAAAGTCTGGGGCACACTTAGGCTCCGCCTCTAAGCGTATAACGCGATCGCCCCCATGGGTCCCGTCAGCGGCTCCCCTTGCCCATGCAGACAAGGACACTGTTTCCATGTTACGCGAAGAACCACACGGCGTACATGCAGGGAGGCCTGTTTTTAACCTCTACAAATTTTTATTTTAAAAATTGGCCGATAGCTGGTTGGCACACTCTGTTGGGCTGGATTATACATCAAGGCGGACATTATGTTCCTGGTGTATATCAGTGATTAATCGATTATTAGCTAAAATTACCCATAATGCTTTTTTATTTCTCATCTTAGAGGGAAAGATTATACTGCGAAATTGATGGCAGCTCACATCCAAAGTGAGTTTTTCTTTGAAATTTTTTATCGGCAATGTATTTCAAAATACCGGGCGTCGGAATTACGCTTTTGAAAACTTCTTTAACCGTGTTTCGGTGGAAAAATTGGTGTTGTTTCCTTTATATGGACAGAGAACCAGATATTCTAAACAAGACGTTTGGTCTCCCGAAGCAGATGACGTCTGTTTTTTTTTTATTGCGGTAGAAACGGAGTCCATTTTATATTGTACGCACTTCCGTAAACTGCGGCATTAACTGTTTGCTCGACTATGTAGGTGCCGAACATGAATAGTGGCTTTGATTCTGGAAGGAAGTAGAAGTAAAATAATTCCCTGAAAAATTCGTCAGATCCAAATACTCTCGCACGTCATTGCAGGAGTTATAAAAAATGTGTTCCAGGTTTTAACAACATTTATGTTATCGGAAAAGGGAAAAACAGGGAGGAGAGGGAAATCCTTGAGGCCTTTCATATTAGGCAGCAAGGCAGTTGACTGCGGTGCATGATGGCTCAGTTTTTGAGCGAGACATGCGCCACTCAGTCGCCATTCACGCAAGAAAATCTGTGCTGTGAATAATGAGAACTGAAGCTAGAAACAGCACCCAGTATCGGTCGTCAGACGGGGCAATGAACCCGTAATTTTATCATCATCGTCAAGCGCATGACTTCTTTGCGCGTGTGTTCCTTTGCTGGACATCGCCTTTGTTATGCGAAATTTATAAGCAACATTTGCCAAGCTTGAACTCGAATCATTTACATCCATTACTCAAGTGTGCCTTAGAAACAGCAGTGTGCGTGGCTTTGTTTTCATTTGAGCCAATTAGTGGCCTGTCCCACAGATCGTCATCAACACTCAGGCGGAAAATTTTCATGGAGTTTTCCTCTGTGTTCGAATACAATACACAGAGGTTGGTTACTTGTTTACTCACGACATGTGCCGTGTGCTAAGGGCATAAATGATGGTACATTGCCTTATAAAACAAGGATCCCCCCTCGTTTTCCACCTTAAAGACTCGGATATGCGGCGACCTTCTGGCACACAAATTTCAACCACATCATTCGCAGCAGCTTTGCGATCACTTGAATAGCCTCGAAATTCTTAGCGCCCCCCCCCCCCCCCCCCCCTCCCACCAGCTGGCAGCGGCAGTGGGAGGGTGAGCAGCGCTTCACGTAACGGAGGGCTGTCGCTGGAAAAAACAAGGAGCGACATCAAGTCACTGTTCAGGAAAAAAAAAAACAATGTGCACCTCCCTTTTACAGGCGTCTGGAACAATTGAGCCTGGGATTCAGCCAGGTGGTTACGACACTGTACTCCGAGGTAACAACTGCGTTTTCTTGATTTATTAGAGGAAGGCGGATATAAAAGAAATACGATGTTCTGCGCTCATTGAACAAAGGGTGTTGCAAGTCCCCGGATAAATTAAACAGAGTTGGACAGAGTGCACACTGCTCCCAGGAACAGCGACGAGCACGAAAGGTATTGTTTCGGGCTCTTGAAAGCGGTGCTCGAAAACACACGCGCGAAAAGTTGCTGTTAGCGCAATACATTTATTCACTGCTTTGTTCCAGTATCTTTTATTCCGTCCGCTATTGTTCTGCCTTCGCACACATTCATTACCTAGGACTATCCTGAGGTCATTAACGAGCAGGTAACTTCTTGTGGTGCTGCATTTATTGTTGGGTATGCTAGCCACTGGTCGCTGGTTCTGTAGTGCCTCACCTTTTGTTCTCCTCGAGCGTATTGTTTAACTGAAAAAATTTTACCCTGAAGTTCTATTCCGCACCGCTGGTTTTCCGCAAGGTTCTTGCATTGCACGTGTAAAGGACTCGCAAGAAAAAAAATTATTTCGGTTGCTTCCTCGGCTCACACTTCACTTGCACGAAACAGCTTGCACGAAAGAACAATTTGCATTCGCCGCGGAATTTCTCTCTTTGTTGGCTTGATAGTTGGCACATATTCGCTCTCTAGGGACGCGCAGTGGATTCGTTCACCAGCAGGAGTTAAAGAACTACCTTCAAGTGAATTAGGTCACTATATTACTTTTAATTCACAAGCAGACGTTACAACAATGGACGGATTTTGTGTCCTGGTGTAGAATTTCTCATTTTGTAGGGCCAAGCGAGGTAATTATGAATGTGAGTAGTGGTAGCTATCCAGGTCGGACAACTTTGCCAGTCGGCTGCTCGTGTAGTTCGGGCGCATGCTGCCAACTGTCTAACAGAAGGCTTACTCTAGAACGAGAAGCAGTTTTGAAGACCGTTTCCATCTGCAAATTATGAACCAGCGCGGAATTGTGTTTCAAGTGACGTCGTGCTGATTTCTCCTTCTTGCTTCTTTCGTTTTAACTATAGCTGACTTTAACTTAAGTAGCAGGAAACGTCATGTATTCAAACACACACGCGTGTTTAAAGCCGTATGTTAGTGTTTATTGGTTACCTTCCTTGTTCACAACCTCGCGAGATTCAACGAAAGCATAGAAACGCGAGCGATAACTTGAGCTGCAAAACCGTGGCTCTTTGCATGTCTCAAGCCTACATGCTCTCATTTTCGTACTGATGCGATAAGAGGTCTCTCATGGCCTGTTTTTAAGGCGAAAGCCTTTAATGCCTCATACTGCCGTTAGCAGACGCGTCGGCAGCCGTGTCGACAGATTTGTCCGCCTTTTTGCGTCACTGCTTAAAAAGAAACTGCGCCGAGGGTGGGAATTGAACCAGGGCCTTTGCCATTTGAAGCGGAGACGCTACCACTCCGCCACGAAGGCTGAAGGTTCGAGCATGAATAAAGGCGCATCTAGTGAATGCATGTTTTCCATAAATAAAATAAAAAGAATAAACTCAAGAAAAATAAAAATAAAAATAAGAAAATAAACAAAAATGAAAACAAAATGAAGATAAGATATGAATACGAAAATAAAAAACAGAAATAAGAAAAGGAGCAAAAACAAAAATGAAAAATAAAAAAAGTAAATTCAAACAAACAGTGCGCCAGGAAACGCTTTCGCCTTGCAGCACTTTAGAGAGCCAAAGTGCCCCCTGAATTTTTTTTCACGTTGTGTAATAATGTTCGCTAAATTGGGAGACATACTTGAAACGTTCCCTATAAGCCCCCTCAAAAATTTTGGTGTGGTTTTTAGTTGACTGAAACTTGAGTCGCGTCCAGCCGCGTGCCGTGGTATTTTTTTTTTCGTCCTTGGCTGGTCTGCGCTGTACTGTGACGGTAACAAGGAAAACAGTAAGTAAAACAATTTATCATGTAGAGAAAACTATAAGTGGCACTTCAGTTTGCACTACGGGTGGGCACAAATTTCTGTCGTAGTCTTTAGACACACATTCCTCGCAGATTATTTTCGTTTCTATAGCTAGTGCCCGCCTGTCACATTTGAAACGAACAGTGTGCTTGTTTTTTGTGTTATAATAAGTGGTTTGGCTTGGATTATGGGGTTTAACGTCCCAAAGCGACTCAGGCTATGAGAGACGCCGTAGTGAAGGGCTCCGGAAATTTCGACCACCTTCGGTGCTTTAACGTGCACTGACGTCGCACAGTACACGGGCCTCTAGAATTTCTCCTCCGAAGAAATTCAACCGCCGCGGTCGGGATCGAACCCGCGTCTGCTATAATAAGTGCTGCAGCGTGAAATACTTTCAAGCTGTGGTTATCGAGTGGGCCGCAGGAAACTTGAATGAACAAAAAGGAAACGAGAATGCATTTCAAAACAGTATGTCAAGATATCGAAAACTTATAGGGCCTGAAAGATCAGTTCCAAGGAAACCTGGAACCAGCTAGTACGCGCACTATGTGGGTTGGACATGTTTTAAGTTGGTCGAAGAGAACAAAATCTAGCATTTCAGGCCACGATCACTTGCTGACGAGACGTTGACAGTAAGTTGTAAATGCTGAAAGATCGTTTTCGGAACCCTTGTAAGGCCCATTGTACACAATTTCTTGTACAGCTCGCACATCGGCGGCTCTGTGTAAGCTTAGCATCAGCAGAACTTTAGGGAATACAAAGGAGATGCCCGGGATTAAAATTTTTGTTTGAGCCAGTTGGTTCATACTTGAATCACAAGAGGGCAGTGCAATAACCACACGGAAACATAAGTGACAGTGAAGATTGATGACACTTTTAGCTCTCTTTTCGAATTACGTTCTGATTACGCCTTATTTTTGTTTTTACTCTTTAGCCGCGTTATTTTTCACCCTTCCTAAAGATTGCATAAGCTTTTATCTCATTTTAGAATGTTGCTGTGATTCTCCTGCGCTCCTGTAGCGCTTTCTCATGCTCCCTTGCCATGCTATGTAGTGTTTTTCTTGACACCGACCTCTGAGCTCACTATTGTTAGCCGTGTATATGACGAAATATTAAAATTCTTTCTTTTCTTGCTTTTGACTTGGGGCTCCATTGGCTCCCTGATTGCCACGTGGTCCCTCTTATGGCTTTATAATGTGCTTGATTACTTCAGAATAACCAGCTGCTAGTCAAAAATCCAGGATATGGAGATAGAAATACAAGCGAGGTGCTGCACTGCGCATGGTTGTCAAGAGTACACGGTGGGCGAGAGCACATTTTGCGGGGGTGGGGGGGGGGGGGGGGGGGGGAGCGGCAGGTTGTGGCCCACGCAATGTTACTTCTGTTTTCCGTGTCGTTCTTGCGCGGCTACCTTATGATTCAAGATCTCGCGAATTTATACGCTTTTAAAGGAGCCTCGTCGACCATACATTTGGTTTTATCACCTCCTATAACGTGTGACTTCAACGAGTCCCTGGAGGACTCTTTGATGTTGGTTTGACCACCAACAGAGACCGTAGGCGTACTCCGGTCAATGCACTATTGTCCGAGAACATAAAAAGCATGAATTGAATAGTCCTCAGAACTGAGACAATCTGGATATCTAGACTTCGACGCCATTTCTTCCAATCTTCACATCACTCAAAAAATTTTTTCTAATGTCTCCAAATTCAACTTCTTTCGAAAATTTCAATCCACTGTCTTCATCCCGCCATTGCATTCTATGCCTCAACATTTCCGTCCCGATCCTTCTTGCCCCAACATTTCCTTCCTGTGTGCTAATCAGTAAGACTGTCCCCTCCTTTGTATGGACGCTATTCATCCCCCCTCCCTCCCTCCCTCCCTCTCCCACTAACCGCCATCATTACCCCTAACCTTCACTTTTCTCGTGACGGGCCTGGCTGCAGTCTTCCGTACATGAGGATAGGCAGGCCTTGCTGAGTGAAACCGCTTACCAGCGGGGCTTATTTTCTGGCTAAATATGGAATATTACTACTGCACATGGCTCATGAATGATTATTTGCCTGTCGCCTGCGGTCCGTCGTGAATATGTACTGCCTTATGCGATAGTGGGCTCTGGTATCAGAGCAGGAGAGGTGTTGTGGTGGGATCTGTGCCCTTTCATTCTTCCTGTGGCCTTACTCTGGTTTATGGCCTTCCACGCATTGGGGAAATAGCTGCAGCTGAAGCGTTCACAAATTGGAGTTATTAGCAGCGTTTGCAAAAGAGTCAGATCTCAAAGCGGCGCTGTTTGGTGCCCGCTTTTACGCTACCAATGAGATTAATTAGAAAAGTAGACAGGAAGCCGTCAGCGGCGCCACCCGCTGAAATAACCGCATGCTTTTTAGCGGAGGAGAAACTGCTTCCATTCCAATGGTCAGGATCAAAAGAGAGTTTAATTAAAGGCCGCTTTTATTTTTCCCGCTATCTTACATAACAAAATACGTGCCGGGGCTTTCTAATGAATTAATTACTCATCTCAAAAGAGGCGGCAGCTTTTTTCGTTGCAGCTTTTTCATTTCAGCTCACGGGACCTGGAGTGGAAAAACGCGGCCTATTGTGAGACACAAAATAGGACTACACAATTATATGTTTGCCAGGAGGAAATCAGCCATACTATTTTTTAGCCCTCGGTATCCCTCAACTCGTTGCTTCTAGGTACAGCGCTAGTATCCACTGCTGCATGAGCTAAGCTGCGATCACTCCCACGACAGTGACCGCACTCAAAGCACAGTTGTGCTACAGGTTACGAATCATTTACCTCGCACTAACCTCTTCCCTTTGCCATCGGTCGCTGCTGCATTTGTTATAGAAACTACTATTTTATTAAGTTTGGAGAAAAATATAGCCAATCCTTCATGGTCCGCTATACAAAAGAAGCCGGCATTCTCAACAAGCTGTATGGCTTTACTGTGTGGTGGGCATGTGTCTTCTTTTATGGAGGCGGATAATGGCAGCATTTTTTCTTGCTATAGATTTGAGCAAACTGCGGCATTAGCTGTAGGTTCGACATTTTCGGTGCCGGTAAAGAACGGTATCTTTGTTCCGGAAGGGAAGTAGAACAGCAAAAACTCACACACCTCGGCTTCGCATTCTTCTTCAGGCTTTCTCATAGAGTGGATTGTTTGGTTGACCGGTTCGCGATCTTCTTACATGGAAAGCTGTCTATATGCACTGTCCATTAAAAAATCTGCTTTTCTAAGGGTTATGTATACAAGCTCCAAACCTGTAGCAAAAACTACAATGAGCAGTGCAATTTTTCTAAAAAACGAGGCAATGTATCTATGTGTATTTCTCACTGGCCAAGTTCAGAAAGTTAAAATTCTCTTTTAGCATTGTGGGCTTGCATTGCTTACAGCAAATAAACAATAATAAGATGTAAATAAAATCAGCGGGAAGTAATTCAAACCTCTGTGGCCTTCCTTTGGTAGGTTATAACCTTTTCAGCCTAATAACACAGACTTTTGGCGAAGACAGTATCTTTCTTTGGCACATATGCTTCCAAGAAGTGCAGCCGCTTAAATTTTCTGGACTTGTAGTTACAAAGTGGGCCGCAGTACAAAGGGATGTACCAAAAGCCAAAAAGCACTAAAATTATTATTTCATACTTCTGAGGCAAGCAATAACTCGACAAGCTGAGCAGCAACGCAACTCAAGCCAGTTGCTATGCGTAGACTTGGGACGGAACAATAGGAATACACAGAGAAATAGTTACGAAGGGGAATCTAGACATCCTGCCAGGCAAACAAATACTGTCACGCCACAGAAGCCCACGCCGATCTGCGGCTCACGCGACCCGCTCTTGTGTAGAAGTATAGTAGCTGGGCACTAGGAATACACGGAGCGCACGCACATATACTGGACGGGATGAAAGATGAGAAAGATAATTCAATCCGAACTGCATCAGTGGGAGGCGAGCCTTTCTACCTAGCAGCGCCGATTTTGTCGCTGTACTATTTCCCGTCCACACAGCGGATGGTCCAAAAGATGATGGGAGACTGAGCAAGATGGACGAGTCTCTCTTGCATTCTGAGGAAACAGCAAAGGAAAAACACACGCAGAAAGGTAAAAAGACTGGATATGGCGCATATGTACGCCATTTTTGTAGTCGAAGGAATTTTATTTATATTACCAAGATTTGTGTTCAGACAATGACGAACCAAAGGGAGAAAATTGTGTGAGCACCGTTGTATACGTTTTGCATTGTTCGTCATTGAGTGATGTGCTGGTAGATTTATTTATTTATTTATTACAGATACCTGCAGCGCCCGAGGGCATTAGTGCAGGGGGGGGGGGGGGGAGGGGGAAACACAATAGCTTCTGCTCATTTGGCCGACAGTACGCATGATACAATACAATCACATAACTAATAGATGAGGAAAAGCATGCACTGAAGGAACGCAACTACGCTCCACAAATAAAATGACACTAATGAAATGAAAAAGACACGCGCAAGACAAATGCGCGCCACGTCACACATCAGATAAGAATGCCCGGAATTGACCTTCCGTGCAGCACTCAGTGACGCCGGCTGGTAGCCTGTTCCACTCATTGATCGTCCGTGGAAAGGACGAGGTTTTGTAAACATCTGTGCGACATTTAGTGACGGAAATACGTCATCTTAAATATTTACCCAAATACATCCGGTTGACACAAAAAGAAAACAGAATAGGAAGTTTTCCTCGGCCTGGTTGGTCTCAAGATCTCTTCTTTTCTTTTTTTTTATTTTCCCAATGGTAGCTTTTCTTTTCTATCGTTTTCTGCTGAATGGGTGTCAGTTGCTCTGAATCAGTTTCTGAAGTATTCCCACATCAGAAAAACTTGTTCCTCGCCGTGCTGCAATCTTGCAGTGATTTCGGGGTTTGATAAGGGCAGCGCAACGCGTGAAGTTAAGCTTTTATTTATAATATAAAAAAACATTATTTCTGCCAATCCGAGATGTATTGAAACCAGATATATATTTGAGAGATATATTGAAACCAGATAGAGATATATTTGATATATCAATGACACAGATTATCCTCTTCAGTATACTGCGCTAAATCATAGAGAAATAACGCAGCGTACCGAACTCAAATTTCGCAGGTCGTTCGATATATCCCGGTGTGGCGCGCACTCGCAAGTCCTCCTAGCGGCGGCACTCTCCGATCACTTTTCGCTCACGGGGACGAGCCAGCTGCGCGGCCCTGGCGCCTGCTGGCAGCGCAAGTGCTGTGGAACAGTGTGGCGAGATGAAGGTGGAATGTGCTTGAGGGTGGGCTTCGTAGCCAACTTCCACGCCACTCTATATTAGGTCCTTTAGGCTGCTACAGACAGCAGCGACGTGCAATGGTATTCTTATTTGCCTATTTAGATGGTATTGGTCTTTTAAACAAACTTTAAATTGCTGGAACACTTGATCACCCCGCTTTAGATGCACAGAACTTGACTTCGGTCTCGTCCAAAGAAGCCATCATGCAGTGAACTATTGCGTTGTACCCTCTTAACGACCGTGCTCTTTTCTACTACTGTCGTTAAGAGGGTACAACGCAATAGTTCACTACATGATGGCTTCTTTGGACGAGACCGAAGTCAAGTTCTGTGCATCTAAAGCGGGGTGATGAAGTGTTGCGGCAATTTAAAGTTTGTTTAAAAGACCAATAGCATCAAAATAGGTCTTAACGACCGTGCTCTTTTCGACTACTAAGCCGCCGCTGTGGCTCAGTGGTTATGGTGCTCGGCTGCTGACCCGAAAGACGCGGGTTCGATCCCGGCCGCGGCGGTTGAATTCCTTTGGAGGAGAAATTTGAGGTCCGTGTGCTGTGCGATGTCAGTGCACGTTAAAGAACCCGAGGTGTTCGAAATTTCCGGAGCCCTCCACTACGGCGTCTCTCATGGCCTTAGTCGCTTTGGGACGTTAAACCCCATAAACCAAACCAAACCAAACCTTCCACTTCGACAGTTCGACTGCGTGAGTCCGACCAAGAACGTCTTGCCTCTATTCGCCGTGTGGTCCACGCAGGGATGTTTTGTGCGAAGTAAGCATGTTCATAAAGCAGAAAACATGATGGCTCTGTGGTGTATAGTTTCGTCAAGGTTCTCTAATCAAGTGGGTGAAACATATTTAAAATTCTCACAGATATCATTGTGTAGATGAATTTCAATGCTGCACTTACAGAATAGTTAAGCCTGGTGGATATAATCACTATGTAGCGGCTGCGTCGAAAGGTAACCCCTCGAGGCATATTTTGATCATTACTAGTTTTTTGCCAGAACCCACAGTGAAAATACAATTTTAGAGAAGCAACGTAAAAGAAAAATCTCAATATCACGGCTTATAAAAAGGAAGAAACGTGTTATATTTCCTCTTTGAGTGACGCTATGTAGGAGGAAGTGTTACATTCGTAAATATGAAAGCAAAGGGTACAATAACAAATGAGATGTCATTATTGAACTTGCATCTAAGACAGAGGAAAAGTTCGCGCCAACGCAAAAAATTTGATCAGGGCGGATGAATCATTCAACAACCTTCATCTTAAAGTGAAAACACGTGGTGAGCTGCGATATAAAGAACAACTGGAAAACATGTTGCGATGCAATGCAAGCAGCCCGCACAAAGGCCTGTGTCAAAATAGGCTGCCCCAAAAGCATTTGCAGCGGATCATGGCCATTCAGGGATGCCCAGCGCTGCCCTAGTAGTGTCACTGTTAATCTGCGTGGCGAATGAGCTACAAAATGCTATACAGCGTGTTTCTGCCTACGCAGAAGTGTTATTCCCCCGCTGGGTTGTGTTCTTAATGAAATCTCACGTCTCAGTTTTTCGTAATATTGTTTGTGTTTGCTGGCATAAATAGATTAGTACATTTCTTACATATTTCATGTTTGAAATTGAATGGTATTTCTCTTTACTGATGTGCAGACTAGTGACGTTGGTCAGGATGTCGATTGCTGAGGATTTGCTTTGCTTTATTTTCTAGTAAACTAATTGAACACTTATCTTTTTTTTCAGATGAGCACAATGCCCAGTCCTGTTGTGTACGTTTAGTAGAAAAGATTACTACTGCGCGAATGGGACAGGACAGGAGAACGAGGAACACAGACGACAACACAGGCGCCTGTGTTCCTCGTTCTCCTGTCCTGTCCCATTCGCGCAGTACTAATCTTTTCTGCAATGAACCAACTAGCCCGCAAGAACGTTCTACCACGTTTAGTAGTTTTTCTTTTCAGTTTGGAAGAAGAGAGAATTATGTTTGTTGGGGTTTATTTGTGGACAACTCTTCGTGCTGTCGTGTGAAACCAGCTGGCGACAGTCTTTCGTGCGCATTATCTGCGTCCAAGAAACAGCTCTGCCATATAAACAACTCGAGTAAACACGCATACTGAAAACATCATTTTTTTTTCATGAAGAAAAGAGCAGCTTATGCTGACCGTGAGCTGTATAGCCGAGAAATTATATGCGCATTGGAACAGAGCAAACAAAAAAACACGAGCAAATGGGAGAGACCTCTCCACGTCCTGTTCTCCTCCTTGTGTGCACATCTTTTCGCAGTACTTAACAAGCCTCAGATTCCTTCCGGCGACTTACCCTATCTAGGTGCTTCAGACAGAAAGCATGGCGATTACAGTATTAACTCGCAGAAGGATTTTACCAGTCATAATTTGCAGCAGGTACAAGGAGTAAGCAGTTATGTGCAACATATTGGCACACTATCTCACCGGGCTCTGAAGATTTGTCAGGAGTACAAATGAAAACAAAAGTTGCGCAGTGTTTGCTGCTGACGGATGAGTGATAACACTAACGGGACACGTCCAAGAAAGCGTTCCCTTTCTTTATACCAGCGTCGTACAGAATGATGCGTTTATTTTTTTTTCATGGTTAATAATGCTGTGTACTAAATGTTTTCATTTATAATGCTTTGACATACGATTGTTATTGTGGTGTTGGCATTCTTGCTCTTTATTCTGTGCAAAGTTTATGCTTTGCTAATTGCACTTACTTTTCCATAAGGGGTCCTACTACAGTATTTCAGAATTTGGCCTCTTTCAGCAATACAAACTTTTCAGCTACACCATTCAATGATTAGGAACCTGAACTTGAAACTTGAAACAAATGAACAGGCATATCAGAAGCTATTTTCTTTAACTTTTCATTTATGGCTAACTTATGCTGATTAACGATTGTGGAAAATCCAAGTGCATTTGCAAAACAAAGGCAAAGAAAAAAATAAAACAGCCTGAAAAAACAGCGAGTTATGTGAGGAGAGCGCCGTAATCATTTCCAACATATGGAGGAAGCAATTCTCGCACTCAACTATGGCTCTATGGGACAAACCGGCGCAAGCCAAAATCAGAAAGTGTCTATACTAATGAAGAAAAAAAAAACTCACATAAAACCATATGTCGCGGGAACGTAGAGCATGCTGAGTATTGGAAGTTCACCAAGAACCAGCTCATCGCTGGTTCCTATCTTACATGGCACCCCTTGGATGGGTAAATTGAAGTGTTAAATGCAAAGACGTAATATATGGACGAAACTTTCTTATGAACAAATCAAATAGTTTTTTTCGTAGAAACTCAGGAAATCACATACTTAGTGTGGCTTCCAGTAGAACGTATGTATGTACCATGGGGGGCAGAAGTAACAGACCCCCGTCCAAGCTCCGGCCGGTCCCACTCTGCGTGAGGCACCATGTGACAAAGCACTTCTGGTGTCGAAAAGGAGCCACTGCTCTGGTCTCGACACCAGAAGTGTTTTGCCAGGTGGCGCCCACACGCAGAGTGGAACCGGCCGGGTTTTGGAGGGGAGTCTGTTAATTTTGCCCCCGATGGTACGTAAGTGAAACAACACACAGTGTTGTTTCTAATAAAGTTTCCAATACTACGGATGCGATATCTTGCATTTCCTTGAAAACAAGTGATTTAACTTATTCAGAGCAAATTTACATCATTACGCTACGGATTTGCATTTACCGCTTTAAATCCACGATCCAAGGAGAGCCATGTAAGGAAGAAAGCAGCTAAACTAGGAAGAAACTTTTGTAATTTGTATGTTTATTTGTCTTGTAGTGGGGGGCTGAGGCCCTGTCAGGCAACATTGTGCCTTTAGCCTCAGCCCCTTCTTAGGCAAACGTCTAAGCAACAAATAAAAGATGAAAAAAAGAAAGGAAGAAAGATAGGAAGAAAGAAAGAAAGAAAGAAGAAAGGAAGAAAGGAAGGAAGAAAGAAGGGAAGAAGGAAAGAAGGAAGGAAGGAAGGAAGGAAAGAAGGAAAGAAGGAAGGAAGGAAAGAAAGAAGGAATGAAAGAAGGAAAGAAGGAAAGAAGGAAGGAAAGAATGAAGGAAGGAAAGAAAGAAGGAAAGAAGGAAGGAAAGAAGGAAGGAAGGAAAGAAGGAAGGAAGGAAGGAAAGAAGGAAGGAAGGAAAGAAGGAAAGAAGGAAGGAAGGAAAGAAGGAAGGAAGGAAGGAAGGAAAGAAGGAAGGAAGGAAAGAAGGAAAGAAGGAAAGAAGGAAGTAAGGAAAGAAGGAAGGAAGGAAAGAAGAAAGGAAGGAAAGAAGGAAGGAAGGAAAGAAGGAAAGAAGGAAGGAAGGAAAGAAGGAAGTAAGGAAAGAAGGAAGGAAGGAAAGAAGAAAGGAAGGAAAGAAGGAAGGAAGGAAAGAAGGAAGGAAGGAAGGAAGGAAAGAAAGAAGGAAGGAAGGAAGGAAGGAAGGAAGGAAGGAAGGAAGGAAGGAAGGAAGGAAGGAAGGAAGGAAGGAAGGAAGGAAGGAAGGAAGGAAGGAAACCTTCGGTAACTTTCAGTTGTAACAGACAGCGCTGAATCCTCTTGAGGGTGTGAGCTGAAATTTGTTAAGCGACATTTCTTTCTCTGTCGGGGAAAAGAAGGGTTCAAGTGGTACTAATGGTGACAGCCGAAAGTCAATGTTTATATACCGGCTTCACAGGAACTTGCCTCTTAAAATCTTTTAGGGTTCTTACGCCTCAGAATCCTAGATAACACTGAGAACTTTGAAGGTGTGCCTGCACAGTTTTAATTAGGTGCGACGGGTATAAAGAACAAATTAAAGAAGAGTAAACAGGCTTGGTCACACCCTTTAAGCCAGCTAAGCGTAAGACCTCATTTGCATTTTGCGCATGCAAAATCAGCAATTGTCTGTCGTGCCACGCATGAGATATGTTAAAGGGGTGTAAACAAAGGTTTCCCCTTATGGCGCGCGAGGAAGATTACTTTTCGAGAAAAAAAAAGACGTAAGGAGGCCCTGCGGCGACTTTCATTCATCTTGGAACGCATATCTGAAATTATGCTTCCAGTCAAAGCTTGGCGGTAAAGCACACCGACAAAAACGCGAGCCTGGTGGCCTAGTGCTGTTTCTCAATGAAACGAAATATTTTTTTTTCTTTAGGCAATGCTAAACTTTGAATCGCAGTCCCCGAATTTACAATATATTAACTGCTGCCCTTATAGGAACCTTTTAAAAAGTTCAAGACGAATAAGTGGGAGCATAGTTCGGATAAAAATTACGCACTTGTGGCGCTGTGCACATAACGGTCTAAATTCAGCGAAGCCTAACTATATGCTGTTGAGCGTAGAGTTTCTTACTATTACCTAGAGGGAAAGCTGGCGGCGCTGCACTTCAGCCACCATGGAGGCTCAAAGCATCATGGGACGGTGAGCTACTTGTTGCGGGACAGTTGTATTTTTTCGGGAACACGGAGCGGTACTACTGAGATGTTTCATTCCGAAAACGCTATTCGTGTGTGCGCAGACGACTTTCACGCGAACGCAGTGTGCAAAAGCCATAGTAGTGAAAACGCAACGACACGCGACGCCAATAAGAGGTTTCACTTTTCCGAAATGCCATTAAAAAAACCTCTTAAAGTATCTAAACAACATTTTTTTTAAATGTTGTTTAAACATATTTACTTTTGAAAATGGACCTGTTAATTACGAAATATTAGTTTTTGTAGTGTTCATTACTTGGCCAATACGCTGGCTAGCCATCTGGCTAGAGATGGTTAGCCATCTCTTATTTTGGGCAAACTTTGCATTTACATGCTTTTCTGCTGGTTTGTTGCAATTTACAGCCAGGATGTTGAAGGTTAGGACATTCGTAGTTGTCGAACAGCTTTATTTTTTTATTATATTTGGCCATAAGTTGTAGTTCTGCAGTCGGTAGCTCACCGCCCCATGATGCTTTGAGCGCCCATGGGGGCTGAAGTGGTCTCGAGGGGCCTCCATGCAAACTCTCACAGATGGGTTGTCAGCTTTCCCTCTAGGTAATAGTAAGAAACTATATGCTGTTGAGTGATGACGCTGTTGAACGGCAGTAGTTCGGCTGTATGTGCGCACAGGTGTGACCATTGGACGCGGTCAGGAGTGGCACAGGACTGTTTCACGTCACGCGCAGTTGAAATGCATTAAGATCCACCGACAGGAAGTCCCGACGAAAACGCGCAAAGTACTCTTACAGATGCACCAAATGGCGCTTGAACCACAGTCCGTCGCATACCGAACACGAGTGTCCTAACCAATTAACACTCATCTAAAACTTGTGTCTCAGGTCTGACGTTTTCGGCCTATGTTCAATAAAGTAACCAATCTGTTAACACCTTTAAGCGAGTGGGCACAAGCCAGTCGATTGCGATTGATAGGAGATAGTGACCATGCTGTGCTAATTAGCACTCTTTGCGAGGTGCGTACGAGTACGCCTAACTGAAGACGCACTGTTTTGCACCAAAGGTTTCTTGTGCCTTCAGTGGGAGGATTGACGCAGCTCGTCTGCATGTTTTTATGATGTTTACCCATTCCCCTTGGGAGGTATGAATCCTACAGGATCAGAAATAAAGATGCAAGCACGAAAACCAAAAACGTCGCCTTTGTACTGACCGAAAAAGCACTGCCCGGTTGGATGCTGGCAGGTGCAGTCGTGGAAGGCTTATTGGTGGTAGCCGAGATATCATAAGCCTGTCAAAGTTAATCCCCTGGAAAGTTTTATTTTCAATATTAGATTCAATTATTCGTAACCAAATGTCATTCGAATGAAGTTATAAACGCATTAAAAATGATGGTCTTTAATGCACAGTCAGGGTGTAAGAGTGTTTATGCTACAGGTGAAAAAAAAAACAGTTCCTCTCTTCTAAGCTGTAGCAGCCGTGTGAGTCTGAGGAGAAAAGAGATCTCTCTAAGACTTCTCTTATCCACGCTTCCTTACAAAAGGAAAGAACGTCATTATTACGCTGCGAAATTTATGTAGCTTTGAACAAGTGTGGAGAAATAGATTTATGTCCTACTACTTTTGCACCCTCTCACAGTACAACTCGTGCGGGGTAGCATTGTTCCAACATTGAAAGAGATGGAGTTATAATTTACTGAATTCGTCTGAACTTGCATTCACGATATGGACTCGAATCAAGGGGTGGCTTTTGGTGCATCCCATCAAATTCAGCTATTTGTTTGCGGCTTCGTACAATCCGCATTGTGCTTTCTACGGTGAAATGGCTAGGTTAAACCATATGGTATGGGCATGCCAGAAAAACGTACCTATACCAGGGCTCAATAACCAAACAACCGAGGTCAGTGAGGTGGCGCCGTCCAGCTCGCAATCGAAAGACCGGATTTTGCTGGTGAACCGGGCAAGAGAGGCAGCAAACGGCAATGGGCTTCTAGAATGAGGGCCCGCCCAACCCTTCTATTCATTAAACGTTTCTCTGTCTCCCTCTCTGACGCATCCTTTCGTACATAATTTTATGTTGCGTGATTTCATGCAGTGTTTTCAGCCGAACATCGAAGTTAATACGGGCAGTTAAAATACGGCACTAATTAAACACTGACCTTTCGAAGTTTAAAAGGACGACCGCCTCGCCGTGTTTTTACTGCATTGCGTGCAAGTAGTATGCATACTAACTATTGGTGAAGTACAGCCTGCCAAATCTTTAGCTGGCGTGCGTGGCGGTCACGTTTTCCGTGTTCCTAGAGTTTGTGACGGAGCAAACTTGCGAAAATATCAAATTTAAGCACAGGCTCACTAAGCGCGTGCTTAATATTGAGCTTTCCGCAAGTTTGCTTCGCTGTAAAGAGCAGGAGCACAGAAAAAGCGGCCGTCACGCACGCCAGCTGAAGATTTGGCAGGCTGTACACTGTTTGCGTACGTTTTGGTTGCAAGTTTTATGCGGGCTTTTTCACTTATACAAATTTGTTGTGGCATATTCGTTTGTAGTTTTCGGGCTTATAAAGGACCGCTTCTCAACTGTCCGGCTTTTCATTTGGATTCTGCGCATTTGCATTCAGGCAAGTTTGCAACACAAATATGGACTTGACTATCATCACAACAGCAACAAGACTGAGGAGGCGGACGAAATAGAATAGGTGGACCGCGAGGCTTAAACGAGAAATACAACTGCTAATGATCTTGTAGAGAAAGACGGAACAATACCAATAGCAAGATTTTGGGCAACCAGGCTCCTGCATAAGCAGCTTAAGGAGCTTTAAAGAAAGACTTCTGAAGAGTTCGAACGTGAAAGCGAAACCTGGAAAAGACGACCTGAAAACAAGAACGAATGGAAGCCGGGCTGGCTGCTGGGCTGACCTCGACACGTGCCTAAGGTAAGCAATGGAAGTGAATGGGACTCGGTACAAGGGCAGCAGTCGAGCCTTGCTGAATAGATTCAGCAGCAAAGCACAGAGTCAAAGCAACAAAAACAATACCACTTAGAAGACTAGGTTTTCGAGGCTACTGTGAATAAATTTTGGAAACGAGCGCACAAGTACGAGAAGGCAAGCAGCGAGAGTCCGGGAGGACGGAAGGCACAAAAGCCTAATGTCTCGCTGTCGCACTACCATGAGTGAATGGGGGCATGGGATCCTTGGTTCTCGATGTGGAGGGGACTGCAGCCTGATGGAGGCGCTCGTTTATTCGATTCTGTCGCGTTGCCTCGTGGGAGCGGAAAGCGCATGCCCCGAGCGAGGTCTCTTTCTTGCACTTTTACTCGAAATTGCCAGTGAAGTTGGAGCTGAAAAGTCTGTCGAGGTTGCAGCCAAGGGAGCGTTAAAACACGCCTGCAGCAGAATAAAGGTTCTGTAATTGTGAAGCCGTGTGAAAAGCGAAATGTCGCAAAACCCTACGCCTCTCGTCATTCAGCCAAGCTTGATGATACGAAAGGAGGCTATGGAGAGAGGAAGGATGCAAACCACTTTCAGTAGTCTCATTCTGTAGAGCAAAACGTGCTCTCAGTGAGAAAGAATTTTCATTAAAATGAAGTGAAATCACTTTAACCCGGCTGTTACCAGCACATCCATCCGCAAATGAGACTGTTAACCCAGATTTTTTTTATTCTTTCCGCGCGATGCGGTTCTAACGTTCTAGTCTGTGCGAAAAAATTTTAATTGAAAAGATGTCAAATCACTTTAACCCGGCTGTTACCAGTACATTCAACCGTAAATGAGACTGTTAACCGAGAATTTTTTTTATTCTTTCCGCGCGATGCGGTTCTAACGTTCTAGTCTGTGTCACGTAGTCCTGGTCCCAGCTCGAACCGAGGTCCGTTGCCTGTACGGGGTGGTCGCTCAGCCAAGAAAACAAATCAATATCACTCCGAGGATGAATTGATCAACAAATAGAAGAACCAGCTTTTCATAAAGTCTGAAGTACCTAAAAAAATTTGCCCAGGCTTACCTTGGTTAAGCCAAGAATGCGTTGCCTATTGCGTGGTCTTTTTGCGCGAGGTATGGCTTGGCGGCACTAGATTTTCTCAGCAGCTTTTCCTCCGTGACGTATGGATGGATGGATGGATGGATGGATGGATGGATGGATAGGAGCGCCCCCTTTGAAACGGGGCGGTTCAGCTTTTTTTTTCTTTTTTTCCCCTCATTTTTTGTTTTTGTTTTTTTTTTGTTTTTTTTTTTAATTTTATTTAAGTGGTTTGCTGGCGTCACATCACCACGTGACGCGACGTCACCAAACCGCGTGACGTCACGTCACGTGGTTTGGTGGCTGCCCGGCCGCGCCCAAGGGCTGAACTGAGTGACTGGAATATGCTACGCATAAAAGGAGACTCGCCTTTTCTTTTCAGGCCTTGACTGCAGTCTGGAGGATGTTGAAGGAACATTGAGAACTCCATAAAATGTCGTTCACAGTAAAAAATAATTCCATCCTCTCTCTCTCTGGCTATTTATGTGGATGTTTAACAGTAAGAGACGCATTTACTTCTCAGAAAATGTAGTTTGAAACTTTCCCAGCCACTCCATTCAAGCTGGCGGAGTAGACACTGAAACGAACTTTGTGATTACTATTCTGAAATTAATGGCGATGTGGTCCAGCGCTTGGGATTCGCGCCAAGAAAACTGCGCCTACGCACGCAGTTTCCTTTTTTTAGTCAGCTTGTGATGGTGGCACGTGTAAGTTTTGTCCATTGGTAGAATATAGAACTCCGTGTTTAATGAAGTTAGCACGTTTTCGGATAGAACGCGCAAATCTATCAATTCTACAGGCCGCCTCAAACTCTGCCCAAAGATTCCTTACTGAATAGTAATTGCCTTATCTGAAATGTGCTCCAGTTGGCCAGTTGGGTGGATTCCCTGAAATACAATAATAAAACAATAATAGAAATCTCCAAGGTATGGACAACTGATTTATACGTGTCGAGATTACAGTGAAAATGAAAATATCTTATTTCATGCTGCAGGAATCGAATGCTTTATCATTGAATAAATGAGGATTTATAATTTTAATCGGTTATTAGAAATTCCACAAGCCAACCTGATGCGTCATTTTGCAGTAAATCTGTCCATTGTCGCTGTACCCCTTCTTGGAAAAATATTGTATGTTGTTAAACGTACAGCACTTTTCTCTTTGAAAAGTGTAGTTCACGTTTCAAATGAATTGCGTTCTCTAGAGTGCACTGTTTATAAACAGCAAGGCTATCTTGGAATCTTCGATATAGAGGATTGTCCATTTTCCCCATTTGGCAGGTGACAAAATAAAGAGAACGAAATCTCCCTTTATGCGTTTACGGGAGAGTAAAAAGAGGCAAATGGGAGAGGGAAGAGAGGAGGAAAAAGGTGGCTAGATTAGATTTCTCTGATTAACATTAGCACCACTGGGCTTTCTCTTACGACTCGTGGTGTAGATTCCACGGCCAAATGCAGGGATAAATGGGATAACCAAAGCTGTAACAGCTTTCGCTGAATAATGCGCTAACCCTGTACGCTTAGCTGCACAATTTCTCGCCTGTGTGATACGTCGGTAAAGTGAAAGTAAAGTGAAAGAGTCCTGATAATTCCATTATTGATTCTGATGACAAGTAACCATGCGGCCCAGTGGCTCCCGAATCCTCCAGGCCTATCTGCTTTTTGTTATCTTTGTGAATTAGGTTAAGAGCAGGTGCCAACCTAGCACTGAGATCCCATAGGTTTCTTTATTGAATATTCATAATTATACACAAAGGGGCTTCTTTGATTGTTTTCAGTAGTTGTCACTGAAACGTTGTGTACATCGTATCGCAGTTGTGTTCGCAATAAGTTCCTTTGAATCGCTCGGCCGAACGTGTTTGCCGCTACTCGGCCGTTCTGTCAAATTTTTCTTTTTGGGGGGAGGGGGGGGGGGGGAGCGCACTCGCTGTTTGCACGCGGCAGTGATAGAGGCGAAGTTGCAGATAGTCATTTTCTCGTGGTTTCGACGCGCGGACACCGACGGATGGAGTGCGGACGAAGAGATGTGTGGACGGGCAGAAATCTGGGACAAAGAGAGGTGAAAAAAAAATTCAGAGGGCACCCAAGACTGCTTACGTGCTCTGAAGGCGAAGGCATTACTGTGTCAACGTGAGCGTCCGACTTCGACAGAGGTTGCGCACTGAGGAATGAAAGGAAGACGCACCTTCGATCACTGATTCCACAAACGCTGAGTGAAACACTCGAACACTCGGTTCGAATGCCTGTTGTGAGCTAGCCTCCAACCTGACCAAGAGACGTCAGCTATATCCAACGAGAAATCGCATTTCCCCACCCGCAATGGTGTACGACGAACGGTGGTGTCACAATTGTGATACGAAAATTGGTTTTTGAGGAAAGGAAATGCGCAGTAAAACTGTCTCACACAGCGCAGTACTCACACTTTTACCCTGCTCAAAGCAACAACACTACAAGTCTCACGCATGATCACCCGCATCACCAACAGGCGACATGGCATGCGTGAAGAGGACACACTCAAACTAGTCAGAAGCCTTGTAGTTAGTAGAATCACGTACAGCCTACCCTACCAGTGCCTCAACAAAAACGAAATACAACAAGCGGATGCCCTGCTACGCAAAGCGTATAAGACAGCGCTCCGACTTCCGCGCAACACGTCAACCGAAAAACTCATGGCCCTGGGATTACATAACACCTTTGAGGAGCTACGAGAGGCGCAGCTTGAGTCGCAAAAACTCAGGCTGTTGCAGACAACGACTGGAAGAGCGCTCCTGCAGAGGCTCGGATACCGCGAGCAGATGCGAGAAATGACGAGGACGGCAACGATCCCCGACGAGCTTCGCAAGACCCTCAAGGTAGCGCCAATACCAAAAAACATGGATCCCAACCTCCATCGAGGCAGAAGAGAAGCGAGGGCCGACTTCATCGAAAGAACATACGCTCCTCAAGCCACGACCGTGTATGCAGACGCGTCTTGGAGAGGAGGAGACACCAAAATCGCTGTGGCGGCGGTGGTCGATTCGTCTTTACGCGAAATGACCAGCGCGTCTCTCCGAGGCTGCACAGCTGCAGAGTCCGAGGAAGTAGCCGTTGCTCTAGCGGTGGCGGAGGGCTATAGAACCGGGCGGTCGCTAACAATACTCACCGACTCTCAAACAGCCTGCCGAAATTACATGAATGGCAGGATAGGTCGTCACGCGCTCCGTATACTCCTCGCAGCGAGCGACAGAATTAAAAACCAGGAAGAACAAAGCGACAAGATCCCACACAAAATTGTGTGGGTACCGGGGCACACGGGGGTGGCAGGGAACCAAGAGGCCGACAGGATAGCTCGAGGATACATTACTTTCCGAGCATCCGATGAGCCCGCGGAACTCGCGCCAGCACCCAGGGATTACTCGGTCATACTACAAAACTACAGAGGCAGAAGATTGCGGTATCCCCCACCGCACAAATCTCTCAGCAGAGAGGAAGCTGTCACTTGGAGACAATTACAAACAGGCTCTTTCCCAAACCTACATATACTAAACAAAATGCACCCTACCATATACGCGGACAAATGTCCCTGGTGCGACGGAAAACCTACTCTCTATCACATCACATGGGCCTGCCAAAAGATAGACGTGGTCCCCAAAATACAAAACCCGAGTGCGGAGCAGTGGGAGACTCTGCTGTCCAGCGACCGCTGTGAAGACCAAGAAGGTCTGGTACAGCGAGCTCAACGGGCGGCAGTGGCCAGCGGAGCCCTGGACTGAGGGCAACCGACCACTGATTAGAGGCGGACGACTTCGACAGAGAAGACTCCTGGGGGTAAAATCAAGGAGAAAACGTCTCTGAAGATGCTCCCAAACCGCAGGAAAAAGGACTAGAGTAAAATAAAGTTTTTCCTTCCTTCCTTTTTCCTTCACACATCTCGGTGGACCTCTAAACCGCGGCTTAAGGGAAGAGGTAATGAGTCTGGGCAGGCATACAGTTGAAGGTGCATATGTCGTCGTCGGTTCGAATCCCTGTCGCAAGCTAGCTTCCAACTTGACTAGCACATGTAAGCTGTATGCAAGGAGGAATCGTATGAAACCACTCGGAACACTGTGCGACAAACGACTGCTCACAGTTGTGGTACGAATGTAGTCGGGAAAAGTGGCTACCACATAGAGGTCCGCCACTGGGGAAGTAGGTATATACTGACGAACGAGTTCTTTTCCCGTAGTTCGTAAAAATGCGGGGTATATTGAATTTTTTGACTGAGCGGAGTGGCTGCAGTTGATTATTTCCAGTTCTAAATGTTTCGGAAAAATAATATTTACCAATCTTGCCGAACCAGCGCTGTTCGCAAACTTCAAGCATATCAAATTGGCTCATTATTGTGAGGTATTTTTCGGCGTGGAATTTAGTGCCGTTGGCAAGGTGTGTTGATATTCTGTATAATATTCGATTGAGTATGTTTAGTTCATAAGCTGATGCGAAACCATAAATCGCGAGATCATGAAGCAAAACAGATTCCCCCAAGTTTTTGTAAACTATTTCGCTAACGAAGCCGATTTTAAGGCGTGTAACTGCACACACGCCACACGTAATCGTTTTGCGACCACCTCAATGTTCGTTTTCCAAGATAGTGTGCCATCAAGAGTAAGGCCAAGGTATTTCACGCTGCGTGAGAGATTAACTTTTGGGCAAGCACAGAATAGGCACTCACTAAAATGCAGCTACACTGGCTATGTTTTACTAATTACTGAGCCGTGAAAGCAAAGTAATGTCGGTTTTGTTTTATTTAGAAATATTTTGTTACTTTCATACTAGTTCAGCACTTAATCTATATCATTTTGCATAGCTTTAAGAGCTTTGTTATAAGTTTTGCGGGGCAAAGCAAGGAATGTATCATCTGCATATAGGTGCAATTTTGATTTTAAGACAGTTTGCTTAAATCAATAAGATAAATGTTGCATAATAAAAGACCTAATATTGACCCTTGCGGTACACTGTTAGTAGTTCGCTAAAAGTTTGATCAACTCGGACACACTGTGTTCGATCGGAAAAGTAATTCTTGAAGAAGCCTTGGTAAGGGCCTCCGAAACTAAAGCCATCTAATTTAGCTAACAAGAGGTCATGGTCAATTGTATCGAATGCCTTTTGAAGGTCGACGAATAGAATAAGAACAGTATTGTTATCAATTTCTTTAGAAATTAGGTAATTAAAGTTTTTTAGAAGATTGGTTGTGCTTAAACCGCTTTGGAAGCTAAACTGTGCAGGATGTAGATGATATTTATTGCGAAACGAAATCATACTTTAATAGACTACCTTTCCTAGTACGCAGGCGAGGGAAGAGAGTACGACAATTGGCATATAGTTGTTATAAAGTTTTTTCGAACCTTTCTTACGAACTGGTCTAACCACGCTCACCTTCATTCTGTTGGGTATAGTGCCGGTCACCAAGGTTTTATCTGCCCGTTAGGTGTCGCTGTGTGCTTGTAGAAGCGAAAAAGAGCAATTGTTTGTCCGGTTCACTGTGAACAAATGAAAACTGCTTTTTTTTTTCTGGAGTGTGAACGAATATGCTCCGCTCGCAGAATATTTGAAGCAATTTTGATGAGCCTTACGGCTTATGTTCTCTGAAACATGCACGTCTAGGGCAGGGAGAGCTAGAATATGTCAATCAGAACAGAACTAAACAAGCCTTTGAATGTTATTTGATTTTCAGATATGAATAAAACCTTCATTCATGAACTCAGAAGAAAGGCCTCTGTTTGGTGCTGCGCTGGAGCATCTACTACTGAAAAACATTTTCAGGTAGCCGCACTGTGTTCCAGGACGCAAATGCTGCAGAAGCCCTTTCTTCTTCCTTTATTTTTGGAGGATATCCCGTATAATCCTTGTGTTCAATTCGTGTAAATCTGACTACCCGCCGCAGTGGCTCAGTGGTTGACGCGCTCGGCTACCGAGCTGGAGTAGCCGGCCGCGGCGGCCGCGTTTAGATGGAGGCGGAAAGAAAAATGCGCCCGTCTCCTATGCGATGTCAGTGCACGTTGAAGGCCCCCAGATGGACGAATTTCAGAGACATCAAATCTAACATGCACAGAAGCTGGAGCAAATTTCGACGAGTTTAACGCAGCGCTGCCCAGGGAGCCCTGGTCTACAGAAATAGAAGTTGCCTGCCACCTGTAAGCACGAATGTCTCTTAAAGGTCGCTCACGCACAGCATTACGACGCAGCTTCCAGGTATAGGACAGAAAAAAAATTCAGGGGGCACTGTCTAAGGTGCGTAGAGGCGAAAGCGTTTTAAGGCAAAAGCCTTTAATGTCTCCTCGTTGTAAGCAGCAGTTGTCGACAGAAATATCACGCTTTTCAATGGGTCGAAGCGGTCGTGACACGTCACAATGCGCGAATTTCAAACGGGGCCAATTTTACTTTGGCCAGTAACCACGCAACCAATTGAAGGGATCATATAGTGATGCTCCAAGTTGGACTGAGCTTAGTTAATTGCTTAATTACCCAATCAGCCTAATTAACTTTCCTAGTCAGGCCATATAAATAAATAAAACCGAGTAGGAAATTGGCCGAGCTCGGCAATCGAACCCCGGTCTTCGGCGTGTGAGGCGAGCATGCTATCCACACCGCCATGCCAGCGCGATGGTTTGGAATGAACAAAGGCGCGTCTAGTGAATACGGTGTCTTCGCTCACTCCCATCCTCCTCCCTTTCCTCCTGGCGAGGTTTAGGTGTCCCCTGAGGTATGAGAGACAGATACATTTCCTTTCCTCAAAAACCAATTTACCGACGAGCGAGGCGTAGAACCGAATGGGCGATTGCGTTCTGTGGACTCCCTGGCAGCGTTGCAAGACGCTGTCGCGTTCCACTCTTAGAGGCGAAGCTTAACATCTTAACCACATATCAGTGACCACATTTTAGGTAAAAAAAGTGCCCCCCTGAATTTTGACGGCTGTCCATCGAGATGTGCGAGAAAGTTACTGCGTAATTTCCTTTCCTCAAATACAATTTTCATTTTCTTCATTACGGGCCCTCTTTGTCTTCTTTCACTCCCCCTCCCTTCCTCTACGGTGCGGTTCAGGTGTTCATCGAGAAGACAGAATTACTGCGCCATTTCCTTTCCTCAAAAAGCGTTGCGTTCAAAGGGCAAGGCGTCGCGCCGAACGGGTGGAGGGGTTCCGTGGACTCCCTGGCAGCGCTACAACACGCTATCGCGTTCCACTCGTAAAGGCGAAACTTAAGCGTCATTAATTAGCACTGAATTAGTATTCAGGCATTAATCAGTAATTAAGCATTAATTAGTGATTTGTCATCACTTAGTAATTAGTACTCAATTATATGTGACGCCACCAGTGCCACAGAAGCAGCGAAAGTGGTGCGGAAAACGCTTTTGCGTCTACGCACTTTAGACAGTCAAAGTGCCCCCTGAATTTTTTGGCACCACTTTATCTATGTGACACCGGTGACGTCACCACGGGATGACGTCACACATACTTGATGACGAAGTAATGACAAATTTCTAATGAATGACTAATTACTGATTAATCACTCAGCACTAATTGACTGCTAATTAATAGAGCTTTAGCTTCGCCTTTAGGAGTGGAACGCGACAGCGTGTTGTAGCGCTGCGAGGGAGTCCACGGAACGCCACCACACGTTCGGCGCGATGTCTTGCCCTTTGAACGGAACGCTTTTTGAGGAAAGGAAATGGCGCTGTAATTCTCAGTTATCTCGGTAGACACCTTAACCACACCGTACAGGAAGGGAGGAAGTGGCAGTGAAGGAAGAAAGAGGGGGCCGTAATGAGGAAACTGAAAATTGTATTTGAGGAAAGGAAATTACGCAATAACTGTCACCTATTTTATATTTATTTATTTATACAGAATACCCCTAAAGGCCCTCGAGAGGGTATTACATAGGGGAGGGGGGGGGGCACAGGCAATTCAACAGAATAAAACAAAACCACAAATATAAAACAACAAAAGCACAAATAAGACACTTTGCATGACGTAAATAAGCAAAAGAATCAAAAGAATGGCAGCGCGGCAAAGAACGAAGATTACTGCAATATTAAAATTATACAAACAGAACACTAATGCAATGAATCATTTTAGTAACATACCCTGCAAAAAAGGAAGCCATGAACAAATGATATAACAATGTATGCCAAGAGTTAAGCAGTAGTTATTGAGGATATCAGATTAAAATATTTATCAGGATCAGTGGTGGTTGCGATATGTGAAGGCAGAGTGTTCCAGTCAGATATTGTGCGTGGTAAGAATGAATGCGCATAGTTAAATGTTCTGCACGTGAAACGGATGATCGCGGCGGTCAAAAATCGAAGGAGGCAAAGTCGTTATGATGTGATGGATGATGATAAAGTTTATGAAAAAGTGATAGTCGTGCAACTTTGCGGCGGAGACATAAATCCTGGAGACGTGTGCGTTTCTTCAAGGCCGATGCTGGTGTTACGTGAATAATTGGAGTAAATAAAACGAACGGCGCGGTTCTGCAATGATTCAATGTTATTTATTAGGTACGATTGGTAAGGGTCCCAAATAGCCGAGGCATATTCAATGAGGCATATTCAATCTCGGTGGACACCCGTCAAAACGCGGACACATCTGTCGACACGGCTGCCGACACGGACGCAGACACGGCTGCCGACACGGATTGCTAACGACAGAATGAGGCATTAAAGGCTTTCGCCTTAATAATGGCCGATGGCGTGGGGCCTCCTCGACATGTGTATGAGACTCCCTGCATCTCCTGAATCGTGACCTGCGCATCTTTTGAGCTTCCTGGGGGTCACGCTTGCGTTGCCTCGAACCACCGTCCACTAATACGCCTGCCGCGGTGGATTGGTGACTTCGGCGTCCGCTTGCGGATCCCAGTGTGAAGGTTTTGATCCCGCACGCGGCAGCCGTATTTCGATGTAGGTGAAATACGAACTCGCCTACACTTTTCCACTACCTTTGGGAATGTCCTTCCCGAAAGGCAGTACCCCCCCATCCCCAATCCCACTCATTCTTCCTGGGAGGCTGCTTTACGGACCGCTCAGCCCGCCGGCCAGAAATGGCTGGTGGATCGGGCTTTACGTGAAGCGCAAGCCCGTGGACTCCTGGACCAGTAGGGGACCACCATGGAAGATTTTTTCTTTTTGGTGTAATAAAGTTGTTTCCATCCATCCATCCATACGAACTCGCCAGTCGGCTGTGCGATATCGGCGATCTTTAAAGAACCTCAGGTGGTCTAATCTGGCTCGTAGCCCTCCGTAACATCATCCTTCATAGCACATGCACCAGTTATGAACTTTAAACACTAGAATTTAAAATTTTATTTATCATACCTTGTTGCCCCTACAGCTTCTGTCTGGCTGGTTGCCGCTCGGAAAATATCCGTTTTCCCTATCATCAGGAATTCTCGAGCAAGATACGTTTACACTCTTTGTGAAGCCAGTCTACGTGAGGCACGAGAGCGAATTTCAGAAGATCATAAAGTAAGGAAACAGAAAAAAAAAGTAGCATAGCAGCAAACATCCCACTACGTCACAATTTCGTATCCATTACTCTCCTTCTACATCGCGGCAAATAATGATCCTGTACGTTGACACATGAGGACCTCGAAAGCCCCGAAAAAAACCAAAAAAAGCGAGACGCTGGCAGCATTCGAGACGATGTTGTTCACATATCAGCGATAACATAAGTGGACGCTCTGAACACTTGCGTCGCCCAATTAACGTCGAGTGGAGGGAATGAGGTGCGTTCTTTCACGCTCATTAGCGCTGTTCCAAAGCACGAGATGAGCCGAAGGTCGCCGCTCGCAGTACTAGGAACGCCGTCCGTCTCACTGAAGCCTGCTTTTTTTCCACATCCTGCGGATCTGGATGATCCTGTATAATTTCCGAAGCTCGTTAACGAACAGCGCGTCCGCGGGAGTATCCTGAGTCGCGCATTTCCACATAAAAGTGCTTCCAGCTAACAAAGTCTTCGTCACATGAGCTCCTTCAGGTTTTCTAAGGAAAGGTGCTTTTGAAGGAGCTAGTGCGCTGCGAATTTCGCAATGCATGTACTGTACTTAAACATGTTTTTTTTTTTCGGGTATGAAATGCAGTTAAAGAATCTTCAAGATGCGCATACGCACGTGCTCTACTAAGTCTTGCCAGTTACAAATGCAGGATGGTGCGGTTGAATTTTTTTGAGCTTTTAAAGCTTCCTACATGTTCTGCAAAGGTTTCACTAGCGCGAAATTTTAAGCTGTGAGCGTCACTAGCTCAGAATTTAGTTTTAAATGTGCCTGATTTACCGACTAACGAAGATAAACTAGCTGGAATTGTAATCGCTAAACGTGGTGTAAAACTTACATCGTAACGGTTGAAGAGCATGAGGAGAAATAGGCATTTAGGTTGCTTTGTTGCAAGCAGCTTCGTCATTTTTTTTTCGGCTTAAACCGAAACCAGCAACACTCTTAGACGACAAACAGCTGTATCGTCGCAACACAAGGTTAGGTCATTGCTATCATGAAGTTCATGCTCGTGAGCTTCTCTTCTTCGGTGCTTTCCTCAAACGAAGCCTTGCTCTTGTCGACGATCCAGAGGTTGGTGTGAAGCGCCATCTAAATGCATGGAGAGGAGTGCGCAGAATGGATGGTGTGGAATGACAGAAAGCGACTGAAGAGTCAAGGGGAGGGTCTTTAATTAGAGACAAGGAACCGGATTGGATGAAGTTTGTTGCTGGTTGGCTTGAAGAGCGAGGACAGCGAGGTTCTTAGCGCTAGCTCGCTGTGGCAGTATCCACGGGGGTCTTGCCAGGTATACGCACTGGCCTGAAGCACCTCACAGAATGTCTAGCCCCCCCTCCCAGACCGATCTGTGCTTCGAAGTAAACAGAATACAGCGTCTTGAGAGTCTCCTCATCTATTGCGACGTGTCTCCGCCCAACAAGCACCATCACGCAGGGCGGGGCATGTAATGCGAAGGCAAGTTAACCGCTGGTCCTTAAGGGTAACGGAGTGGATTCCAAGTGAAGGCAAGCGTAGCAGGGGGCGGCAGAAAATTAGGTGGGCGGATGAGATTAAGAAATTTGCGGGAATATGGGGGCCGCGGCTGGCGAAGGACAGGGTTAATTGGAGAGACATGGGAGAGGCCTTTGCCCTGCAGTGGGCGTAGTCAGGCTGATGATGATGATGATGAGCATACACAAAGTAAACAAGAGAGGGGGAAGCCTCCTGGAGCTGGCAAGAAGCTTCCCCCTTCCTTTTCGCTTTGTGTTTGCAAGAAACCCTTCTACCCGCCCTCTCTTTACATATCAATAACATAGAGCGATGTGGAGAAATAATATAACTTAATTAACTGGAGGTCAGCTTGCGTTACCTAGGCTGTGTTACGTCTGCTGAGGCAAAATTTAAATGACTGGAACTGCATACAACGGTAACACAGAAAGCATTAAACAAAAATTATCAAGAAGAGAGCGGGGAAAAAGTGTCATTTTCTACTTCAAAACAATCAATTTGATGAAAGGAAAGTTACAGAACAGTCATATCTTTTGTTTTAAGCGCCGCCGCGGTGACTCAGTGGTTACGGCGCTCGGCTGCTGGCCCGAAAGACGCGGGTTCGAGCCCGGCCGCGGAGGCTGAATTTCGATGGAGGCGAAATTTTAGAGGCGCGTGTACTGTGTGCTGCCAGTGCACGTTAAAGAACCCCAGGTGGTCAAAATTCCTAAAAACCTTTACAACGGCGTCCCTCATAACCTGAGGAGTCGCTTTGAGACGTTAAACCCCAATGAACCAATGAACCAATATTTTTTAGTAAACAGAGTTGGGATAACTGGCCAGACAATTTGCGACATATTTCTAGGGTTGTACGAAATTTGTTTCGAAAATTATGTTTCATGCCCGGACGCCGTTTACCGATAGTCTAAAAGTGGCAGAATTCACTGAGGCCGCGTTAGATGACTTGCGAGAAAACTTAACGCGAAGCTCTTAGGCACCCGTCCCTCGCTTGCGCGTCGTCACGTTGTGGTTGCCATCGGCGTAACTGGCAGAGCTATAGCAAAGCGGCAGAAGAGAGAAAAGTGGAGCGTAAGGTGGAAAGTGAAGGAGGAGGGTATGACGGTGGTGACAGGCGAGAGGGGTCGCGCTCAGTTTGCACCGGCTGTTGTGTAGCGACTTCCTAAAGACGTTTTCAGATAACCGTCATGTGCGATAGTTAGAGTCCCTGTGCGACAAAGCGGCTGTGCTCCGAATAGTACTCTTAAGGGTAGCCTAAGCATCCTCCAAGTTTTCTAGCCTTAGTAGAAGCCTAGTAACCGCAAGCGATGTGCACTGGCTTGAAAACGTGCTGCGCCTGGAGCCTATGGGGTGAAGAGATTGCGTTATTACTTTTTTTCTTGCTTTGCAGCCTTAAAAGCCTCCAAGGTAAGAACACCCCGCCGGACGGAAATGCGAGGCACGTCACGATGTCCATGTTCCCGCCCGTGAACCAAACAAAAACAAGAGATGCGGGAGGATACTGAGGTGTGAGTTCGGACTGGCAATAAAATGGGGTAATAATTTCGTTGAGCCATCTGGCGCTGATATTAGCTAGATGAAAGGATCGACAGCAGTTGTATTTTTAATTCGATAGCCTTAGATGCCCCATCGGAAAGACTATGTCGGCGGAAGCGAAATTCGTGGTTTGGCTGGGATTGCAAGCGACGTCGCCAGAGAACAGCATTCATTAATAGAGTGCATATTTCAACCGCGCACAACGACGAGGGACGAGGAGCACAGGGCAAGACGCGGAACTTCAACTAAGGCTTACTACAAGGAAAACCACATTTATTAAGGTTCGTAATCGCACCTGATCAACAGCCGACACCATCACATTATACAGGCACGTGAGCGTGCGTGGCACAAGTTAGCATTGAGATAGTTGAACTCTTTGTTGGATAACAATAATGAAAAGGAGCTGATGCAACGGTCATTTTCTTTTTTTATGCAGTAGGCTTCGAAAATTTTCCTGCTAAGCTGGGTCGTTAATTTTTTCAAGACATTTGTGTCGCGGAACCTAGGCGTGCAGTTACGACACAATTGTCTTGAAAAAATTAACGACCCAGCTTAGCAGGGAAATTTTTTAAACCTACTGCATAAAAAAGAAAAATGATCGTTGCATCAGCTCCTTTTCAGTATTGTTATCCAAGAAAAAATTCAACCATCTCGATGCTAACTTGTGCCACGCGCGCCCACGTGCCTGTATAATACGAGGGGTACCCAAAAGAAACCGGACTAATTTTTTGAATCGGCACAGCTTCTGTGGTACCGCGTTTTGTCGCTAGGAGCGCATAGAACGAACATTTCTGAGTCAGTAAGCCGAGTGCCGTCGCTGAAGGAGGTCAGACTAGTTTAGGCAGAGTTTTAGAGTGACGACTGTTTTGTGTGAGTGTCGTTTTTGCAATGGCTGATGTTCGTGAACAGCATGCGCCGGTGAAATTTTGATTTTTTCTCGGAAACAGTGGAACGGAAACTCTTGAAATATTCAGAAAGACGTTCAAGGACGATGCTATGGGGACAACTCAAGTGTTTCTGAATTAAATCCTGAATCAAAGCAACAGTCATGCCAATGGAAAACTTCAAATTCACCTCGCCTCAAGAAAGCTCGTCAGGTGAAACCAAACCTCGAAACAATGCTGATTTGTTTTTTCGAAGTGAGAGGAGTCGTCCATTCAGAATTTGTTCCGCAGGGTCTGACAGTTAACCAGGCTTTCTGCTTGGATGTTTTGAAAAGATTGGGCAACAGTGTTCGGTGGAAGCGGCCTGATTTGTGGCAGACGGGTGACTGGTTTTTCCACCATGGCAATGCCCCTGCTCACACAGCCCTGTCTCTACGACAAATTCGGACCAAAAATGGCATGTCCTCTGTTCCTCAACCCTCATACTCACCCGACCTTGCCACGTGCTACTTTCTTTGTTTCGTAAAATGAAAAGACAGGTAAATGGAAAGCGTTTCGCTGATGTTGCTGAGGTGAAGAAAAAAACGACGGAGGGACTGTCAAGCATCACAAAAGATGAATTTAAAAAATGTTTTGAAAAATGGAATGAAAGATTCGACAAACGTATTATTGTAAGTGGAGAGTACTTTGAAGGATAATAAAGGTCTGTGCTGAAAATGTGAACAAATAAGTTCAAACGAAAATAAGTCCGGTTTCTTTTGGGTACCCCCTCGTATGATGGTGACGGCTGTTTATCAGGTGCGATTACGAATCTTGTATACATGTAGTTTTCCTTGTAGTAAACCTTAGTTGAAGTTCCGCCTCTTGTCCTGCGCTTTCCTTTCTTCGTCCTGCGTCGTTTTGCGCGGTTGCAATATGCACTCCATTGTCAACCACCAACTAGCCCGCCTTCACTTGTTACGGCAGCATTCGTATTGGATGGCGGCAAGTGGCGTAACTTTCGTGAGGGCATGAACTGATGCTAATGCTATCACATTGGCAACAACGTATAAAATTATGTGTCCACATGATTTTTTTTTTCACAGAAAACATACCTATGTGCAGTAATAGCCGCAGAAAGCCTAGAACGCTTGTGTTTTTTTACAGTATGGGCAGTATGATGCAGTTACATACTCAAGAAGAAACGCAAATGTGTCATATCTCTTCGAAAAAGCGACCTGTACGCTCTTACCTAACACAGCTATCTAGTTATCGGATAGCTTCTTAGTTCTTAGCTCGTTCATTGTGTCTTTTGTCCTTCTGTAGGAACAGCGGGAAAGGTGGACAACGAAGGCAGACAACACGAGCGCTGTTGTCTGTCTCGCCTTGTCCGTCTTCCTTGTCCCGTCTTTTGCCCTGTTTCTCTAGACGGACTCACACCAACTAGCCCAACTGTCTGCTCCTGTGCCGTTTGTGCACTGAAGCAAACGCGCACTGTTTTTACATGAGACAGCTGTCTACTCAACACACACGTCTTAGTCGTTGAAAATATTGGAAGCATCCTTGAGAAGCTTCCTTTATAGAAAACACCCAGGCCACAAACTTTTCAGTTTCGCTAGTGCTCAAGTAGGGAGCCTCCCTTTCTGACATGCGCCGAGAGGCTCTCAAAACTAGTTTCAAAGCAAACACTTCGGCCCCTAAGAGACTAGGTGGCGGTTCTTTCAACTCCTTTCGATAAGGCTTTCGATGTTGTGGGATCTTTTTGGCGCTTTCTTGACGTGTGCATCGGTGAAAACGTTGCTGCAGTACAGGGCTTTCATATTGTTTCTATGCCCTCAAGTATCTCAGCACTTGAGAGGAACCTCCAACGAGAGAGCTGTGAGCACAAGTGGACCGAAGTTGTCCACACGGAGACAGCGGTTAGGTTGGAGCAGATCGCCTCCTTTTTTTGTCTTCCCACCGCACAAAATAGGTCCAGAAAGAGTTTTCTCACGTAGAAGCAAAACGTACACGTGTACGCCTCAGAGCCAGGATTGGTAGCTTCGCTGTGGCACTAGCAAGATACTTGTGACGGAACAAAAGCTTGGGAGGAGTGTAATATTAAAGAAAACGCTAGTGCGACTTATGTATGAATTTATGATCTACAGGAGACAGCTCAAGAGTATCTCCTATATCTACCAGGTGTCCCAGCTAAATGTAACCAAGCTTTCAAAAAACACGGGATGCCCTAGCCGTCTGAAACCAACTGAGGATTCTTTAAAGTCGTGTGACCTAGTCTGCAGTATTTTTTCGTTTTTCAAGGTTAAGTAATTAGTTAAGCTTAATTAGCTAACTTTTTAATTATTGACTTGATGAACAAATTGTCAAAGGAAAAGTTAACCTCAGCTTGCAAACCAACTCGCCCAATCTGCAGTATTGTTAACCTCAGCGTTTATCCAGTTTCTTTGTCCGTGTGCAAATAAGCAGCGCAGCATTTATGAAAAGAAAAGTTGTGGATCGCTTTGAAAAACAGCTGACTGACACATCTGCAGCAACGTACTATTCACGAAAAGTAGTTTTTTTTTTACCGGCCTTTAACCGTAATTAGGACAATAAAAAAAAGCTTCCACATGACAACGGTGCCACTTCAACGTCCCAAGATGCACCTTAGAGAATAAAATCCTTTTTTCCTGAAGTCCTCTCCTCGATGAGACTTTGGGTGCACATTGGGGCAGAGATGCGAGCGAGCAGCTGGTCACGTGATAACTTTATTTAAAGGCCGATAAATGAAGCTACGTAAATCGTACCGTGATAGAAACAGCACTACTAGCGGTTTTTCGTGGCGATCTAAAACATTTCTATTGACACTTTTTTTCCTGAAGTCAGTAATTAAAAAGTTAGCTAATTAAGCATAATTAATAACTTTGAAGAATGAAAAAAATACTCGAGACTAGGCCATGCGACTCTGAACAACCTTTAGTTGGTTTCACTGGACTAGGACACTTCATCTTTTTTAAAACGTTGGTTACATTTAGCTGGGACACCTGGTATATTGAGGAAGTGGAAGTTAACATGTAGCAACTTAAAGGAGAAAATTAGTATTCGGAAGATTTCATAATATTTGAATACCTTGGCAATATGTAGAATATACACCGTTTTCATGGCGAGGAGAAAAAATATCTTTGAACTCGGTGCGAGCAGCGCCCCTCTTCCTATCGTGTATGCTACGGTGGCAGGGGCACCAAGGCATGACACTCAAAATGCATATGTGCTGCTCAGTCTTTAGCGTTTTCTGTCTATACATGGGAGCAAATAGAGACTAAAAGTCGTCTGACTACAACTGTGCTGTTGTCAGCTGCAGCAAGAACTATGAGAAGCGGAGAAAAACAATCTCCAGAAACCACGCGAACTGCATCGACAAAAGCGTCATCTTTGTGTGGGCGAAGGCTGCTTCAGTTGCACCCCGCGTTACAGACGAAGGGCGTCTTTGGATTGGAAGCATCAGTCAAAAAGCGTTTAATCCTGCCGACCGCGCTTCATGCGTGCTCTGAACACTTTGCTGGTGGAGAACGGATGGTCAGAAACTTAATTGTTCTCAAGCCAGTATTGAAACCAAATGTTTACTGGATGCGAGCGCGCGGAAAAAAAAGATTATTTCGGCGCAGTCGCGCAGGCCGGGAATTTATTAAGGTGCAACAGAATATGCATGCTCAACCGCTGTTAATAATTTTCCATATCTCCAGCTTGTAAGCACTGGAAATATTTGCTCGAGCCGGCTGCGTTATCGAATAGGTAATTTGAACACACTGCAACTCACTTTTGGCAAGGAGCTAAGTTCAGTGAAACCTGTCTAAAAGGCTAATGATCGAAGTAAGTACTTCCACGGGACAACATCAACGCATGCAGTTATGAATGCTCTAGGCTTGAAATGGGGGCCATTTTGAGTGCTCCTCTTTCCAATAGAATGAATCGAACGGCTCCATTTGGATTTTAATTAGTACAGACGGATATGCAAATAGGCTTGTTGAACCATGCTTCAGTTTCTACTTTTAGCAAGCCCTTCATGGGCATATTTAGTTAGGCCAGCCTTTTCCATCCAACTCAGAAGCTTGTCGTCCTGAATACACAGGATTTAAATTCCGAAAAAGAGCTCTTTTGAGTGACCGTATCATTGAATGCATTCAATGCTTTCCAGCGCTTGCCTCTTTTACGACAGAAAAAAGAAATCCTTCCCTGTAACCCGGCCGCGGTGGCTCAGTAGCCTTGACGATCGGCTGTTGTTCCAAAGTTCCCGGGTTTGATCCCTGCCGCGGCGGCCGTATACAAATATGGAGGTGGAAAAGAAAAGCACCCGCGTTCTTTGCCAGTTCAGTCGATGACTGAGAACCCCAGGAGGTGTAAATTAAACGGCATCCCTCTAACTCACGGTCCGTCACAGTTCATATGTCGCTTCGTAACGTTAATCCTCACAATTTAAATTTATAATATCCTTGCCTATTGCATATGATGGAAGCCAACAGTCACCGAACCCAAGGGGCATAAGGGAATGTTCGATTTTTTTTATTGCGAAAGCAATACTACTCCCAAGAACGGCCTTTCGCGTAGCGGCGGCCACTTGCCACGTTTGACCTTTAGAATGACCCCTGACGTCATACCAGGCCTAGTGACGTCACAGCGTGACGACATACCAGGAGCGAGAGACGGGCTACCAACTCGGCTCGTCGGGTAACGGCTAGAGATGTGAAGGCCTGAAAAAAAAACACTGCAATTTTGGAAAAAAACCGGTTTTTTTCGTTTTTTTCAGACGAGGGAAAATTGAAAAAAACATTGAAAATTTCACAATGCAATTTCAAGGTTTTACGATTGCTTGCTTTTAGTTTAGGTTTTTGTTTTTGCTTTGAAAACAATTACAGCGTGCATCTTTGAACGATTGGAGGGCAGTCGTCATCGCCGGTGCCAGGTAGTGCTTTCTAAAACGTTCGTTCTACGAGTACGCGGGTTGAAGGTCAGGTCACATATAAGATCCAGGCTTGACTTAAAAACGCACTAATACTTGAACTCACGGCTGAAGTAGAACAAAACGGCTGCAAATTATACAGCGCTACACACACGGCATAAATAACATAGGCTGCTGTGCATGTAAGCGGTTTTAGCCAAATACAAGCCTAGCTTCTTGATTTCCAACATAGCAGAGTACAGAACATCCGCAGGAATTTGGTCCAGGACAGGGGTCTTCAGCGAAGCACGTGACCCCATCTACCTGGTGGTAAGGCCTTTACCCCAACCAGTCGCTAACTCGTCTGGCTTGCCGACTGCTGCAGATACCACCATCATCCGCCAGCTGCGAACAAACTGGTCACGTTTCGGGAATGTCCATACAAGGATTCGCAACAGGCTTTCAGGGGAACGCGTTCGAAAGCTTGTGTATGTGCAGTCGAACCTAGCTGTGGACACAGCTTCAATCCATGCTGCTGCGCGTAGTGCCGCATCAAGCGACAGTGATTCTGAGTCCCATATGGAGTGGCTTATAGATCAGTTTTCATGTTCCATTTCTCGGTGCAATAGAACAAGAAGTTCGTTCCACAAATATGATATTTATACCTCCATATTCGCATGAAGTGCAAATCATTATCTTCTCGGTGCAATAGAACCAGAAGTTCGTTTCACAATATGACATCTATAACTGCATATTCGACGGAACTTCGGGGCATTATTATTGATTGTTGTGCTATTGCAAATAAATCTGTTTTTGTCATGTTTTGCAAACTTTCCAATTTTTCATGAAAAAAACCCTGAAAAAAACGGTTTTTTTTCACGCCATTCCAATTTTCCTGAAATTTTACATCTCTAGACTAACGGCGGCCGCTTGGCACGGCGCACCGCGCTCCTCCCGCTAGAGGCGCATGTGACGTTATGGCGTGAAGCCATACCAGGAGCGAGAGACCGGCTACCAACTCGGCTCGTCGGGTAACGGCGGCCGCTTGAAACGGCGCGCCGCGCTCTTCTCACTAGAGGCGCTGCATATGCAGTATAAAACACCTGCTTTCGCAACCTACCAGGCTTAACCAAAGGTAAGCCCCCGCCAATATTTTTTTAGTTTTTGGCGATGATCAATGAAAAATTATGCGTAGTTACTTTATCTCTCATAGCTGATTGATGAGAACGTATGAGGAAAAAAAAACTGTCCGAGGTTTACGCTTCTCGGTATCGCGATTTTTTGCATAGGTGCTGCGATATTTCAGCCGTTGGCGTACGAAGCACGCACTGCGGAACAGAGGCTGACATTGGTTTGTGCTTAGGCAGTGCGCACAGCGGTCCGCCGTAGAAAACATTTGTAAATGACATTACAGCTTCAGTCACTTGACAAGGATGCAGGCAAGTGTGTAAACTCGGGCTAATATCATTGGTGAGAATCGCACTGCTCGAGAGGGGGCTATTGTAGTTACTTCAGTGGGTTCTGTAGCAGAAATCAGTGCCCTCATCCCGGTCTCCCCTTTCCTACTGTGGAATTGTTAAATGTCGAGGGATTGGTCATCGAGCGCGCGTAGCTTGCTCACACAACACTTAATATTACACACTATTTGCTCTTGCCCTGCACTATTTAACTTAAAACGTCAGCCATCACTGTTTGAATATAGACGGTCGCAAACGGGAGAAGGACGATTCCGCCCATGCTAATTAGAACGGGGTCATCAAGATGCTACGGGCAACGTCCGAACATTACAGTTTCTATAAGGAGTCCATTCAGAGAGATCTGGGGGGTTGATGAGTTCAGAGACTATCGCCACATGCCAAAGGCGGTCGCCCGTTAATCAAGCCATTGGCACGTGTGTACGATCCCTATAGCGCTGTCGAAAAACTAAGCACAAAATTTCTGGAAGAGGCCGGCGACTCCCAGATAGGGAGTAGGCGAGCAGTTCGCGTCAAGCTGCGTATCCCTCCTCCTGACTGCTCAAGATGGCTCGAACCATTTCGAACCGTAGCTCCGAGCGCAGGAAGAGGAGGACATGGGCCGTGCACGTCAGCTAAGTTACGCTAGCGGGAGCCCTTCGAGCGTGCTCCAGAACAACATTTTCCTTCCTTTTTATTTGCCGCGCATCACCGACGCGTGACCTGCCTTCATGCTACCGCTTTCCTCCATCGCTCTCTTTCATCCTCCTCTGCGCTCTGCGTTCACTCTCCGATATCCTCCGATGCGCTCGTTCACTCGGTTACGCCGAGGACGTCACCGAAGCATGCCGCTCAACGCTGGAACGGGCGCCTAAGAACTGCTCTCCAAAATCACCACATGCCACGGGTGGGATCCGAATCCACACATAATTTTCCATTTACGGACAGCAAAATTAAAAAAAAAATCGAAATATTACCCCAACGCTCCTTGGTTTCAGTGCCTGTTGGCTTCCTCCATATGCATGTCATAACGACCCCCTCATTTTCCTTCCCTTGCTGGCTCAGTAGCTTAATGAGGGTCTTGGTTCTGGCAGTTTTGATGCCACAGGGACCAAAGAGGGCTCTGGCACAGCTTGCGCCGTCAACGTTCAACCAAGTTCCCTCTGATGCTCGCGGTAATACTGTACGTACTACATCCACTGCTATGGACGAGGGTGGGGATACACGCGGTATAAATACCCCCTAAAGTATAAGAATGGACGGCCGTCGCCATAGTGCAGTTGGAAGAGCACAGGACGCCCAATTCGGAGGTCGTGGTCCCAAATCCAACTGGCGGCATGTGGTTGTCATTTCTTCTGCTTTCTAATCAGTTATCTTTGAAGGATAAAATAGTTACGCCTAATTTCTTAATGATCATAGCCAGAAATAAAAATAAATGAAACATTATTTCTACAATAAGAGAAAATTGGGCTAGGTGGATTGCAACAGGGCAGAAAGCTGAGCTAGTTGGTATACATTCATTGTGAAAAATCCAGGCGCTAACAAACAACGACACAGAGGGCACACAGCGCTGTGTCCCCTCTGTGTAGTTGTTTGTTAGCGCCTGGATTTTTCACTAGGTGGATTGAACTCTACATCATAGCGCTAAACAACGAAGCCAAGAGAGAAGAGGACAAGACAGGTGCTATCTTTCAACTGCAGGTTTATTCGCTAAGAAATTAGCGAAAACCTAAATCTCGTCTTGCCAGACGTAGAGACAAGACATGCATCCCCCAAAAGTATCGAGAGAGTAATGCGAAGCAGTACATGCCTGCCGTGTTCGTGCCCTGGGAAGCTCATTTGAGGCACCTATGCTGCGTCTACAGGTGCTACGTAAAAGAGAACGAGCTGTCAATGTACGACCAATTTTGAAAAAGCGATATCAATGAGTTATATGAATATGTGTTATGTTCGTATGTGTGAATCAGCCAGTTAATACTTATTTCAGCAAGCATTACTCCCTTTTCGGATACGAAAAATGCTTTAAAGCACAGAAGTTTGCATTATTAGCCATTTGAGGGCTGTTGTAAAGAGCGGAACTAATGGTGTCTTGGTAAGTAATAACGAAAAAATTCGCTGTGGCTTAGCTTGGTTAAGCCCGGTAATTGGGAAAGCAATATCCGTACCTACGCCATGGTTCAGCTGGTAGTACTGCTGGTGGTGGTGCTTGTAGTTAGACTTGTGGTGATGCATCGGTTATACAGTCCAAGCCAATCCAATCCAATCCAATCTAAACCAATCCCATCCAATCCGATCCTTTCCAATCCAGTCCAGTCCAGTCCAATGCAATCCAATCTAATCTAATCCAATCTAATGCAATCAAGATCAAAGAAGGTCAATGGTGGTCACCGCCGCGGCACGGCAAAGGCGTGAAAGTGCAAGTAGTATTGCTTTCGCAATAAAACTTCCGTGCTCACCCATTCCCCAAACACAATTCAACCAAAGCGGCCGGGCCATGCGCAACAGGTGAATAGCGAAGAGTTCGCCACCTACGGTTGTGTGATGCAGTTGAACATAGGAGTGGCGCGTAAGAAAGCCGACCTGTTTTCAGCGCTGCACGAGGGCACAAAGTGGAGAAGTTTTTTTAGAGGCGCCACGGCTAACGAAAAGTAGTTTGGAAGAAAAATGCCCGGCCTATTCCCACCTAGAGTGACCTTCAGGAAAACAAGATATCAATTCGTAACGATAAAAGGAGGAGGAAGTGAAGAACCCTCTTTGGAAACAGCGAGCCCACATAAAGAAGTGGAATAAGCCAAAGAAAGAAATTCTCGTTGCTCATTGAGCCTTCCGCTTGCTCAATTACTGCTTCTTTCTTTTAAAGGTGCCTCCATTCTGGAGAGCCACCAATCACGGCCAGTGGAATGGCCCATGCTTTAGAATCCATTAAAGGTGAGTTAACTTCCTCTCACTTCTCAAGAACCAAAGCATAAGTGCTTGAAAAGGTGGTAACTCATGACAGTTCGTCTTTTCAGACCGTGACTTTCAGGAAACTTCCGCTCTTCACGAGAGGTCAATTACTCTAAAAGAAGGCTTTGAATAGTTGCAGTATTGGAGAAATTGCGATTGGTGGGTTCCCGATAGATAGTCGGAGACGATCTGAACATTGAATTAGGCTGCGAGCTCCGCAGTATTTGAAGTTACTTTTTTTGCCTCGCACTGTCCGCAAATGTGGCGACTTCTTTTGCCTCAAGGTGCTATGTCACTTAATAATTTCCACCTACTTTTGTTAACCTTTTTCGGGTTGAACGCTATTGTCGTGGCCAAGGAACGTTTTGTTATTTCGGCTGACGTTAAGTTAAAGAAAGTCAATCTCAATCGACTGACTCTTCTTTGTCTCATTTCATCGTGTGCCTTCCTAACGAGACAATAGATCTACCCTCTGAATCTCATCTCAACGTCCTTCTCATTATTTCTAAGGGTCATGCATGCTCTTAGTTCTATTTTCTTGCCGCTAGCCACTGGTTCTTCGGAAGAATAAATCAAGTTCCTGACTTGTTTTAGGCGGACACTGGAGTGAAATCTGCGTTGTTATTTTATCTCAAAACAAGGACGTCGTCTCCGTCGTGCAAAAGGTGTTGAGTAACTTTCGTTGGCTTTTTTTTTACTATTGATAGATGGAGTTAAAAAAATGCAACTTTTTAAAAGTTAAATGGATGCTCTGTTTCGCAAGTAATCAAAAGTGATCTTCAAAAGCGCCAACGCTTTCAGGCCAGCGTTGCCCTACTCCCCGCATGTCGTTCTAGAATGTTGTTGCTGCTGATCAGGTGACCTGTGCATTGCGGGGCCTATATTTTTATCGGACAGGAACCGTTTAGGGCAAAACAACGCAGGATGTCGGTATTGCGCAGGAAAACGGTTGACGTGGCACACCTAATAGTGCTATTTAAAAAAAAAAGATACAAAACGGGTTTAGCAAAATGAGGGTTTCCATAAAAATGGGAAAACGTCATCAAATTAGGCGTTTTTGGAAGTCATGAAATATTACATGCCGAAGTAGGCCAGGCATATGTACCAGGTTATGCTGGAAGAGTCTGTAGTTAGGTTTAGGCCGTCAGGTGCTCGTTAACGAGCTCTGAATTCCAGCAAGCGCCATTGTTTTGATTTAAAGTTCAGGGAAACGCTGCTGCTTTGGCGGGGACGAATATCTGAAATTAGTATTCACTGCTGAGTAGCAGGACGCCACAGATACTGGTACAAAATCACGGGTAATTAAGGCGCATTTAACGAGAGGGATTAGTGGGAATTCGAGAGCATTAGTGCGAATTATATACAACTAGGTAAAGGTAGAAAGATAAGCGCGCACTCTGCCTTGGTTCATCAGGCATTGTGTCACGGCTGGATGCACAGCAAAGTCGTGAGCAGCAAAACAGCACATCAACCAAAGCAGGGTGTACTGTGAGCTGTACTGTGTATAGCATCTTTTTTTTTTTGCATATAAGCATTGCCACTGTACTGCTGCCAAGTGCATGGGGGCCTGCGGCTCTGTCAAGCTGTCGTTTCTGACAGCTTTTACTGCCGGCCTCCAGTGTCGACTGTGTACCCTACGACACAAATAGATTATTATTATTATTATTATTATTATTATTATTATTATTATTATTATTATTATTATTATTATTATTATTATTATTATTATTATTATTATTATTATTATTATTATTTACGGCATATCGCCGGTGGTACCACCGAGTAGTACAGCTTTAGTAGAGTTGGGTTTTCTATGGCTCCAGTAGAGCTTGCATGGTTAGGGAACACTATGAGCGTGGTTATTGCTCATGACGGCAAGAAAATGCGTTTGAGTTGAGAGAGCAAACTTCTTCACCATAGAACACCCGAAAAATACGTGAAAAAATGGGAAGGGGTGGCGTAACGTTGGCGCAGAATTTCAGACACAAGGCTTTAAGAGCCAGGCGACCAAAAGAATTATTTTGTGTTATGTTAGGAAAGAAACTGTGCCCCGATTCAGTTTGTAGCAGCACAAACTTCCCTTCGCTAACATTGAGACAAAAAGACCTGTCTTCTTTTAAAAACCAATACAAGTCTATGAACAGGCAAGAAGAGTTAACAAGGAAAACACAGCCGACTAAAATGGTGCGGTTGTGGTGAGGCTAAATTCTGACCTGCATTGCTGTGGTAGTGCAGATCTGGTTAAGGAAGGGATGACACACAGCGAGCGGTGGAATACATTTAAATCTGGGGTGTTAGCACCCGCATGAGAGCACTACACACATTTTTATTCTATAAAATGTGCAGAAAGGTAACAATGCACTATGGTCGTTAGCATCGTCCTTCTGGAAGATATTTCATGTTCGTATGTCAGCGCATGGCAACTTAAACTTCTTATAGAAGCATGCTGTACTAAAATTTGTCCCGCGATATGCTTTGAATTGCAGAACTGGAGAGGTTTATCGAGAGACATGGATCACGCGAACATTTCGCTCAGGTATCTTTTTTTGTTACTGCAAAAATTCCCGTCAATCCCGAAAAATGTTAGATGTGAATTAGTACAATCGCTGAATTGTAACGATGTTTATGGAATGTTCACCGTTTTTTCAAAGCATTTTCTTTTGTTAATGGTAAGGGCTAATTAATAAGACGGTATTGCTTCTCGCAGAAGCTCTAAAGCCAGCACGCTTAAGGGTGAAGAAGTGTAGTTGAAAACGTCTGGTGGTTAACAGGCTGGTCCATCTGTTCTTTATATGTGGTAGCACATACATCCATGACGTCTTTAAATGCAGAACTTTTTACAAGGGCTGCTATCTTGCCCTGCTGAAAATTAGCGCTCGCTACGATCACGGGCGCCTTGTTCTGCAGAACATTCGCAACGCATAGTACATTATGGAAGACAGCATGCTCCTTTGAAACCTGGCGTATATTTCGCGCCGCACAGAGAGCGGTTGTGTAAAGAGTTTGCAAATTTGTTTGTCCCGGTCCAAGAAAGTGAAACGGCTCAAAATGACGCTTCTGAATCTGAGATTCAAAGCCAGCGCTGGCTTGCTTGCATCTTTTATTGTGCAGTGCGCAAAAAAAGAGAAAACTTTAGGTGCCATATTTGCTTTGCGCCCGGACAGGCTGCAGACTTTCTGTCTTAACATTAGTGCCAGTGACCTAGCTGCACTGTTCAAACGACAGGGGCCAGAAGTTGTTGGATTGCTGCCGCCTTTTAAGGGCCCGGTTACTATCATGAAAAAAACATCTTCGCGTGCAGCCGTTTCTGAAAACTTGCTCGCATAGCAAAATGGTCTTTCGCAGGGAGTATATGTGTGATATCGAGACTTTAGACGACAGCCAGCAGACGAGCCAAATAAAGAATTCGCTTGTGGGGCTGGCGCCTTAGCACTGGCAGAACTGATGGTCAGTCGGTTTTCAAATTTATTTATTTATTTATTTAAATACCGTAAATGCCCAAGTGGGCATTACATAGGGGGGGGGGGGGGCATGAAAACAACACAATACAGATTAGTGGCACACAGTAGTTAACAAATACAAAGAATAACTATATATACAAATTGCAAGTACACAGCACTGCAGCCGCTGAAAGATACATAGGTTGAGCGTATAAGACTTAATGCTTCGACGATACTGAAAATATCACGGTGAGTTTTGTAGGCCAAGGTGCGCTGAAAGTTTTTGTTTGGAAATGTGATAACTCAGTTTCAGCAACTATGTCAGCCGGTAACGAGTTCCACTCTCCCATAGATAATAGTAAGAGTGATGTTTGATATTTCAGTGTTCGTGCGAAGATGGGTTGCACTTTGTGGGAATGATCAGACCGGGGTGAAACATGATGGGCAGGGGCGATGCAATCAGCTGTGAACGGGGAGTCATCGTAGTACAAATAATGAAAGAACGATAAACGAGAGAACTTGCGTCGAGTGATAAGGTCGGGAATACTGATAGTTTGCTTCAATAAGGACACACTTTCATACGGTGAGTATGAAGTAAGGATGAACCTCACAGCTTTATATTGCACAGACTCAAGACGGTTAATTAATGAAACGCTGCTTGGACTCCATATTAAAGACGCGTATTCTAAAGCTGACCTTATGAGTGTAGTATACGCGCGAAGCTTTGTCTCGGGGTTGGCATGATATAGACGACGTTTGATGAGTCCCAGTTTCTTAAATGCTTTGTTTGTGATGTGATTTATGTGGGCGTTCCAGCTTAAATCAGCACTGAGATAAACACCTAGGTACTTAAAACAATCCGTTCTTTCAGCTATATTCTCATTAATTGTGTAGACATTCGAAGGTGTATTAGTGCTCATGGAAAAGGTCAACTTTGTTTTTTTTAATATTAATTTCCATCTGCCATAGCTGCCACCATTCATTTAGGCGCACTCAGTCGGTATGTAGAATAACTGCATCAAGGGGGGCGACTATCCTTCTATAGATTACGGAGTCGTCAGCGAACAGTCGCACGTCAGATGATATGTTTGATCAACATGGTCAGAGTAAAAGTAAACGGAAATGTTGTCACTTTGCATAAGCTTTCTAGAATAAAATATTTATTCAAAGCAGGCAAGTGAAAACAGGTATGTTTTCGATGTGCGAAGGTCACATCACAATAATGGGAACCTGCTGTTTTGAACAGCGCCTCGGCCCATGAGGCCTAATTTACTGCCCGCAAATTCCACCCGTGAAAAGTATTTGTAAAGCAGGCATTTTCAATGTGGCCACTGTAGGTCATCAGAAGCAAATAATATTGTATTTTCATTAGTAGTTCCGCAGCTGTTAAGGTATGACGCCACCTTTTTCAAAATTTTTTAAATTTCGACCTCTAAATTTTTATTTCACATGTACCTTATAAAGCACCACTTTATATAATATTCCAAAGCAAAAAGAGTGAAAAAAGCCATGCTGGCATTTATTATTCACAAAAAATTGGCCAAACATGGCTGTTATGCAAACACTCATAACTAGTGAATGAAGAGCAGGAATTGTGAACTTTTTGGCACAGAGTTAGCCAACTAACTATACTGTGCAACCAACTAGGATCTTTGCCATCAGATAATTGAGAAAAAAGTTATAGCAAAAATGCTGAAGAAGACAAAAAAATGTGTCATTCTTGCCTACCTTCCTTGACATAAAACATGATTATATCAAAACTCTCCATTCGATTTCATTTATCCTAGTTCATTGCACAGGCTTGTAGCAAAGGAACTAGTGTGCAAAGTTTCATTGAAAAATATATATTCATTTGGAAGTTATCAATGTTTGCGCAACACGAAAGTGCGAGAAATAAAGTTTTGAGAAAAACAAGATTAAAGTTTTTCAATCCTTGCAGAAACACGATCATCATGCCCTAGGAAGTTAAAATCCTCCAGGTTCATAGCTAGGGCCCTGCTTAGCTGACACGAGCTCTCTTTTGGCATGTGTTGCTGCCCGTCTTTTCTTGCGGAGATGTTTTGCCTCGCCCGTTGACTGACGCTGGGCCTTCATCACATGGTAATGGTCACTGGTGCAACATGCTAGGAGAGTGTGGTGGCCAGATTCGATGCCTGCTTCCCTCAAAATATGTGCTGTACTTCTGCTGCCATCACTGAAGGACGAATCCGGTAGCACTCAAAGCGATAGAGTGAAGTGCGCGCAAAGTAAACAACTGAGGCGCTTGTAGCCATACTTGTAGCGTCTTGCATATCCCTTGCGGAAATTTAAAGCAATGTTTAAAAAAAAGGAAGCCGTACAAATTGCCTTTGAATAATCTTTTACATATCGGACTAAAACAGAACAGAAAATTTTCAATATACGCCGCTGATTATCGCTGAGTTATCATTTTCTGTTACCAAACCACATTAGTTTCGGTTTCAGAACTGTTCACCACCTGTTCGAAAGTTGGCTATATCTTTTGAACAAAATAAGATACGAACATTATTCTTGCTGCAAAAGATTTTTGAATGTCTGGGGATTCGCGAAATATAAAAAAGAAAAAATGTCATTTTTACAAAAAAACGATTTTTCAAAGGTGGCGACATACCTTAAAGGAATGGGCGAAACACGATACTACAGCAATATGTGAATTTGTACCCTTAAAGATGCGCTCACAAACTGCTTAATATTTCAGCCATAATCCTGAGTTACCTCAACATCACGGTGGAGTGTTTCACCTAACATTTTACGCTGTTTTCAAAAAGAGGGTTTTTGAGTTCGAAGAGCACTTTTTCTGGCATAGCGCTGTCAGCAGGGTAGTACACCAGAATACAGCTAAGACGTGGTAGCTGGAAGACTCGTTAAGTATGACGTTCTACGTCACTTCAGCGGTAACTCAGGACGTGCTACGTCCGCCGCTTACGAGCGTGGGTGGCGCTGGTGAACACTCCCAAGGTTAGGTTATTTGTAAACATAAATACCCCCGAAAGCAGAAGATTTGACAGCCGTCGCCGTAGCTCAGCGGTAGAGCACCGGACGCGTAATTCGGAGGTCGTGGGTTCGGATCCCACCGGCGGCATGTGGTTGTTTTTTCTTCTGCTTTTCTAATCAATTAGATTTAAGCGATAACATATTCAGGAGTATTATAAATTGATCAACACCACAAAATAAATAAATAAAAAAATCTCCTGTGCCCCTTGGTTTCTGTGGCTGTTGGCTTCTCTCATACTAAGTATTTTAGTCGTTTCTATCGTCCTTCACAGTGCTCATACATATTTATATTTGACCCACTAGCAAAATAAGCATCAGCAGAATACATGTTGTCAGAAATCCGGTTTTGAATATTTGTGGTGCACTAAACCGAATAATGCCCGAGAGATTTCGATAACCATAATATATTGCGGCGGCGTGTTATTTTTCTTTATAAATATACCCTACAGTTCTTTAAACACAATAAAAGAACTGGATGACTGAAATGTTTACGGAAGGATAGGCAAGTGTCTCCTCCAGCGCACGTGCGATGGAACAATGCCTCTTCGACATCTATTATACGAGAACTGGCCATTAAGAACGAGAATCGCGCCGCCCAACGGCTGCGCGCTTTCAATGAACGCGGGACTTGTTCTGGGAAACTGCTGCCTCAAATAGTGCATTCTGTATGATGGCAAGCTTGTTGAAAACGTGGCAGAAATCTCGGACAAAATAAAAATATCACAAAAACGTGATTGCAGGTTAGTTAGTTCCTATTAAGGAAAGGGAAACATCTCAAAAGGAACGCCACGAAACTGAGCTGGAAACAGTCAGAAGTCTGCGGTCTTTGCGTCATTTCCTCTCGTGAGTCTCTTGCCCACTTCCGTTCGCGCAGTGTTACTTTCCCCGAAGAAGAAGAGAACTCAAGATCCACTCAACTAGCTGCCTACAGGGGCAGCTTAGACGACAGTCTTCAGCTCAACTTCCTCTGAGTCTGTATCTGAGACATACCAGAGATTCTCAGTGAAAAAAAGACCCTCACGCACACTGGGCTTGTAATCGGCTCACATAGGAAGGCCCTCTGCTTTCCTTTGCTTTGATTCACCGCTCTTTCATGTAGGTAACGGCCATCCAAACCCTACCGCTTCACGTTCCTTCGGCTCACTTTTTCGCAGAAAGACATTCTCGGCGCCATTTCTAGCGATGCCATTGTTGCTACCCCAAGTTTCGGATGGCGTTCCGAAACATTTCCTGAAACTTTCTTCTTATGCAACTGCAGCACAGAAGCTTGTTCATAATGTGAGCGATAAACGGTCTTCTCCTTTTGGGTGACAATGTTTTCTTATTTCCTTTTACATTCGTGTGTGCCTGTAGTGCCGTCTTATTCATAACTTGCGATAAGGGCACTACAGCGGAAAAGAAAATACCGAGAATAACGTGTACTGGTGATAAAAGCAGAAGTAAATGTCAGGGTACAATTTCCCACCCAGTTGCGCTTCACTTTGGGCCTGCTTGTTACATTATTTTTTTCTTCCAAACTTGAAGGACGACAGTGACCAGTCAGTTTCATATGCTGAACACTACCAGCAGTACAGCTGAGGATACAGCACTTTGTGATATTTGGGGCGCAATATCGCGTAAAATACTATGAGAGAATACAAAGGCCAAAAGAAAAGTTCTATTCACTAAGAAGGTTACTGCTTGTTAAAAGTTATCAACGGCCGCTGCACGAATGTCTGAATGCGGTTTGCTAGACGCCACCTGAAATGCTTGCATGACTTTGCAAGTACGGTTTGGTCAGTTACAACCAACCAAGCTTGTAAACTATAGAAGAAAAGTGTGTTTACATACGGTAATAGGTCTTAACGAAACTGGCTGTAAAAATAACTGCGTGAAGAAAAATTGCGAATAGATAAGCAACAGAGGGCTGCTTAATGAAGTTTATTTACTCATTCATTGAGATAACTGTCGTTTCGAATCGAAGAGCGACATAAAAGTTTAGGCTAGCTGGTCTCTTAAGAGCCCAATAGAGCAGTACAGAAGTGTTCGCTAGGACCTTTCGCCGGCGGACGGGCCGCTACATTTGCGCACTACGATTCTTTGAAATAAGGGAGTAATTACTCATTGACATCCACCCAAGCGCAGCCATACGGCTACAAAGGAAAGCCACACAGCTTTATAGCTTTATAGCCTGTATAGCTTTCCTTTGTAGCGGTATGGCTGCGCTCGGGTGGATGTCAATGAGTAATTACTCCCTTATTACAAATCTACTCCACCTTGGGGGATTCCCCTAAACATTTGACCAACACTGTTGCCACTTCGAGTTATTGATCAATTCGCTCTCGCCCTACCATAAGCTTGCCGTCCCAGTTAGCTCAATTGGTAGAGTGACTGCTCCGGTGTAGCGGTGGTCCCCGGTTCGACCCCCGGACCAGGACGAATTTTTCTTTAACTGCGAAGTTTCTGAGAAAGCTGTATAGCTTTCCTTTGTAGCCGTATGGCTGCGCTCGGGTGGACGTCAATGAGTTATTACTCCCTTATTACAAATCTACTCGACCTTGGGGGATTAGTCTAAATATTTGACCTACGATTCTTTGACGAGGGCAGTGCGCATGCATGACCTGGCTGCTTTTATGGTTAAGGAGTAACCTCAACGAGCCGCTCCTATTCCAGAACAGCGCTGTCGGTGTTCCTCGCTGGTTTCGTCGCCGGACGCGGCGTAGCACTCGACCCCTCTTGATCGGCCTTAACGACATGTTACGCCGCTGAAGGCGCCTTCTCAGCTCTGTGTGAGGCTACACAAAGCTGCCAATGGTGACGCGGAGGATCCTTTCTATCACCGGACATAAACCGATTCATTGCATGGCCACGGCGGCTGCACTACACCTGCCGGTAATTGGGAGGTGAAGGACTAATGGTGATAAGTAAAAAAGAGCACAGAGCCCGAGCGGCTGAGGCGGTGGCCGGGTGGTCGAAGGTGTCAGCAAACAAAGCTACTGTGTTAGCGCCAGCGGCGGTTCGAGTCGCACTTGAAACTATAGTTTTCCTCTTCTGCATGCCATTCATTCGGGTAAATTGGGAAGTCTTAGATGTCCGGCCTCAGATGTAGTTTCCACCTCTTGCTCGCCGCAGTTTAAGGAGCAGTTCGCAGAATTTGTCGAGTATGGGTGCTGCCAGCATGCTTAACAAGAATTCCGAAATAATATTGAATGTGCATTTCCCGTTAAAAAAATCAGTGGAGGAACCCAGCAGACTAGTCATAAACTTGTTTTGTTTATTTGCGATCTTGTATAGTGTGATCTAATCTCAACTACCAAAGAAGCTCGTTAACTACCCCTGAAAATAAACTTAGGCAGACTGTGCGCTGAGCCTGGCAGCAGCGACGAGCACAAACGGTATTGTTTCGTGGCTCTGATAGTTGTTCTAGAAAGCCGTTACAGGTTGAAAATTGCTGCCAGCGCATTTCATTGATGCGCTTCTTTGTTGCGTACTTTTATTCAGTCCGCCACCCTCTTGCGAGCGCACTCATTCATTGCCGAAGAATTTCCAGAGGTCGCTAACTAACACAATGCACATGGCGATGATGCATTTCAAAACCAGAATACTTGCGCAGGTGACTTCTCCTTTTTAATCACTCATCTTTTGCTTTCCTCGAGCACATCGATTCACGGGAAACCTCGTGCTGTGGAGTCCTCTTCTACACTGTTGGTTTCCAGGAAGCTTTGCCTACTGCAGGCATGACGAACGCGGAACAAGAAACTTTCGCCTGCTGCCTCCGGCTCAGACATTTCACAGAAGAATGAACGGCTGCCATGCAAACTAACTATTTTATTGCGGAAGCAATACTACTTTCACTTTCAGCTCCTCGCGTGGCGAGGCCGCGGTAGCTAGCATTGACCTTTAGCTTGACCTCTGCTATGACGTCATACCATCTGCCGCAAAAACCAGGGGCCCAACTTTGGATTGGATTGGATCGTATAACCGATGCATCACCACAAGTCTAACCACAAGCTCCACCACCAGCTACACTACCAGCTGAACCATGGCGTAGCTACGGATATTGCTTTAGCAATTACAGGGCTTAACCAAGCTAAGCCACAGCCATTTTTTTTGTGGGCAGTAATGGCTCCAACAATGGACTGAGAGAGTTTCTCTCCCTGCCTCTAGAGTCTGGTTTAGCATGAGGAAATCGACAATGATGGCACCGCTAAAATGAATTCCGTCCTACACTCATGGCGGGTTAATTTCGAAGCAGACCAAACTTTATACGCGCTCGATTCAATTTCTCTCATTGTGGATTCATGTTTGTGAAGCACCTTTTCGCACAAATTTTCACGCGGTTAGTTCTTTTTAGAGCCGTACTTCGTCTTTCACACTTATAGCGAGCAGTGGGCTATATTCCTTTTGTGTTTTGTTAGATGAACGACCTTCAACCGCCTGTGAAGCGATGATATCGAACACTCCGTAGCACTTCTAAACGGACAAGAAAAAAGATATTAAGGCCATAGAAGCCAGCATTACATGATTTTCAAGTAAGACAATGAAACGTAGAGCAGCACGAAATGTGCATCCAGCAAATACGTCTGTACTGTGAGTGGAAAGCGGGAGGCTGAAAAAAGTTTCTCAATGCCATAAGGTCGACTGTATAGTGACTGGTTTCTTATGAAGGTGCTTTTGTCTTCAGTGAACTTTCACGGAAAGAGTATTGTGCCGTAATTTCGCGCAGTGGAGATTTCAGACTTCACGCCTAGATCCCGCGTTTCCTACTACCCGTACTTATAGCTCACTCCACTCTTCACAGCGCCGTCTGCTTGAGACGGGCTGTGTGTGAGGCACGCTTGCATAATTCCAAAACAAAAATGATTATTTTCGTGCAAAAATAACACCTTGTCGAAACGTTCCTAATTTATTGGGTAGGACCGAAGGTTTGTAAAGACATTTATTGTTTATTTTTGCCTTTATCATAAACGGGAGTTTATGGCTTCTCAACAGTGTCGTGTTTCATCAAGTCAGGCTTTCAGGCTTCTTGTCATTTTTTTTCTTGTAACCATGTTGATTAGATTTGTGCATAAATATTCTTGAAATGTCGGTTTCATACGCTAAAAGCCTATGTAAAAAATTTACCTGCCTCCTTTGAAACTCTTTCAAAGAAATTCAGTCACCATTTTTTTTGCCTTTTTATGCGTGCTATATTTCAAGTGTTTGGTTTGGTTTATGGGGGTTTAACGTCCCGAAGCAACTCAGGCTACGAAGGACGCCGTAGTGGAGGGCTCCGGAAATTTCGACCACCTGGGGTTCTTTAACGTGCACTGACATCGCACGGCCCTCGGGCCTCTAGAATTTTGCCTTCATCGAAATTCAGCCGCCGCGGCCGGGATCGAACTTGCGTATTTCGGGTCAGCAGCCGAGCACCGTAACCACTGAGCCACCGCGGCGGGGCATATTTCCAGTGTTATGGGAAATATGTTCCAGTGTTATGGGAAATAAAGAAAATGTTTTCCGACAGTCGATGCAATCCTTCAGTGGTCCACCATCGCCATTAAATGGATTCAGCAATTTAAATTTCTACAACAAAATGTTTTTCACTACATCCTTCAGGGACTGTATCGACCGAAAAGTATAAGTGGCACCAAGACGTGCAAATATTCAAGCAAGTGTTAGCCGGTAAATGTAATCGTTAAGCGTGGGAAACACCTGCGATTTTTTTCGAAACAAATCCGCCATGGTCGAGAAAACGCTGGACCACTTGGCGTGGACTGATCTATTCCTATTTAAATTCGAACCCGGATATACTGAACTCGAAGGGGTTTGCGAATAGTTCGATACATCTATAATTCGATGCATAAATCACGGACACTAAAATCATGCACACAGTGATAGCGAAACTTTGTTCTGAGAACCCGGTTATCTGTGCCGTATGGTCTTAGACCACTCGGCCGTGACACGACGTAAACCTGCGCATGGATGCTTTGATTGGAGCGCTGAAATTTGGGAGGGGGTGAATTTGTTGTGAAACAGTGAGTTTCGGGCCACGTTTGTTATTTCGAAAAACACGGCATTACATTACGGACACCCCAGTTCCTGTTGTACAGGAAGCTGCAGAAAAAAATCAATTGGAGCTTAGATTCTTCAAAATTGCTGTTTTTGCGAACAAAAAGGCTAACGCTTTTCACACTTTCCATACGTGTCCATTGTTTAAAGTGTGAGTGCTTTTGGAACAAACATTACGCTAGGCACCGAGACGTGGCTCCCTTTTTCTTGTGCGGCAGATCACCAGGAGCATAAATCTTTTGGAAGACGCCAGTCTGCTATCTGCACGATTAATTACGGTAAAAAATGCGACTTCTTTTTTTGAATCGGCACAAACACGAGCTTTAGCGTCGCTAGCTAGCAGCTTTTTCATGTTTCGCATAACAATAGAATGAATTCCAGACCAAGGCCAATATGGACCCCCAGCCTCCACCAAGGGGGGGGGGGGGGGGGGCTGGGTGAAGTATCTGCGCCGAACCGAACTAAACGGGAAGCAATGGATGACGATGCATTTGCCGTAAAATAGACGCAGATTGGCAGACAATTACTTAGAGGCTGTTTGCACAAAAGTTTTCCTTTTCTGGTGCTTTTTCGAACTTCAAGTTTGGTCAGTCCCTGCCATTAGTCTCCGGGCGCACAATTTTCGAACACATTTTGAAACGTTTCGTACCTGGTTCGTAACTGATGTGTTCTTACTCCAACGCTCAGCTCTACGTATGACAAAAGGGCATGAGAGTATGCTCAATGTCTTCAACCTGCTTTACCATTTTATTCGTCCCTAACATTTTTGCCGTGACGCTATTTATTAGATTGACAGTTAGCTTTTTGGGCGTGTGGAGGTAAGAGGGGGAGAGTGTAGTCTCCTGTTCTGAATGCAGTAGTCTGTCCGAGACCCAAATAATGCCTGAGCTTGTTTTGCCAATGGTCGGTGCTACATTTAACGAAAGCAGCTTCCGCAGCTTCGTTACTGCGCCACAAAATATGCGTCCTTCCCTGCCAGCATGCATGGTGGTTTTCCCTCGCGTTAGCGACGAGCCCAGTCTCAAAAATCATCCCCTTCAATCTTGCGCAAGCGCCGAGCATTGTTTTGCTGCTCCGTCAGGAATTTTCGCTCATTCCGCTAAATTTAGTGGCGGATTTTAAAGGTCCCCTGCATGAAGCCAGCTTGTTCACGGCGGCGGGAGGTACGCTTGTGCTTCTAGGTCGTTCGTCCATCTAATGAATTAAACGGGAAGCTCTTGTTAACGGACTCTGAGGAGTAGAATACTACCGGTAAATGTGGACGCCTTCACCGCTGTCAATGTCGAGGGTCTCCCTATCTGGCGCACAAAAAATGTTCGATTTCTCCGCAGACTGTCCACGATCTTTTACGTGCAGCTCTAAACATGTGTGGAGCACCGGTACCTCCGAGAAACTTGAACGAACAACGCCAAAGTTGGTACAGCGCGCAACAGGGCTCCAGCCATGCAGTGTTAATCTGTCGTCAAAGGGGCTGTGATCTTGCGCATTTTCGTTGCTTTCGGACGAAAACAAGAGCGCTTGTTGCACATGTTCGACAGTAACACCTCTGGTGGTGCTTACTTCTCAATGGCGCTGGCCGCATGGCCCTTCGACACGCCGTTCTTTACGGAGCAGAATAGCTCCTTCACCGCGGCTCGTCTACTGCTGAAGGGCACTGGTCGGAACAAGTTGGATGTGGCATGCGCCTTTCGATCTTGCCATATCTTGACTCCCCATACGTGGTGACTCTCCGTCGAATCACCATGACTACGGCCATTCCTTTAAAAATTGGGAGCTCTGCGCAAATCTGGCAAGAAAAATATTATTTCTTGCGAAATATGAGGCGGCGCACAATTGTTTTTCTGCTGATGATCTAGGAAAAGAGGACAGGGGAGCGCGTTTGGTGCGTTCGCTAGACATGACAAAAAGCTAAAAATTTCAACGGAAGATTCGTTGAGTCCCCATACGCTTCCCAGCGTTACACAAACACACATCCTCCGAAAAATCCCAACGAGCATCTTCCTTACAGCTGGGCAGCTCTCTATTGTTTCACGGGGAAGGATGGCCCGATCAAAACCGGATGGTCAAAGAACGCAACAATGTTCCTCTTCCAACGTACTGTTTTTGTCGTGTCATTCATTCCGGTGAAAGTACGTACTAACTAACCGAAGTAGCCACTTTTCTTAAGTTTTTCCACTCCTCGAAGGCCTCTTATGACGTAACTACCCTGCTGTTTATGATAATCTAGGACATTCCTATCTTCTGCACAGATCCTCTCTGCGTGCCTTTCATCTCTCTCCTGTCATTTTCCTCCAACAGTGCTTCGCTCACCTCGGTGAATCAGCCGCAGTATCTACTCAGCTTTTTGATTTGCTCTATCCGCCTCCTCGAAATGACAACGCTTTGACACGTGGCGAAAAAAAACATGACCTCTCGCTGGAAGCTATAACAAAAGACACTGCCAATGAAGAACTTTAGCAATTAAGCTAATTGCGTCTTGTGACAACAAAGGAGGGAACACGACAGAAGGAGCCGCATTTCAATGCTAATTCAATTGCACCCCAAGGAGCTGAAACTATTATCCGAGAAAGCGCATGTTTCTAAACAATAGGACGACTTAATTAACGACGCCTATTGGAATTCTCAATTCCATGCTCTCCTCACTTTACTTTCATACTAAAGGAATTGTCTCAGAATAGCAATCGTTCCTTGCCCACGACCTCTGCTTTCCTACGGCGCCGATGTCGCAACCGAATTAATAGATTCGTTGTGACTAAGCCGGAAATCTGGCAACGTGTGCCCGTGATTAGTTCTGTATGAAGCACAAGTGATTAGATCGTTTAAACTGAGTCTGCTTGACTGTTCACGTTCCGCACAAGACATTGCATTGCAACGTTGGATACATTCAGGAGCTACATACTCGGCGACTGTGGCTGCTAGATTCTTTGCAACAAGGGTTGTAAAACTCACCAATTGGACTCCGTTGGAATATGACACGCTAGTACGGGGAGGGATCAACGTATTGATGAGGACCTCGCGGATGCGGCGTTGCGTTGAGGTCTTCTCAGAAGCAGAACATACGCCGCCCTCCTGTTTCAAGTATTTGCTGCTGAGATTTATGCAGAGCATTGGGAGCTTTTGCTGCGACGTCAAGATTTTTGGCAGCTCAGTTAACCAGTACTGCTCACTGCTGGCATCGATTTTATACGATGTCCAAGTCATACACAGACATACAGTTTTCGTGTTATTATCTCGGCTGAGCTTTTATGCTTCTCTGCCTGCAATGACCCAACGATTAGTCATGAGTGTAGCTCGTTTCGTGGGTGCAGTTTTTAATTTTGCATATTTAGCAACAATCCTCTCCTGGAACTAAACTATCCCGGAACTCATGCTCGCAGAATTTTCGAAGTGCATTATGAAAACTAGTTTTTCTTTACCATATTTCACAAGTGTTGTATGGAAAGAAAAGAAAAGAAGATGTTTTTCCCACTTGGTTGATATCACCAGCAGGTGTGCATATCTGAAAAATAAAGGCGCAAGTAAAGAAATCATCTTGATTGATCAACCGCTGTCGGAGTTATCAAAGGGAGATGCAAAGATCGTGTAAACATGAGAAGGACTTAGGAACCCGTCTTTTGAATGCTCTGCTCTTGCATTTTAAATGGACGACATATTCATCCACATACCGGAATATTTTCACCACTGGCGCCTCAGCAATCCTGATATTCAAAACTCTGTCATTTTGAGTCAGGAGCAGTTCACTTACGAGGGGAGCTACGCAGGGGCTTATGCACACACCTTGTTTTTTAATGCATGTGCGCTTAGCCCAAGTAACAAAGGAAGATTTTAGGTAGTATTCCGAAAGTCTCAAAAGTTCTATAGCGGAGATCTTGACCGACTCTGCTGTGAAAGCGTGTAGCTCCAAAAGCACCTATTGAGGCCTTGATGCACGGCTACTCGGCTCGCAATGTTAAAGGAAAGCGTTATTCAAGCAAATTCATTTTCTCCATAGTTCGCTCTCTATAATTTGAATATTGTAGGAAATTCTCAGATTTTCTTAACATAGAAATAGTAAGAAATTCGCGCAGCGGAGTCGAAAAAAGCTGTTTCAGAATACACCAGGATTCTGTAGAAGAGGAACGCTAATGCTCGAAAATTGGAACATGCAAAAATACTACTTAGTCAAAGTGACAGTTGCTACACATTTTTCGCTGTTATTTTAAAAAAAGCACACATGAATTGTCAGTAGGAAATTTGCTTTGTATTGCGGCGTTTAAAGGTTAATAAAACTACGTCACAAGATACTTGCCCTATTACGTATAAAAGTATCTATTTCTAAGCAAAGGTGAGGTTAATTACACGCTATTCTAATTGGCAATTAAGTGCCTTCTCTGGCATTCCTCCGAAACAGGCAACTGTTTGCTGTCTCTGAACAATTCTCTCTGAATCACAATCGTTGCTTGCAACGACCTTGGTTTGGTTTGGTTTATGGGGTTTAACGTCCCAAAGCGACTAAGGCTATGAGAGACGCCGTAGTGGAGGGCTCCGGAAATTTCGACCACCTGGGGTTCTTTAACGTGCACTGACATCGTACAGTACACGGGCCTCTAGAATTTCTCCTCCAAAGAAATTCTAGCCGCCGCGGCCGGGATCGAACCCGCCTCTTTCGGGTCAGCAGCCGAGCACCATAACCGCTGAGCCACCGCGGCGGCTGCAACGACCTTTGCGTTGCGCTGCCTTGCCGAAGTTCCGAATCAATTAATACATTTGCTGCTGCTCAAAAGGAAACCCGGCAAATTGAGCGCGTGATTAGTTTCAGCGTCGAGCAGAAGTAATTACGTTGCTAGCTCTCGCAATTATCTCAATCATTTCGCTAATTTGTAAGTACAAAAGGCATCCCAGGAGATGTTGAGCATTTGCTTGCTCAATTAATGCTTCCGTTTCTTCCTCGGCAAAGTGCAACCCTTATTAATGGGACAGATAAGCGTAGCAATTACAGCCATTCGCTGTAATTGCGGCCCTTACTTCTTAATGTTGTTCTAGTCATTAAGTGGCGGTGTCATTTGGCTGACTGCAGCGAGACCTCGCGATTCCTCCCTCCAACAAAACTTGTGCACGGACCAGAAGAAAAACGTGAACAGCCATTTGCCCTGCATAAAATGTTTGACCTGAGATTCCAGGAATCCCCCTTTTCCAAACTAGGCTTTCTATTCGTGCGCTAAATGTATTCGGAAGCTTGGTTTTTGGCAAGTTAATTCGTGCAGGCTTCTTTCAAGCAAGGAAGGTAATCGTCTTATGGTGGCGTCTTATGATCTCATGACGCATGGAACGCTTAACCTCTTCAAAAGAAACTCGTGCGCACTCCTCAGGTGAAGAAATTACGACGGCCTCTTGTTTGAACTAATTTCTAGCGAGCTTTACACGCAGCAGTGATGAGTCACAGTCGCAAATTCGGGAACAATTAGTGAAATATTTTCTGATAAAAATGTTGTCAAGCGATGTCTTATGTGTTTGGTGGTGTTTTTTTTGCCGCACAGTGACATCACCGTCCTTTGCCCTGTTGCTGCTGTACTCGTAAGAATAAAGACAAAGCAAAAGGCTCAGTGGTTATGGTGCTCGGCTGCTGACACGAAAGACGCGGGTTCGATCCCGGCCGCGGAGGTTTAATTTCTTTGGAGGAGAAATTCTAGAGGCCCGTGTACTGTGCGATGTCAGTGCACGTTAAAGAACCCCAGGTGGTCGAAATTTCCGGAGCCCTTCACTGCGGCGTCTCTCATAGCCTTAGTCACTTTGGGACGTTAAATCCCATAAACCAAACCAAAATAAAAAAGCAAAAGGCCACGTGGTTGCGAATCACATCGCAAACTACAAAACAGCTGCAACGTTTGTGGTATCCTTGAATTGCTTTGCTATCTGAGTTGCTTTTTTCGTTCTTAGTGGCGAATCATCTGTTACTCTTAAATTTTAATATTCTATCTTTCAACACTTTACTTTATGGGTTTTCGCAGTTTCAAGCTTCTATTCTTGTTCTTCGAGGAACCTGCGCAAGTATAAATTGTTACTTTCTATGCAAACCAGAAAGGACAGTTAAATCGTGAGCACGTTAACCCAGAATCTATTTGGTTCAAAGGCATCCTCTTTCTTTTCTAACGAAGCGCATTAGTAAACTTTTGTTACCGACTACTCATATCGGAATGCCAGGTCTTTCTGCGACAAAACCAGATTCGTGAATGTCGTTCTTGTGCAACTTTGGTCAACAGCGCAGAAAGAAAAATGGCCAGTTCTAAGCCTGGTCTTTCCAGTTCACGCATGAAGAATGCCTCCGAAACGGGCATAGGCAAAACACAGACGGTGGCGGAAATGCAGCACGGAGGCAAGAGGGGAACTTAACTCTTGGGCAGTAAGCGAATTACGAATGCGGCTCGCACTCACGGCGTGTTCGCGGAGTGTTGTGTTAGGGTACTCATGGCAAGCGCCAGAGGCAGTGGTAAACAGGAAATGGAGCGTGCGCCGTAAATGCGAGGGCAAGCCAGTCGTAAGGGACATGTGTCGCGCGAAGAAACGTGCCTGGGGGGGGGGGGGGGGGGGGGGCGCTGTTAACAGAGCGCGTTCGCTTCAAAGCTGGCAAAACTTTCAGCGCACGTGCGCCAAAAAGCCGAGAAAGCGGGAAACACAACGGTGGTTTACCAGCACGAGTCATTGGTTAACGAGGAAGGAGCAATGCTATTTGTGTGCGAGGTGTACTTTGGGCTTATCCATTTTGGTGCTGTAATGAGACAAAAACTGCCTGTAATACTAAAGGCGGAATGGCTGAAAGACAGAGAATTTGCCCATGTAATGTGAACCAAAGTCTTTAAGAACAAGAATTTGCGAAGCCGGGCTCTTCGCTAAACTTGTCATTCCAACGAAATGCAAACATTTTCAAAAATTGGTAAAGTGGTTTTGGAGGAAAGGAAATGGCGCAGTATCTGTGTCGCATAGATCGGCGGACACCTGAACCGCGCCGTAAGGGAAGGGAGAAAGGTAGGAGTGAAAGAAGAAAGAGAGAAAGAGGTGCTGTAGTGGAGGTCTCCGGAATAATTTCGGCCACCTGGGGATCTTTAACGTGCACTGACATCGCACAGTGCACAGGCGCCTCTTGCGCTTCGCCTCCGTCGAAACGCGGCCGCCGCGGTCGGGTTCACACCCGGGTACTCCGGCTCGGTAGACGAGCGCCTTACCACTGAGCTACAGCGGCGGGCGCAAACATTTTCAACAAAACTCGTTCTCTACAGAAGAGGGAAATTAAGGCGTGACGGAGGTTGGTGCAAATGTTTCTCTGCCTCGGAAAGTCCTCTAGCTCATGCAAGGGTTTTCAGTCTAGAATTCAATAAATGTCTTCTTTGAGTTTTTTGCTGCATACTCACAATTCGTGCTGTGGAATGGGGAGCTGCTGCCTGGTGGTGGTGGAAAACATTTATTTACAGATAAACTTCAGGAGGTGAGGTATGAGCTGACCCAAAGGGGGCCAGCCCTCACAAGTACTAGGTGGAGGTCCGTTCGGGACCCCAGTGGCGTCGGCCGCTGCCCGGGATCGCGCGACCAGGGCCCGTTGGGCCTGCAGGTCAGAGCAGCCGAGCAGGGTCGCCTCCCAGTCCTCCCGGGTTGGGTTGGGGTGAGGGGGGATAGCAGGGTTGGAGGGGCAGGCCCACACCATGTGGTAGATGTCCGAAGACTTCTCCGCACAGGCGGGCAGCTGCCAGAGAAAGAAGGGTCAAAGTGTTTTAGAGCTGCCGGGCACAGCAAAGTATTTGTATATAGGCGAAGCAGAAGCCGCTCATCCGCCTTTGAGAGACCTTTACACGGGCGGGGATAAAGACTATGGCCAGATTGATAAAGTAAGGAAATGTCTTTAAACGAGTAAGCTGGAGAGAATTCGAGTTCCTGATCGTCGGGGTCGGAGGGGAATGTCCGGTGAGAGAGCTGCTGCCTAAGCGCCATCCCTGGGCGTTCGCCTTTTTTCTGCTGGGCGTTCCGGCACCAAGCTTCTGGGGGCATGCTTCTTATTCATGCCTGCATTATCTGGAGTGGTCTATGTTTTCTTAGTCTGAAGAATTGGCTCTTGTAGAAACATGTTTTTGAGGTCTTATGGATCTATGTAAGCGCTCAACCTTGCTAAAGACACTAAATCGAGCAATAGCACAATGGGAATAATAAGTTGTCCGCCTCAGCACTTGAGAAACTTCTGCATGAGTCGGCTTCCCAAAAGCATCTCACATGTTTTAACATGTTCCACGTACTTACTAAACAAGTCTTCACAAAGGACGACCGACGGAAAGTTTCCAGTTGCGACAACGTAATCGGAATAAGCCCGTATTCTCAAGTAATCAATCGGCCGGCGTCTCGCTCTAATTAATTTGGTCCACCTCGCGTACTTGTTCCCAGCGGCAGAAAATGCGCTATTAACCAGAACGTGGGAGTGCGAAATGTGAAAGGTGAGGCGGGTTTTACGTGCGTATTAGGGTACTGAAAAGCCCTTTGTTCACATCCAAAGTATCGACCATGCCTCCGTCGTTCAAGTTGCCAGTATGAATCGCAGTTCGAACGATACTCCGTAATCACACTTCGCAGTGAGAGCAGTGTAGCGAGCACTGCAGGCGCCTTTGAACGCGTCTCCCAATTAGGATAATAAAATTGTGCGCTTTGACTTTTTAACTAAATTAGTCATTTTGTCAAGGTGACAAAGACATATTTGTCGCTTGACGCGACTTAATAGTGCAAACTTAGAGAAACTAAACAACTTTCGAGGCTGCATTATGGTGATCCTGCTGGTGGGGACAAATATTCGCAGTGTGCGGGAAGTGAAGAGCGTTGCGTTAACGGCGTGACCAATGACAGCCTTATCCGTGCAGGCCCGGAACCGATTTTGCATATAAAGCGTGCCCTATATGGTGTTTTAGTGGTGCTGAAACAGTGGTGTCCACACCGGGTATTGTTTGGAGAACGTTCTGTGTACATAAAACAAAAAAAAAAACAACAAGCATGTCCATAAGAAATTCTCATAACTTTCACCTTGGTGCGGTGCGAAATGAAAACGGAAGCCACATCGCTAGGGACACTGTCCCAACTTCCAGTCGCAATGCTCGAACGACATCAGCGGTCTTCGTGGCCAAAGACCAGCCTTGCGTTCTGTGGCACGGCTCTCACAGGAAACTTGAGCAGAGTGGTGTTCTGAGCCAGTTGGTAAAGCATGTTTAAGGGAGGCGTAGCGCGAAAAAAGACAGGGACGAGAGAGACACAAGACACAGGACCAGCGCTAACTTACAACTGAAAAATATGAAGTGAATTCCCGAGCTCGAGGAACCAAACGCGCATGCCCAGCAACGACTGATTAGATGAAGCGGAAAGATAAACCTTACCTAGCACGATTCGAACATGACCTAATCACCATGACGAGAGCAGGACAGCCCCGTGCCAAACCTTCGGGCGGTAACGCGAAAGCGACTACTTAAAATTTAGAAAGATAGATTCCTTTTGATAAGTGCATCAGTGAAACGCCAGTAGTTCTGCTTCGAAAGGAATCCATCTTTATAAATTTTGAGTAGTCGCTTTCGCGTTACCGCCCGAAGGTTTGGCACGGGGCTGTCCGGCTCTCGTCATGGTGATTAGGTCGTGTTCGAATCGTGGTAGGTCAGGTTTATCTTTCCGCTTCATCGAATCAGTTGTTGCTGGGCATGCGTGTTTGGTTCCTCGAGCTCGGGAATTCGCTTCATATTTTTCAGTTGTAAGTTAGCGCTGGTCCTGTGTCTTGTGTCTCTCTCGTCCCTGTCTTTTTTCGCGCTACGCCTCCCTTAAACATCACAGGAAACGTCGTAATAAAGCGAAAACTGTTCCTGATCGCGTGATAATTATGCAGATGTTCTATTTTATCTGTTAAATCAAGAATCCGCTGTCTCCGCAGTGGCTAAAACACTGAGCTTTGTACTTAAGGAATGTCCAGTCGCTTTTGTTGAATTCCTGGACCTCACTTTTCGGCGTTTAACTCAGTAATGGATGATACCGTTTTTCGTCTTAGGACGAGACATGCAATTATAATCATAAACTGCTACTTCAACCTTCCCGGCAGAGTAAATGACGATGGCAAAAAACCGCGAAGCCCTGGAAGTATGCGGCTTGCTTTTTTGTCGCACATGAGAATCGGTAAATTTTGTCTTGAAGATTTTGTCGAGCACAGTCGATTCGCCAGACTGTGAGCAAACCACCTTTCGGAGGAGCTGTTTAGTTGCACCCATGAATAGCGCCACGTGAGTCATGTGCCCAAACTGCATACTTACTTCTTTATCATTTGGGACAGATGTAGAGTTCTGTCTTTATTAGTATTAAATTGAAGCAAGCTGCGCGAGAGAATCGGATTTATATCAAGCTCCGAGAATGGGGCTGGTGATGTGGATTGATCTAGGCTATATGACCCGAAAGTACGATCAGGAGTGCGCTCTAGATGCGATTTCATAAGATTCAGAAGAAACTTTATAAGAGTCAGAAAAAAGCAGTCCGTGCTATAACTAAATCTCCGCATCGCTGTCATACAGAACCCCTTTTTAAAGACCTCAATTTACTCTCAATACGTGACCTTCATAAAATGACCCTTCTTAAGCGCTATAAGATAGCCATAAAGTACAATAACAATTTCTTTAATACCGGTTTCCCGTCTCACAAAAAGAAGAAAAGCGCGTGACACTCGCACGTCGCAAGAGCGGGAAGTTCCACGCACTCGCACTAACTACGGAAAGCAAATGCTTAATTTTCTGCTTCCCAGTTATTGAAATAACATTGTGTAAGCTGATTTCTCTTTGTGAATTTGTATTTCCTGCTTTTTGGTTTCAATTTTATTTTCCTGCTTCCATGCAGGGAGTGTGTGTAAATCCTTGCCCTGTATACGATTTCCTGCTGTGTCAGCCTATGTCAAGTGTATGGGGCCGTGGGCCTCGTAAACCGTTTGTGTGGCTTTTAGTCTACGGCCCCCTAGTATCGATGTAAACGATGCTGAAATAAAGAAATTTGAATTTGAATTTGATTTTATTTTTGTGTGAACCTGTATCGTAGACGAAGGGGTCAGCGGATGCCGGTGCACGCAAGTTGAGCTAGTGGGAAGGAGTACTGCTTGACTTGTGGTCTTTTCTGGCAAGAACATTAAGATAAAACATGCGAGTCTAATTCCCCAAGCGTAATCATAAGGCGTTCTGACACGCAATTATTGCTTTTAGTTAAGTAGACACGTAACGTTCTAGCTTCTGCAACCTGAGCGACATGGACGAGACCACTGCAGAGCTAAACAAACCGGTCGCCGGTGCTGTTTAGAGTTCTCTAGGTTTATTTTTTGATTTTCTTTATCTGGTCTTGATCTATCTCGCCTAAACAGGGTAGAGAGAAAGCCTTTGACGAAATAAACAAAAAAGAAAGTTCACAGAGTTGCATGGGAAAAATGAGTGCTTCTGATAGGTTTAAGACAGCACTTTTGTTTGCAAAATATTGTAACGTGGCGGCCAGCCGAAGAATGAGGCGTGATGAGCCATAACAAGAGATGATTTAATGGCCGCTGGGCTAGCGCGAGCGCTCCGTCCCGGGCCACTGCTAGCTTCGTCTTCGTCACAATATAGAAGAAGCAAAAAAAAAACCCAAAATGCATAACGATGATGGAAATAGATAGAGCTTTTTGAAGACATGCCTGTCCGCAGAAACACTTGGCGTGAATATGGGACAGAAATCGCCCAGGAAAAAACATTTAAAAATGGAAAAGAAAATTGTATTGCTTAAATATGTAGTTTTGAGAAAAATATTTTCATAAATTCAACAACGCAAAAAATGTTTTGTATTTGATTAGAGACTAGCCACAAAAATTATGAAACTATAACAAAAAGGATTTGAGCTGGAAGGTGTTTTCCGACACTACACAAAAAAGCGTATTCTCACACTGTCCTCGATACAAATTTTCCACTCTAAGCAAAAAATTTCCAAAAGGCAGAGCAATATATCACAAAACAGCGTAATAAATGTACTTTGGAGCATTTAAAGTATAATTACAGAGACTTTTTGTAAGGCGAAAAAAATTGCAGGAACGCAAAAAATATATCCGCCTTAATATTTTTGGTAATTTACTCACATGGCAATGAAAAAAGCTAATATTGTCTTTGAAAAAGGTGCACAATACTTTGGTTCTGCAACGTATATCCGGAGACGTATCAGAAGGTTTGAGACCCGTCTAAAGCGTCCACAGCTTTCGCGGACCGCCTCGGGCTACTGGAGAACGTCAGTCATAGGTGGATGTCCGGATTTCTACTGGCTGGGAACTCGATTCTTCTTTTGACTTATGGAAGTACATCTTCTGCATACGACGTCTAGACGCCGCAAAACCTGAAATACCATTAATTATCGCGATGCGTCAACTGCCTGTAGCAGGAACGAACAGACGAGAAGCGAAAAACGAAACTTTCGGGCTTAACCTCTTTCTCTTTCTCTCTCTCTCCGGCTTAAAACTGCCAATGTTCCGTGCTGAGGTTACGCAGTTTCTTCGTGGGAATCAAAAATTCGACTTTGCAATTTAATCGCCATAGCCGCTGCTGCTTGATTCACATCGGAATCGCCCAAAGTGGGATCTTTTCGAGGGCGCGCCGTCTCCGCGATTGACGCCGCGCTCCGAGCACATTCCGACAGAACCTCAACTTCTCGGGCGTTTCAAAAATTTCTGCCTCGTGGGAAAAGTACAAACCGCAAGTAAACCAAAAGTATAGAGTCTAAGCAACACACCAGATGGCAGAAGTGATCGATGCATAGGGGCGTGGTAACGAAAGAACTAAACGTGTATATATATAGCACAAAAAGATAAACGTACTTTGTTTCTAGAGGTAAAATGCGAAATTCAGAAACGCTTCATTTAGGGAAACATTTATTGCTAGTCAACGTTTCGGGCAGAGCCTGTCCTTTTTCAAGACTGAAGATGCAGGGTTCTTGCTACAGGGTTCTTCTGAATTGCATATATATATATATATATATATATATATATATATATATATATATATATATATATATATAGTAGTTGCAGGAGGTCTTGTCGTTCAATGGGCCAGGAAGACTTGTAGAAGAAGGGGTCACAACCTTGCAATTATCTTAATTTATTACCGACAGTTTCGGACGGAGGACCGTCCTTCCTCAGGGTATACACAAGCACATATATATATATATATATATATATATATATCTTCGTTGCAATATTATACCAGCCTGCCACATGAAGAATACAGCTTGTTAGGTCTATGTGGCTGATAGAAATACCCTGACGTCATTTTGTAGTCGTCAGTGGAAAATACGTTCTCCTCGTATATTGTGGGTCCACGAAAAAGAAGAAAACAGTGACTGTGCACCAACCTGTTTGCAACTTTGGCGTGAGCACATTTCAGCATGTTTCGACGTTGAATGCGCACTTGAAAACTGCGTCTGTCGAATGTTAGAAAGTTCTTGAAATCTGCACCCACACACGAACTACGTGTGCGGGTACAGATTTCAAGGGATCTTCCCTTCTCGACAACCACTAGAAAACGGGGTGAAAGAGTGTGCGCCGAAGGTTAGTCTATGGTGAAGAAAGTTTAGTCTTCGCTCGCTTGCGCAGTGGAGACACTGTCGCGCTAGATATTCAGGTGTCACTAGGAGCTCTGAAAATGTTGAACTCACAAAGTTGGAGCACGTGTACTCGCTGCACAGGCCCGTAGGAAGCAAGCGGGACCACTCTCATCAAAAGCATATTTAAAACGCGGAACTAAGGCAAAAGTGGAAATTGTTTTCTGGCATTCTCACACCCGCGGTCTGAAAAAAGGTTATTTGTGTTTAAGTAAGACATGATGTTGGGCTAGTAGGTTCATGGTTAGAGCGAAACAGAACTGCGCGAAGACGACGGGACAAAAGAAGGCACGAATACACACGCACACAAAGCGCAGACTTCCAGCTGACTTTATTCAGCGAAAGCAGGGTGCTTATAAAGGCTATCACAGTAAACAAGGAGACAAGCAGAAGCAACGGCAACGTGCGTATGACAATGACAGCGTCAGTAGAAGTTTCCAAAAGGGGCGATAAGTGTGTTAGCGCGCCTTCTTTATCTCTTTCAAGGCAAGACATCAATTTTTCAGATGGACACATCTGAGCTTTCTATGGGTCGTAACCATACGGGGTTTTGTTGACACTGTCATTGCCGTACTCACGTTGCCTTTGCTTCTTTCTGTGTCATTATTTGCCTGTGATAGCCTTTATAAGCACCCTGCTTTCAGTAAATAAATTCAGTTGGAAGTCTGCGCTTTGTGTGTGTGTACTCGTGCCTTCTTTTGTCCCGTCGTCTTTGCGCAGTTCTGTTTCGCTCTGTTTGTGTTTGTCGAGCATAGGCAGAGGTGACTGTAGTTTGGAGATGCTTGCGCGGAGTCGACTGTTCTAGCCAGGCGGACTTCGCTGCGGAGCAGTGGGGGTGACTCAGGCAAATAAGCGTTAAGGAATGCGGGAGTGTCCGTTACTTAGCAGACGATAAACGACGCGGAACGGGCGCCAGCGAGTGTGACCCTATCACATGCGGGCCCTCTCGCACTTACCTGCCGGTTTAATTCATCTGGGCTTAAAGGAAAGCTGCGGGACAAACAACTGGACCTCGTAGAGTATTTGTTTGCAGACTCAGAGAGAGATTCCAGCCCAGCTTGCGTAGAGAATATTCCGAGAGATTCAAGTGCTTGAGAGCATCGCTCGTGAGGTCGTACAGTTAGCGCAGCAAATTAATTGGTGATTAGTGAAAACTTGATTTGTGAACGATTCATGTGCGCGCGACACTACAAACAATTCGAACAATCAGGAGGTACTCGCATGAGCCAATTTTGCGCGTATAATATTTCGTCTGCTTATGTACCATGAAGAGTGAGCAATTCATAAGAGGAAGAAAATTTTTCAAAATGCTCAAATTCGTTGCTGAGATGTTTCCAACTTGCTTACGTTGGCACAAAACGTTACTCGTGGTCGATGCTGCGCTTTTTTATATCTATACGATTCACAGACTTAGAAGAAAAAAATATTGAAATTTCCAGTAATTCGGTGACTGCGACATAAAAAAGAGCACTGGGTGAGAACACGGAAATAATTTTTTTTTTTTGTGAGAAAGTGAAGCCAAGAAGTAAATTTCTGCTCTGACAGATGCACTGCTATTTCCTGCTGTTGTAATACAGTCACTGCGACGACGCTGGCGCGAACTATCCAACAGCTTTTAACCGGTATTGCATTATTTCTGAGTGATCTAGAAGCACGCTTATGTAACCTAGGCGGCATCGTTCATTGAAAGCAGATAGTGAATTAGATCATTTATAAAAGCATATTTACTCAACGATGCTCAACGAAAGGTACCCGTGAGTGACCTCGAAATCTGGTGCTGATCGACAGAATGATTTCTTTTAGTTAGTTAGTTATATTGATTTTAATGGCGCAAAAGCAACTGAGGCTATGATGCGCCAAACACAAGGTTGGAGTTTTTGTTAAAGGTGAAGCTTTTTATACTTAGAGTTTGTTTAAAACGCTGGCTTCCTTGAGAAACCTAAAAATACATGAGACGTCTACCAGTGCACGATCGCCTAAAAGTAACATGGGGTGTAATGGGAGTCTTTCCCTACAAAATGTTGTAAAATATTTCTTTCTTAGTTCTTCTAGTTTGACACATGAAATTAAAATGTGGTTCACTGTGAGTTCGGCACCACACATTTCACAGAGAGGTTTGTTTTGTTTGGTTAGCTTTTGGAATCGGTTTTTTAGAATGCGAAGCTCTCAATATGTGCCATGAATACTTATTCACTCTTCAGTGCTCATGACGAGGTCTTTTTTAAAATAAGCCAGGGCAATTGAATTCGTGACAAGGTCTCGGGTGACGTCTGTCAGCATAGTGCCGTAATAAATGTTCAACGTTCTGAGAGATTGAAGTCGCCCTGGAATCTAGCTTAGGGGAGGCGGTGACAGAAACGAGAATATAATTAGATTGCGATAGCCCGAACTTTTGGGCGACAGAGCTTTTAGCTTCGATGCAAGTCTGATATGCTGAGAAAATAATATGAAATTCTTAAAAGGTGAGTCTGGATGGTTCACACTTTTGGACGGTACGTTGCAGCGAGCTTCAATATTCTTTGGTTTGGTAGTGGAATTGAATACGCGAGATAATTTGATCGACTCACAGTAAAAACACTAATGATTCTTTTGTTTTCTGTAGCCCGCTGCTCTGTCCTCAATTGGTTACCAAAGTTTTTCGTTTGCCATTACTTTTCTGCAACCCTGCACCCTCCCCCTACATTATCGAGTGATTGGTTTTATTCGGATTCAGGAGATCATCAGCGGGTCTTAGCGAAACATTTTTCTCTGGACCCTTGTTCTCAAATAGTTTTTCCTCCTCCATCTTCCCACAGTTCTTACGGTGCCCAAGAAAACAAACCCAGTAAAAAAAAAAGAGCGAGAGGTAATCATTGCACACAACGCCATAAGAAAAACCGCATGAGCGTGTACAGACGTACAACCAAGGTGCAGCCTAGGTAGTATAAGGGAAGTTTTGGCTGATCACACTTGTCGTAGTCATCTCGGAACGTGCCAGGAGACTATGGTTTACGCGCATACATATATGTCTAATGCTTCTAGTCTCCATACTCAGAATACACCTCTGCTGAGGTGTATTCTTCGATCTGCGGAATAGAGATACATGCGATGCTGTTTCTATAAAGCCGATGAACACCCATACCATGACGCTGAAAACTTGGAACTTGTGCTCTCTTAGTACACCGTGTTTAAAACAGGGCGTTCGACATTTATAGAGCACAACAAAAGTTCCGTACCACTTTGCTAGAAAATTGAAAGGCTCGATAAAAAACCCCGTATAAAGAAAAGTTCTGACAGTGTCCACGCAATTCACGCAATACATCCTCTGTACAGACCCCCCTCCGCAACACCCCGCGAGCCGATGGAAACTAGGGGAAGAATGCTACACGATGCAGAGCACGACAAGAGCGGTCGATTAAAAACGCCCGTGCGACAAGGCACTCCGGTTCAACTACGCGCTCAGAGCTAAGTTTCCGACTAAGCATTCAACCTTCAAAAGAACGCTTTTTGTGTTCAACGCTTTTTCTGCCCGCGTGCTACAAAACTGCGTCCTCCTAGAATTCACGCAGTCATTTTAAGTGGCTTGCTCACAATCGCTCGCGCAAACGTGCCAACAAAGACGCGCACTTAGAGATAAGGGCGTGAATAACGCTTTGGCAGCCCATCCCCGCACTATTGGGGGCCTTTCCCACATCGAGCTAACTGCGACAGCGGCTGCACTTTTTGCGGAGACAATGTGGACCCAAGTTCCTCAAGCAACGCATCGAAGGAGCCCCTCGAAAGCCGGGCAATGGAAGCGAGCTGCCCTAGTTTGGCGCCTTGGTCAGTAAGGAAGAAAAAGGGGTAATTCTATCGCTTAGAGAAAGATGGGAGGTGAGTGCGGGAAACGACCTTGTATCTGGATACAAATAAAAGCACGGCGCGCGGCCCGACGATGATGTCTTTGAAGCATGAGTCGTCCATTGTACTTGGGAGGGGATGGTCGATGATATCACCGCGTTTAGGTTTCTGTGTCGGTGGTCACTTCTCTCCTCCGCAAAAAAATCTTTTGCCGTGGCGGTTATGACGCTGTGCGAGTTAAGGAAAACGAGAGTGTATAGTTCAACAAAACGTGACATTCAGGACATCATCGCGTTTATTTTTTTTGCGCTGTCCTTAAAGTGATTGCTGTGAGTGAGGGGGTGGGGTATTGTTGCTATTCTCCATCGCTCGAGGCTCGGCTGCCGAAGCTGCAACGGTGCTGGGTGTATTTGACCTAAGAAAATAAATTTATATAATAATCACCTTAATTTTCCTGATTGGCAGTCACTGAGCGAGGAGAGATCGTGAGAGCATTTGCGTTTTAACAGACAGACAAGAAAACACACCAGAACGTTGAATATTGATCGCGCACGAAAGTTTTTCATGGCTAAACATGTGTGAAGGCTTCCTGATCACGGATATAAAACAAAGCCGATAAGTGCGCGTTCCGGAGAGATTTTTAAAACATGAGTTTGTTGACGTAAGGAGAATGTAACAGCTGTGGTGTAAGGTAATTTGGTGCCTAGCCAAACAGAACAAACTCCTAAATAGCAGCGCGGTCTTAATATTACCTTAGAATGATGAGGTCGCGGCGCCCGTTTGCTTATCGGGGGTGCTAAATGAGAGGTAGGAAAGCACACTGTGACGCTTATGATCAACAATCCCTCCTCACTGAGACTTCGTGAACAATTTTATTCGGTTCAGGTATTAACAGCAGGTGGTGGATTAACTTGCCATGCAACAGAAGGGTAATTATTCTACCGCATGATAGGAAGCAAAGCATAAAATTATATCGTCTGACGAACGGAAAGCAATGCCTCATCTTGAAGCTAATGCCGGCCTCTCGAAACAGCAAGGCATTTCGCGTGGTGAGGAAGGTAGCACTGATCTTGGACACTTAATTCTGTCTTGGTCAAATGTCTCCTATCTTAATGCTGTCTTGGTTGTAGCCGTATGGCTGCGCTTGGGTGGACGTCCATGAGTAATTACTCCCTTATTACAAATCTACTCCACCTTGGGGGATTCCTCTAAACATTTGACCAACACTGTTCCCACTTCGAGTTACTGATCAATTTGCTCCCGCTCTACCATAAGCTTGCCGTCCCGGTTAGCTCAATTGGTAGAGCGGCTGCTCCGGTGAAGCGGTGGTCTCGGGTTCGAACCCCGGACCAGGACGAATTTTTCTTTAACTGCGAAGTTTCTGTGAAAGCTGTATAGCTTTCCTTTGTAGCCATATGGCTGCGCTTGGTTGGACATGAATGAGTAATTACTCCCTTATTAATTGTGTCTTCAGGCATGTGACATCGTCTGTGAAACCCCAAGTTGCCTAATTACAATTATGCTAAACCACCATGCCAGAATAGTCCGTAGTGCACGTCGTTTGGTTGTGAATAACCAGTGATGAAAAAATGGGTTGCTCTTTTCAATTAAATTGGGGACGGTTTCTCCTCGAAGAGTCCTACAGGCCTAAAGATGTTTTTAGTTAACTACCATTACGTCATTCTTAGCCTATTTAACTCCCCTCTTCGGGCCTCTTTCTTAGCAGTCCTCATATCTTTTATTCTCTTATATCAAGTTTGCTCGACCGTTTCCTGGGGAACAGCACTTGTAGAAAGGATTATAAAAAGAATCGAGAATGGATTAGCTTCTTCTAGCGCGTTGTCCATTTCTCACTTCTTGCGGCCCGTGTCGGGAAATATATTGTTACTTAAAATGAAAATAATCCTAAAGTTGGGAGAGGGTCTGCAAATAGATGATCGCCGGATTATCATCGCAAGGCATTTATAAGCTCACTGGCGCGGTTACAATTTAAACCTGCATTTAGGCAAGAGTTTCTGCAGCTGCAAGTGCTCTTTTGGGAGTGCACTCAAGCCATTACTTTGCGGTCAGCTTTGGGGAAGCACTTAATCTGCCGAGAAGATTTCCAAACTTTCTTGACAGCCATGCCGCGCATTAAGGGAGGGATTTCTCAGTTTCAAAGCGAGGACGAAAGCCGGCATAAATATCAAAGCGTCAGAAATGCTGGAGTTTGGCAGTGATATAGGTACTGCTTCTAAATGGGCTACTCTAGCGCATATATTAAGCGATGTGATCTGCTTTGATGCAGCGACGTTCTTCACTATATTTGCTCTCGTATAACGATCCACGCGCCACTTAGTGTCCACTCATGTTCGCAAAGCATAAACTACAACTATAACTAGTAATAATTTACAGATTCACAGTCTTATTCGCGGCTTTGGTTCCTAACTCACCCAACCACAAGCAAAACACCCCGGACGCTATTTTATTCAGTAAAACGATGGTAATTTCAGTGTAGTCGTCTAGTCACTGTCTGGGGTGTATTTTCTTTAATACCGCTCTTGCGGTTATTAGACCGTTGGACCGCAAAAAATAAAATATGCCTTATCCTTTTGAAGCCAACACTAAGCATCTGGGAAAAACATATACAGGATGATCAAAATAAGCAATGTAGGGTTCTAGAAATTAGGCCCTGAAAAGTATCTGAAATCCGCCTCTGCAGTCTGACAAAACCGTTGAGTGACCAGCGAGGCTGGTATCTTGTTCTGGTTCACTTTCGGTTATCCAAATTAAAGAAATGCCTGGCACAAAAGCTTCGTCAAAAAGGGAACATATTCGCATCGACTATTGCCGACTTCCATGCGTAATTACGCTGAAGCAGTTGTTTGGGGACATGTTTGCGATTGAGACATGTTCCATTGGTGAACTAATTAATAGAAATAAAACAATATTTTCCAAGCCTTGTAATTTTTTTCTTTCTAAGGTTAGAATTAACTATGGCAAATTTACTACTGAATTTGCTGACATACCACTGTAGAACACTTTGCCCTTTGAATTAAATCATCATGTGCTTTACATTTAGTTAAGACTGGCATTAAACAGCATTTCATGAAGATTTTTACTGATTCCTAATCAACTAACTGAAGTGCTTTTTCTTCGCTGCTTTTGGGTGTTTGCTTGCAAATGTTATTTTAATATTTTAATCGTAATTTTAATATGTGTGAACAATTCAGTTACTTCACCTTATCTTGAGGGCCTTGTTGTTCATGATGTTCAGTACATTCATGTGATCGACTCCGCTTTTTACAACACATTTGTTACTTTTTGATGCAGGTCCATCCGATCCCTTCAGTGTTACAAACCCATGGACTTTTTTTTTTATAGTGGTGCATGGAACAATAATACTATCGAACGTCTTAACATATAATACAGGCCCAGGAGTCGAACTGTCAGCTCCAAGTTAAAAATAAAAATGTTATTTTTTAGTTCCCCCTATTTTGTAAAATATATATGTGACGCTCCGCAGTCCCATACTGAATTGAAGGGCTGGAAGGTGGTGCCTTGTTACAAATCTTGAACAAAAGGTACCCTCACAATTACTGACCATTATCTCTAATTAGGATCTCTTTGTAATTCATTGACACATTTTGTTTGCTCGCTTAGTAAACTTTCTTGAACGGAATTTAATTTTTTCATGTCCGCTGCCTGCATTTCGGAAGTCATCGTCTTGTGAAACTCAGCTGCTCTCCTTTATTCATAACCCTAATTGCATATAAGTTTTATCACTTATCATGTGGTCAGTGCTCTATTTTATTTTCTTCTGAAGCTTTCAGTACGGTATGCCTCAAGCTACTCTTCAAATTATCCCAACTAATCCTTCATTCGCAATAATTTCCATGCCTACATTTGCTTACTAACCATTCACCGATTCTTACCTCCAATAATCATATCTGTTCTCTTTATCCCGTCCAATCCAGTATGTCGCAAAGCTCCTTCTTAGGACCTCTCCTTTTCCTACTTTACATTAACGACCTGGCTAAGTGTGATTCATGGGAGAGTGATCTTTTTGCTTATGATTACGTTAATTTTCCTGAAATTAAGCGTAACAGGGGTGGTTGCACGCTGTAAACTGATATCGGCGCTGCTTTGGACTTTCGTAAAACCTGAAAAATGGAACTTCACTAAGTGCAAAGTAGTGCTTGCGTCACGGAAAATTTTCTTCTGCTGTTCCTTACTACTTCGGCAACTCGCTGCTTGACTCTGTAAGCCTATATCGTTACCTCATTGTTCACATCGTTTGCAATCTTGTCAACTATATTTTTTTTATTACACAAACCACATGTTAGGATACCTGCGATGCAACGTTTCTTCTGTCACTTCATATGTAAGACTGCTAATGTATAAAACCATACTTCGTACTTGAATATGCTGCCGCAATGTTTGATCTTAATCTAATCATTAAAGCAATCCGGCAGTGCTTATGCCGAAGATTATTCCACAAGGTGAGTAATTGAGCCAGGGCGGAATCTTTGGCTTGTTGGTTCTGCATCGTGAGAACAGCGGAGACAAACACTAGGGGCGGGTGCAGCACTCTCAACAAGTGCAGTGCTTACTTCCAACAAGCTGATTAAAGCCGTGCTTCTTGGGAATGATGCATCCACCTGTCGTCTTTGTGTTTCCATTATTCCCTTCAAAATATTGAAAAGTAGCCTTTGGCCTCTGCTGTGCTTCTGCCAGATAGCTGATAGACTCTCCAATGCACTTCATATTGCCTATGTTATTGATACGGCGTGTGTTAGAACAGCCCGGTCTCTTGTTTATTTTGCCGTTGATTTTGGAGAGCTCGTGGTCAAGCGAGTGCAGTCAGACGGGCAATGCCTGGTAGAAAAGGACAATAAACAAATTTCACTTTACGAGCTACATTAAGTGCTTGTCGCCCGATCCTCTGCGCTCGATGGTAAACTTCCCTCAAGACACACGAGATTGAGATAATGCTGATCTATGCTGATTCTATTATCTGTGCTAATCTACGCTATGATTCTATGATCCATGCTGATGCTGATTCTTCCCCGAGGCGAATAAAGAATGCAGAAAGTGTACTAAGAATGCAGAGTGAGCGAATTGTTTGAGCTGCGAACTGAGTGCCTTTCTTTCAAGCATTCGCCGTCAACCTAAGTGACTCCTTTCCCTTGTGTTTCAATGCATGCCCTACATGCTTCACCTAGACCTAGCGCAGGCCTCGGACCGTTCACCACACTAGAATGCGCTGGTCAAACGAAGGCACCCTCGGAAAGAAAAAAAAGGTATAAAAGAAGCGCGTTTGAAGGACTCATTCACTACCCCTTCCATTCAGCGTTGAAACAAAAACCGTGAAATTTTTTTCTAAATATATATCTTTGTGCATGAGTTTTGAATCGTGCATCCATTATGGATAGGCTGCCAAGGGAACACGGTAGAGCGAAAAAATAAACCGATGCCAGCGAAAGGATGGGTCGAAACTGGGTGTCGAGAACTGGGGAAATAGAGGAAAAATACAAACAAAAAAAGGCTGCTTTATACCACTATATCTTTGATCCTTCGTATGGGCGTGTTCGGATACAAAATTGTGAACGGGAATCTCCTAAGCCCAGGCGGGATCGAAAGTGTTTTCTCAATTTGCCACCAAGAAATGAATTTGCCCATTATAAACTCTACGAGTAAAGCCTGTCACAAAGGATTGGACGGGATATCGAGACTCATGCTTCTCAGATCAGACTTAGGAGCTTCATTTGCACGTTGTTCAGACAAGGGCTGAAGGTGACAGAACTGAAAACAATAAAGCCTTTTTACGTAACCAAGATACACATAGGAGCCTGTCGTCACCAGTGAAAGCGAGATTGATGACGCGGTGCAGGATTAGCGCGTCTAGCGCGTTGAATTTCCACGCATAAGGTCTGATTACAAGGCGGGCTTTGCGAGAGCGTGCATTTTGTGTTTTTTGGGTTTTCTGAGTGGGTTTTTATGAGCTTTCATCAGAGCTTTTCTGGAAACTGGGCATGTGCGCTAAGTTTCAATAATTAACATATGGAAAACTCACTGCTAATGACCCACAGGATATGTGTAGAATGCACCTCCGGTAACAAGTGTGCTTTCGAGCTATCGTCATTGAGATTGCATGTAAAGCACTAATGCTCGACCGCGAATTCTAGTGGATAAACCCACTCGCGGGAGCGTGCTATAGAACAACGCGAGGCAGATTAGACAGAAGTGGCGACTTCACCTGGCCGCAGCGTATTTGAGGACATGCCTATAATGCTACTCTGACGTCATACGCTCAGCTTTTCACTGCACTCTCTCTCTCTCTCCACTGCACTTCTTCCGTAGACGACTGCTTCACATTTTTCCCTCTCAGCTGGCAGACACGAGTTGCTGACGGATCGCCCGGTGCTATTACTAGGAAAGAAAATGCAGCGATGAGAGGTGGCTGGTGAGGCGGCAGTGTTCTACCGGCACCCCTGACTGCATCGCATGCGCTTATCAAAACAGTCTCCTCTCTTATCTGTTGTGCTCCATGGACCAGAACACGTCTTTCCCAGGCAGCACAACAACATTGGCCGAACGTCACGCAAGTGTTGGCAAAACTTGGCACGAACATCGGTCCTACACTGGCATTTGGGCCGAGCGCTACCACTTCACACATTGGCCTTACTTTCATGCCAGTTTTGGGCCAACGCTCGGCCGATCAAGCGGCCAACGCAGTCCCGATGTTCGTTCTGCAGCATGGACCAGCAAAGGTCTCATACTGGCATCCAACTTTCAAACATTGGTTTCCAGCTTTCGAATATTGGCATCCAGCTTTCGAATAATGGTTTCCAGCTTTCGAATAATGGCATCCAGCTTTCGAACGCTGGCACATGCAATTAACCCACTCGCCAATGACCGGCACTGTGGATAGATGTACATACAGGGTGCGAAAGAATTCCAGAAAAAAGACCCGTTTATTGCTTTGAGTTACAAGAATCACGCTTCTAGCGCACACAGGATGGTTTGCGCTACCACCAGCCACCCTGGGGAGTAAAGAAAAGGGGCCCAAGAGCATGGTGGCAGAGGCTGTGGGAAAACAATTTATTTTCAAGTTTGGTGAGTGCCGATCAGGTTGGACAAAGCATCTCGGCAAGCTGCTGCGGCACGGCTAAGGCATCCATAAAGCGCTCAACGGAGCTGTCCTCCAGTGAACTGATCAGTCATATCCGAAGTAATCGTTGCACTCCACTTGCAAGGTGGCTGCTGGACTGCATTCAAACAAATTCCTCGTCCAGTTCTTGCATGATGGCCTCACGAAGTGCCAAGCCTGCAAAGAGATGCATGATGTCATGGTAAGTTGAATTATGGCCATCACAGAACAAAAACAAACATAACATAACAAACATAACAAAGATAACACCGAATTTTGTGAAACACAGTAATCGTGAAGACACTAGCAACATATTTTACAGGATAATTTTTAATTTATTCTTAAGAACCAGCCCCACATTAGTTGCACAAAGTGGAATTTAATTTACTAAACTTCCCTTACACCAAATGGTTTAATTTAGTTTAATGCGTCGTGTCGCACTCCCAGTAAATATATTCAATGCGAGATAAGGAAATTAATGTGATATTGAAAACAGATTAATGTATTATTTTGTTTTAATATCATAACTTGTGTCTCTAAATTGCGAGGTAATTTTTTATTCCAGTAAATATGCACAGGTTGTAGCGTCTCTTCTACATGGATGTCAAAACAACATTTTTGATTAGTTTTATTTAATGGGGTCAAAAATGCGGCTTGCGACTTTTGACGAAATACGCTGAACGCAAGGAACTCAGGGCACCTTTGTTTTACCTTAGTTGCTTCGCATGCATGCTATAGTTGGATTCGAAACTGCAACTTGAAAACCACACAAAAATACTAGTCTGATAGTCCAGAGTAATGCCCTTTTTCATTGCGAGAGAACTTGGGCAAAAGCTTTAACCAGTAATTGCGGATTTTCTATTGAGTCTGCAAGAGTAGAAGGCAAAAAGAAACACTACGGAAGTATTACACATATCCTTACCAACTAGTCTGCAGTGGAAAATTAATTAAGCGGTTCTGATTTCCGTCGTGCATAAGCGGTAAAGGACATATTCCCGAATGCATCCTATCTCAATTCATATGAGTTCAAACCCGCTGTTAGCCAAAGTAGTGAATCTTTAGTGAGTTCATCTCACCAAAGACGAAAAATTAAATTCTCACCATTCGGCCACAATTCCACTGCGCACGACGTCAAGCAAGCCATTTCGCAATGAGAGTGGGTACACAGAAGTCGTCCTCGTGCTTTTTGGCTCGCTCTCTTCTCCTGCCGAAAAAATAAAGGCGCATGTAGTCAAAGCAACATTTACTACAAAAACCACTTTAACTTCCAGACGTATATCAAGATAAAAGAGTTTTAGTACTTACAAAAGATCTTGCAGGCGGTACGAACAGCGTCGGAGCTCTCCTAATATATGAGTGTGGCTTTTCGCGTGCGCAGACTATGAACGGTGCTAGCTCGAGTGTGCATGCATTTTCGTCGCGTTGGTTTGCACGTGGTTGAGCTCCGCCGTGCAGTCAAGAATGTCTTATTGTGATGAGTCGCGCGGTTCCAAGACGAGCAGTGGAGACGATGGTGTGGGGGGGGGGGGGGGTTGGCTGGAGGGGAGAGAGGAATTTTCCTTTACACAGGTTTTGCGGTTCCGAGAAAAGTCCTCGAGCTGAAAGGTGGAGACAGGGAGGTGGAGGAACAGCGAAGCGCGTAGCTGCGCGCGAGGGAAAACAGGTTTGAGAAAGTGACAACCAAAAAGAAAAAATAGCGCTTCGCGGGGTGGGGTGTTAGCCCGCTACCTGGAAAAGGGCACGGCCGGGAGAACAGGTGGGGAGATATAGACCTTATGCAAAATTGCTGCCATCTATCGGAGAAAAGAAGAACCAGTGGAAATCCGCCATGTTGGAGGATAACAGAAGCTCGATCGTTCCGCCTCTGCTGTCTGGATTTAGGCGTGCCCTGCGTTAGCTTCCTTACTGGTGTGCTGGCTCAAAAATCTTATTTACTGTCACTTGAGCCTGTAAACATGACTGAATGGTCAGTCGACGTGTTTCTGCTGCCCAAGTTTCTAAGTGACTTCGCAGACACTTACTACGCGTCCAAACCACTTTCCGAACGCCACCGAGTACGGAGCTACAAGTTTTTCACGGAGTCCTACGTCAGTTTGCCGACGCTGAACACCAAGAAATGTACGAAGCAAGTGTAATTTCCGTTTACGGCTATATATGTACGCATTTCGGTCTAGTTTGAGTCAGTTTTTATTTGGTTCGATACTTTTTGCGGACGGGCGTGCTGCTTGAATTGCTGTTGTTGTGGTTGCGTTTTCTGCGTGTTGTGTAGGCGCCGAAAGCAAACGATAGTAAACTTCACGCTCATGTTAGTAGTGTCGAAAAAAGTGGCCTCTCAACATGCGACGCTTTTCATTTTCCTTGAAAAGTTCATACAGCATTTGTTTGTTTGCCCTAGTGCTCTAGAGCCCCTAGTTTGGCCTAGTGCCCTAGACCGAGAGAGAAAAGATTTTATTATTACTACCGGGCACATAGACCCCTGGGTCGCCGCACGACCCCACTACACAAGTGCTTACCATTCTTGGACTATCGCGCCGTTAAAAACACCTAGCCCGTGAATGCAGCAGTGTCTATGGTTTTACCACGACGAGCAAGCAGTTGTGCACTGATATATTTGGAGGATTCTACACGCGTTATGCATTCCCGCTACTAGTTGGAACTATGGTACCGCTTGAGCGGCTGCCCTTACGGTCCCTTTTTTTTTTTTTACACAACACACGGTTTCGTGGAAACCGGCCAGTTCAGTGAAATCGCTACACGCATACAAGCCGTAGCTCCACAAAATAGGCACCTTTCCCTGGTCTAACAGAAACGATTGAAAGACTTGCAGAGCGCAAACGTTCTGTGCCACAGGCACTTGACCCTTGATAGTGTTTCCGTCGAAACAAATATTCGCACTAAAAACTAACGCGTGTAACCGCTGCAGCGGATAACGCTAGGAGCGACGGTTCTCACAAAGCGCGACCCGTAGCACTGAACAGCTGATCACGATTACTCTCTTGCGAGGCCGATAATCGCATCACTTCACGGGAAATCGCAGCAGAAAAACAGCTTTTGTGTGATATTTTCTTCGTGCCTACAAAGCTTATTTCTAATTTCATTTGCTACATGGCGATAACGAAATGTGTTGCGCGATGTCTTGACGTGTAGCGACGGTTCTGCAACATTTGTGCCGCGGATGTCGGGGATCGCAGTCCAAAAATAGAAATTCGCTCAAATCAAGCCCTCTTGCCTTTTTCCCTGGGCTTCTTTGTGACCCTTCTGCGTACAGCAAGGCAATGAGCAATATGTGAGGATATTGAAGGCGGTGAAACTCGAGCGCGCGCGACGAGCATGTACCAGTACGTGCTGTGAATCCGGCGGCTATCCTCCAACATGGCGGAACGCGCGCGGCGACCGCTAGATGGCAGTGCATTTCGCATAAGGTCTATTGGACTTGAAGACTTGAAAGAGAAAGGGAAAGAGGCCAAAACACGTGAAAAGGGTTTGGAATTTTTGGAGAATGAGTCACATGGCCACAGGCAGTACAGAAAGGAATATCTACAAGAGAGAAGTGGATGGGAAACACGGAAGCGTCAAAGTATTGCTACAAAGCTGCAGCAAAGGCCTGAAAATTTTGAAGTGAAAAACTTGGAGCTTCAAGATGCATTTCGCCAAAACGACTTGAGACACTCGCGTATTTTGTGGGGCCGTATGATGTGGCTTCTGTTAGTTCAAGATAGCTTAAAATGTTACCACATAATAACAAAAATATAAAGCAAAAAAAAATATCCAAGCAGAATGCGCGCTCTTTCATAGTTTCATGTACCGTACATGCGCCAAACAAGCTAGGTTAACATGCGTCTAACGCCAGTTGTCAGTCCATTTATTCAGTGGTCGTCGAAGAATCCTCAAATTGTTTGTTGGTGTGGAAGTTTCGCGCAAAAAAGCAAAAACAAACAAAGGCATGTTGAATTGTGGTTCGCAACTACTTTCGACGGTTTTCATCAATAAAGGTCATGTTCGAAAGAAAAAAAAAACTTGCGAGTAAATATGCAAGGACGTGAGCAAGAGCTATATTGCCCCCAATGCAAATTACGCAACAGAAGAATAAAATGGTCAAAAACAACAATTTCCAACACAACGATTTGCAGAAAAGGAAGGAAATAGCAAATCAGAAAACACGGGAAAGGCGCAATCACAGGGCACGACGTAGGGAAGCGTAGGAATCGCTTAGCACGTGTCCGCGTGCGTTTATGAAGCACCCGCCTAATATTTCACGAGCGCAACGCATAATTCGAAATTACGAGGCGACTGCTTCGTTTCTGGACGTTGCCAAAACTGAGCACAATTTCGGTTTAGCGAATGCACTTGCGCTAATCTATTACGTTTGTATCGCGATCTCCCTGAAGCAGACACCAGCTGCGCACTGCGGCAGTGAATTCCTAGAGCGAATAAAAAAAAGTGATTTTTTTATTCCAAAAATTTAATCAAATGAAACTTATTTGATTTTTGTTGAAGGCACCTGTTCACAATTTTTGTTGAAGGCGTCTCGGGTGTAATCAGAACGTTAATTCTGATCAACAGGACTTCGATCGCAATTCTAAACGTATTATTGCTGCTCACTGCGCAACCAGAGTGCAGTTTTTCCAACGGAATCATGGGTAGCTTTGCTCACAAACTGCAAAAGTGTTCGGTTAAAATATAATAATAAATAAAACCAAATCTTTGAACTCGCATGTTTTAGCGCGCTCGAAAATTATGAACTGCCGATATGGTACTCGACAATAAAATTAATTTTGAACCCATTTTAATGGATGACACAATGTTTACCAACGGTTGCCAGTATACTTTGAACACTGGATAAGCGGTGGTAATCCTAGGCCAATATAGCCAGCTCCCGGAAATGGCATAGCCAATTCTGGCAAAGAGTGGAACAACACTGGCTAACATGGCCCATGATAGCCATGATTCGATGATGGCACAGCCAGCAATGGCAAACAGTGGGGCAATCCTGGCTAACCTGGCCCATGATAGCCAGGATCTAATGAGGGCTCAGCCAATACTGGTAAAGCGACGGACAACCAGGGCCATTGTTGGATGTGCTAAGGAGTGGCACAACCAATATCGGATGCTCACTGGCAACTCTGGGCCTAGTTAGGGCCACGCTTTGCCAGTGGATTTCCAATATTGGCCCGCCGTCGTGTGCTACCTGGGTTCTTGCAGGTATTGAACTAACGTTGGCAATGTTATATTTCGAGAGAGAGAGAAAAAAACTTTATTGTAAGAGGAATTCGGGGCGCGCCCCAGGGTCCCCGCACGACCCCACTGCACTCAAGTGTTTATGTTCATAAAAACCATAACACTGGCAGCCCGGCCGGTGGCGATGGTCTGCACGGCCGGGTCCTCCGAGCGCAGCAGGGTCTCCCAGTCCTCCTAGGTCTTGAGGATCTCTAGGTCCCGCGGGGGAGGGTCCGCCGGGCAGAGGGAAAGGATGTGGAGGGAAGAGGCGAAGGGTTCTGGGCATAGGGCGCAAGCAGAAGTGGGGAAGGAGGGATGATAGTGGGCTAGGGTAAGGGGTGAGGGGAGAGAGTGTGTCTGTAGTCTGCGCCAGAGTGTTGCTTGTTTGTTATCTAGGGAGGGGTGGGGCAGGGGGTAGAGCTGAGATTCTATACATACACTGGCCTCAGTATGCATCGTTGGCGTCAGAATATTTTGGAAGGCGAACGCCTTTGCGCTTACGTTTCAGCCCTTGAGAAGATTACGTCGAGGTGGAGAATGGGCCATAAACATTACGTATGACGAGGGGAATTTTTTGGCATCTGAGTTCATGTGACATTCAATGGATTTGGAAAGGGTAATGTCAGTGTGACAGCGGGATGTTTGGAAGGGGCGGGGGGGGGGGGAGACTAGGAACAGCAAATTGTTAGGAACTGGTGATTGTGTTCTTTGAAATTGAGACCAGCAAATTTTTATATTTATTTATTTATTAGTACCTCAAAGGCCCACTAGGGGCATTACATGAGGGGTGGGCATACATATCATTGAAGAAAAAAATAAGTGATGAATGATTTGAAGTATTCCAGGCCAGGATGGATGAAAGCTTCAGCGGGGAGGTCGTTCCAGTCTCTTGCGGTCTGGGCGAAGAATGATTTTAGGTGCGCAGAAGTAGATGCTCGAGGTGTATGAACAGCTTTCGGATGACTGATGCGAAGTGAAAGGCGGTATGCAGGGGTGATAACAGATTGGCTGAAATGCGAATGATAAAACTTGTGGAAAAGGCAAAGTCTGGCTATTTTTCGACGGGAGTCAAGGCTGGGGAGGTTAGCTTTTGTTTTCAATGCTGTTACGCTCGTATGATATGAGTAATCAGAATATACGAATCTTATCGCGCGGCTCTGGACGCACTCAAGGGTTTTGGCTAGGTTAATTTGTTGGGGGTCCCAGATTGAGCATGAATATTCAAGTTTAGGACGGACAAGAGTTAAATAGGCGGACAGTTTTACGGAAGCAGGTGCCAAACGCAAGTTACGCTTTAGATAACCAAGAACACGGTTAGCTTCGTTGGTTATGTTCATTATGTGGGTGGTCCAAGAGAAATCCTGTGTAAAGCTAATACCTAAATATTTATATGAAGATGCGTGTGTTATCATGGAACCGCGAAGGGTGTAATTGGGAGTAGGATACGATTGACGACGATGAAATGATACTAGCGTTGTTTTATTAACGTTTAAAGACATCAGCCAGTTTGCGCACCACTCTTCCACAAGTCCTATGTCGTACTGCAGATGGTAAGTGTCTCTGTTACAAGTGATGCTCCGGTAGATGACGCAGTCGTCGGCGAACAAACGAACGGTGGAAGATAGATTACTTGGGAGGTCGTTGATGTAAATTAAAAATAGTAGAGGTCCTAAAACCGTGCCTTGAGGTACGCCGGAGGTAACAGGGGAGATGGAAGATGCATGATTGTTAGCCCATACAAACTGCTGACGGTTAGTAAAAAAATTCCGGAGCCAATCGTATACAAGTGGGTGGAGGTTTAGGCGCGAAAGTTTAAATAAGAGGCGTTGATGGGAGACTTTGTCGAAAGCTTTTTCAAAGTCTAAGAAAAGAGCGTCGACGGGTGTGTTCGTGTCCATACTAGAACTGATGTCATGAGTAAAGAGGGCCAGTTGGGGTAGAGCAGGATAGGTTTTTCCGGAATCCGTGTTGAGAAGCGTCAAAAAAGCTGACAGACTGCAAGAAGGCCATGATGTGTGAGTAAATTACGTGCTCCATTAATTTAGAGGGAACGCTAGTGAGGTAGATGGGACGGTAGTTCTTACTAGACGATGGGGGGCCTTTTTTGTGTACTGGGATGATTTTCCCCACTTTCCAGTCATGGGATACAATACCGGACTCGAGTGATTGCTGGAAGATACGACAAAGAAGAACAGCTACAAGGGTTTTAGTATTCTTGAGAACTTTTGTGTTAATTTCATCTATACCAGCAGATGAGGTTAGTTTCATGGAATCAATCAACGCGATTATTCCGTTAGGGTCGAAACGTATGTCAGGCATAGGGGGGTAATCAAAATAAGGATAGTCAGGCATGTCACCTACAGGATCGTGGGTAAAATTGGATGAAAAGGTATAATTTAATGCTTCAGCCGTATCAGTATGTGGAATTGGTGAACCGTGTTCGTCGCAAAGCGATATTGGCGGGGTTGCTTTTGGGTTTATAGCTTTCCAAAATTGCCTGGGGTTGTTGTGAAGCATATCAGGTAATGTGGATGAGAAGAAGGTTTTTTTGGCTTGTGCTCCGTGAGAAAGAAAGTTCTTTTCGGCAGTATGATACCTTTCCCATGCGCGGGCGTCATTGGAATGATTTGCAGAACGAAAAAGCCTTTTCTTTTTGTTAAGCAGCCTTTTTAACTTTCCGTTGAACCATGGCGATGATGACCGTGTGGTGACCGTTTTAGTAGGGATGTAGGTGTGGATGAGCTCGCGCATTTTATCAGTGAACAGAGACCAGTTAGTTTCGACAGAGCGATTTGAAAAGTTCGAGAGGAGAGAGCTACAGAATTCCGTGAGGTCGTTATTCATGGCATCATAGTCACCTTTGTCGTAGAGCGTCAATGTTTTCGTTAATTTTTCAGGGCGTAATAAAGGACTGTGATAGGTGCCATAGATTACCGAGTGATCACTCAAGCCTGCTAGGTGCGTAAGCGGTGAAATGCTCTCAGGATGAGTAGCGAGCACGAGATCAAGAATGCTAGAAGAATGATTATCCTGCCTAGTCGGGTTGGTGACGAGCTGAGACAGATCAAATGTGAGGCACGAGTTCAAAAAATCGCTCTCGATAGTATGCTTGTTTAATGTTGTTGCAAGGTCATTCCACGCTATGAGAGGGAAATTGAAGTCGCCAAATATAAGCAAAGGTGTGCGCGGATATGAGGTGGTTACGGACTGGAGCGCATCGTGAAAGTGCACGACAAAAGAGGCATCAGCGTCAGGAGGCCTGTAGCAGGAGCCGATGATAACGGGTGGGTTAAATGCTTTGGAGCCAACGAATGCGATTTCCAAACACGAGGTGACGTTTATGGGGTAGCAGAGTAAGCTTTGATGGGTAGTAATTAAGACGCCACCGCCACGCCTGTTCTCGCGATCATGGCGGAAGATATCATAATTAGGAAAAATGGAAAACAATTCAGAGTTAGAAACGGAAGGATACAGCCAAGTTTCCGTTAGTACCACTATTTTACTTTCGGTGGTGTCAATAAGGCTGCGCAAAGAATCAGATTTTGATAAAATGCTTCTGATGTTTGTGTAAATGAAAGGTATATACTTAGCATGGGATTTGGAGCGCGACGCGGTCTTTAGCTATGGCTGACGTGGAGCAACAGTCTGACAGGGGACGACAGTCTGGGAAGAGTGGTCAAGAACGTATGTGGTGTTATCTGCAATGAGTTTGTTATATCTTAATTTGTAAGTTTTCTTTTCGGATTTGGCGAATTCAAGGAGACGTTTGCGGACTAGCCGGGTTCTAGATGAGTAATCTTCGGATATTGCATATGAAGAGCCTTTAAGGTTCTTGGCGCGTGACATGACAGATTCCTTAATTTTGAAATGAGCAAACGCTACAATTATGGGTCGAGTTTTGTTACTTTGGTAGCGTCCAAGCCTGTGTGCGCGTTCGATGTCGGTAGTTTGGATGGTGATATCAAGTTTTTCTTCGCAGAGCTTAATTACGTGTTTTTCAGACTCGTCCCATGTCTCCTGAGCTGCATCTTTCAAATTGAAGAAAAGAAGATTAGAGCGACGGGCCCTGTCCTCAGCATCATCCATCCTGGCCGTCATGATAGTGATTTGTTTAGCGTTGTCTTCAGCAAGCGTCCTTGTGCATGCCACTTCAGCCTTTAGATCGACTAAAGAGGAGCAATCTTCTTCAATTTTAGCGAGCCTTTTGCTTATCTCTTCGATAGCTTTGTCGGTTTGCACCAGCTTGCTGTGAATAGTTTTTACTTCATTGAGGAGCGTATTCTGCCCAGATCTAATCTCGTCCAAGGCGTTTAGCACGTCGGAAGACGCCTGCGTAGACGTGGAGCGGGTGCTGGGTCCGGGGTTAACTTCGATATCGCCGGATATGGTAAGAAGACTACAAAGAATGTGAGCACAGTCGTAAGCAACAGTAAGACAGTAATGTGGGCTTGGCAACGCGAATAAACCACGATAGCGCGTGCACGGGGCAAATAAGGAAAGTTGATTATTTACCTGCAGAAGGAGCAGAGGATGCGAATGAGCGCGTGCCATCGCGCGCGCGTTGCCGAGCCCACTGAAGGAAGGCGCGAGCCAGTTCGTCCTTATATTGAGGGGACGAACTGGCTTGCTATGCTCCCCATAGAAGCAATTGAGGAAAATTGCTTCTATCGGGACATCAGTATCTCTAGAGCACGCAGGACGAAGTAATTTCCGGGATAGCCAACTTGTGTCAAAAGCTTCAACGATAAGAAGAGTAAAAGAAACCGAATAAACCTAGGAAAGAATTTTTTATTCTCGGGTGAGCAATCTCGTGGGACGGGTGCACAAGAAACGCACAAAATGAAAACCTCGAACAAAGGGTTCAAGTGTTCCGTAAAAGCAGTTACTCTTTTACCCTGAATATACGAAACAAACAAACAAAAATAAATGAGGTTTACTATAGGCGGAACAAGAAGTCGAAACCTGATAGCGTTGCTTCGCTTTTCTTCGCAAGATGCTGCAGTAGAATCTGTCCCCTTACCTGGCGGCATGCCTGTCAGCCGATCCGAGTTTCCGATGGCGTCCTCATACCTGTAGCTAAGCTTGTGAATGCGACAAGGGGATACCTGCACCCAAACTTCAGAATTAGACCTGAGTGAAGGTTAACCCAATGATAGGCGATGTTGCGCAAAAAAAAAAACGGCTTTTTTTTTTTCAACTCTTGAAGGTACGTGCTTGCGGGACGGGTCGAGAATTGTCTTTTGTCGAGAATTGTCTCAGGATACAGGGAAAAAGAAGCCAACAGAAAAACTATTTGATTAAACGTTGAGCGATGCAAAACATTACAATAATAAGAGTTATGTCTTTGGTATATAAAAATAAATGTATCGTTCCGCTCGTCGTGAAAACCTTTCGTAAAAAACCGCAGAGAATCAATTCCAATGAATACGATAATCATCTAAGGATAACAAATTTTACAAAATATCGCGTTGTTTGGGCAAAAATTAAATGCCGGTGATCCTTCCGCACGTCCATGAGCGTGGGTCAGTTTTAGGAGATCACTTGAGCGCTTATCATGAGTGGACAGCAAAGAGGAACACGACTAACGATTACCTAACGACTAACGCTTACCTATTTATAGCAGTCATCAGTTTCAAGGCAAAGTTGTTGCTCAGATTATTTCGCAAAAGAATGCTTGGAAGAGAAGCCAAAACCCTGTAATTGACAGCTAGACACAGGGTACTCTATTTTTATATGATGTTCGTGAACAGCGTAGCACTAAGCTTGCAGACAAGACTAGGAAGAAAAAAACACCCTCAAAACAACTCCCTGGTTCTCTTCTCTGTTTCTCTCGCAGAACAAGGATCATGTGAGTATAGCAATACCATTCCTTGATGAGACTACGTGCAGTTTATTCACGCCCCTGAGGCAAAGAGCATGACCCGCAGTGATTAAGAAAAGAGGACGTAGCTGTCTGTGTTATCCCGGTGGTGTACTTAGATGTGTCCTTGGCGTACCTAAAAGTATTTGCATTGTTGAACCTGTTGGTGTGTGTTTTATCATTACTGAAAGCCCTTCTGAGCATCGCAACTATTAGTAGAGATTGTATCCTCTCCAACTCATGCCAACAAGATAATTTTCGATTTCAACTAGTGCGCAGGGTTAGCACCAAGGTGCTAACTTTGTTTCACGGTTGTTACTCGGACAATGCAACCAGAACTTCACCTAGAGCAGGTTTTGTCTGATGATGACGACCGGTCTTGCCACAGCAACGAACTTTTAAGACATTTTCTTTTTAAACGGCACGTTCCTTAAATGGCACTCACATATTTCCAACCCGTGGTTAATCAGAGCATACACTTTGTTCTTGTCAACTTGGAGAAAGAGAAAAAGCTCCACTTGATTGTAACTTTTCGTATTGGAAAAAAAAGTTCATTTTTTCTAGTTAAAAGTACCGAGAGTCACCAGTATTTTATTTTCGACTTCTGATCGTTCTACCGGTCAAATGCAGAGCAGCGGTGTAATTTTATTGGTTTTAAATGACCAGCGCACTTTAGAAAACCTTTGCGCTTGTCAAAACCAACGTACGCCTTAAAGGGTGTGGTAGATGTTCCTTGGCGATCACAAAATGAACAAGGGAGGGGAAAAACCTCAGGTTGCTTGAGCCAACGTTTCGACAAGAGGACTTGTCTTCAGACAAGTCCTCTTGTCGAAGCGTTGGCTCAAGCAACCTGAGGTTTTTCCCCTCCCTTGTTCATTTTGTGTACGCATTACAACGCCATTTATGGAATACTGAGTAATTAATTTGTTTTTAATTCCGTTGTTTCAATGTCCGAGCAGTAGTTGATACAACCGATTAGCTGCTGTACTCTTCGACACGGGGTGTTCTTAAGTAATGAATCTGCATTAAAATTCTGCTAACGAAATCACCATACCAGACCTTGAGAGCTCTTTCTGGCTCTATCATTTTGAAATGGAAAAGCCGGAGAAACATATTAACGGTAAGGACAGTGGAAAGGAAGGCTAACAGTGTTTATATTCTATGAAAGTACTTGTAGGGTAGCAGTAATCAGTAATTAGCTATAGTTTCGTTTTAGGTTAGATGGTCTTATTAATGGCGGAGTAGCCATTAGCTATTCTGGAGTCTTAGAGTTTTCTCCAAAAAATAAACACAAAAAATGGTACGGTTTTACGTAGTTAGACCGACTAGAGACGTCAGATGTGTTTAGCCTGATTGGCTCAGGATTTTGCTTTGCTGGGTCGTCGGCACGTCTGGCCACCATATTGGACTCAGGTCAAGCTGATGTGATCTGTTCGCTCCGCACATGAAAGTTGATCAAGACGACAATGTGCAATGCGTAGCGCGACATTCTGTTGCAGTTTAAAATATAAGGCGTTATTGGCTGCGGCGATAGGACAGTGAATAAAGAAAAAAAAATTACCGACGATTACGTTACTTCCTAATGCGAAATTTGAGCGCAGCAAATAAGCTGTTTCACCTTTTCGATAGTGAGCCAACCCCAGCTGCGGAGTTGGTTTCAGGGACAACGCCGCCGATGCCGACACAAACAATATGATACCCTCGCTTCCGCAGCGCTAAGAACCAGGTCTAGCCGTGGGAAGGTGGTCACGTATTCGTCGACGTGCCGGGGCCTACGTGAAATAACCGGCGCGTCGGCAACTGAAGAGCACCCTATCCGCCACACAAGAACAGGGGGGGGGGGGACCCTTTCCTCCTCTTTCTGCATGGCGGCGACGGTGTTCTATGCAGTCACGTTATCTTGACTCTCTAGCGGCGTCAGCGGCATCCAGCGGTATCAGTCGGTCGTTATCAGTCGGTCGCTGCTAGCGCTGGGGGATGAAATGGGGGCGGAGCTGGTTACGAGGCCGACGCCGACGACGACGCGAAACCCAGGAACGGACGCCAAAGAGCTGCGCTCTAAAAAAGTGGCGGTTACCCTGTGCTCTCGTGCAGTGGACAGGGAAGCTGATCTGTTCGCGACACCGCGGTTTCAAATCCCAGTAGCTGCAGTATTTGTTTTTTCAAGGTCAAACTCAAGTCAATCTGCAAGTTCTTACTAATCAATCATACAGAAAGATGCAATAACGCAAACACCTTTTGACGATATGAGGACGAACATTACCAGAAGACACAGGGCCAGCTGATCTAAAAAAAGAAATAAATTCTAGTAATTAAAAGTACACCGTCTATTTATTTATGTTTGAGTTCGCGTACCATCTAGTTCATTGAACCCCGGAGAAGATCTAATGCAGAACATGAAAAAAACGCCAGTCAATATTTTGACAATAATAAATACATTGTCCTTTCGAGACATACAGACAAACTGTATTTCAAATTGCGTGCGCGTCTAAATACCAAGGCCGAAAAGCTGAGAAACTATTTATTACTTCCAGATAGTCCTGAAAATGTTGTCATTATCAATATTTTGTATTCATGTTTACCAAGCCTTATTCATGGAAGTCGAAAACAAATGAAGTTCCTCGATTTTAGCTCTTATGTGCGGAGAAAAAAAAAGAGGCAATGATTGTATATAACCGACACCTCTCCGAATTCCTCCTCAATACAAAGCACCATCACTCTCAATCACGCCTGAACAACGCGAAGTGAGTTCGCGTGACTTGAAACACTCAGGTTGTGAAGTAAATTAAAGGCCATTTCCACTGAGATTTAAAAGGCTTTTATAGTGGTATTAGTTAATATCCGAGTGTATTCTAATGACTGTAATTATTGAGTAGAATGCCACTGCAAAGGGTGGGACTACTACACGTTTTGGTCCTCGCTTATCTTTATCGTTTGACTCTCCTGCAGTTAAAGTTCCGGAAAGCACGAATGACGCAGTTGTTTTCTAGCTAGTAATACCGCGTTTTATCTTGCAGGCCTTATTTTGAGTTTGCATACCTCTGCCTACTAGCATGTAATCGCAAGCAAACGTTGGTCTCCTTGGATGATTCGGCTATGTTGTGTCTACAACTACTACAGTGATGGACTCAGGAGGCGATAACGATGAAAAAAGCGCAGGGTGTGCCGTCTACTAAGAGAGCACTGCCACAAGGAGAAAAAAAAAGGCCGCCCATTAAAAACTTGAACACCATGCAAATCAAAGAATCGATATCACGATAAGACAGAATAGGTGCCTCGTCTGTTGCATAAATAATGACCTTCAGTTCACGCTGCAGGCTCCGCTGGCCCTGCCCATAAGCTACAAGAGATCAAGCTGCAGCTCAGCGCCTATTACCCGGCAAAGCAGAAGGTATTCGTAAGGCTTAAAGCAGATATCGACTGCAGGATGCAGACAATGTAAACAAAAATAAAATAATCCTGTTGCTATCGCATGATCTAGTGACCAGTTAGAAAAGCGTGGAGCTGGTAAAGGCAAAGCTGATTGGAGCCTTGGTAACTAGTATTCGCTCAGTACTCTAAGTATGCTGCAATGCATTGTAATGTGACCTAAAGGGCCAATGGTAGAGCATGCAGTGTAAGGCGATTTGTTCAGCGGGAAAAAAGGGAGGAGGATGGGAATAAAACAAAGCCGTTTTGAGGTAATCAATATGTGAAGCAGGAGGTGATGTAAGTCTGCGAAGCACCGTTAATTTGAAGCATGACTCAATGACTTGGACGAGGTGCGATGAAAGTAAGGCGGCAGCAGAAATGCGCATTACTTATCGTGTGCACAGCAAAACGTGTCGAAATTGTAGTCTTTTTTTCGTAATATTTTCGCGACGGTAAAAGGTAAAAAAAATATATATATATAAATTGGCCACCATTGTGTTAAGCTCTCGTATACCAACGACTGCGCAAGTTAACGATTCCTTCTAGATGCCTATAGTTTTTTATTCCTTCAGATAAGGAGGATTTGCAGTCGAAAGTTATTGATGAATATTTCGGCAAAAAAGCTCTATAAGCCACCTCATCCGAAAGTGCTTCCAGAATCTCAATAAGGACCAGCATCCCCCTTCGTTAGCCTCATAGAGGTCCGGTAAATTGATGAGATGGCACTTCATAAGTATACAACACAAATACAAATTCTAAACAATTTGGAAAGCATCGCGGCAATATTTCAAGGGCGTTGGTAACGGAATGGAGATTTCGGGCGGAAACACCAACATAAAAGAGACACCCCTGTGCGGCATCGAAAGCGCTTGGTTGTAAACTTAATGGAGGGAAATTCCCTCGCTGGCGCTCACTGGGACGGCAATGAAGATTTTTCATTGGTCATTTGTTTCCCATTTCTTTTTGTAGTGACTTCATTCATGATGAAAGCAGCAGGAGGTGGGGATGAAAACAACCTATAACAAACGCGGCCGATATTGACGTGGCACCGCCACTAGCAGCCGTATACTGCCGTTGCATAGTCCTCGTCTTGTCACAGGCAATATACTGCGCCGATCTGTTGCATATATAGTTTCATTTCAGAGACGAAAGCAGCGTCCATGAAGCTCGCTGGGAATATCAAGACATCGTCTCTCCTCCTTATTCTTCAGCGCCGGTCTGCCAATGCGGCCTTGATGAGGGCTGCGTTCGTGGAAGGCAACTGAACAATAAAACTGTTTTAAATAACCATGGCGTACATGGCAACATATCGTTAACACAACATAGATTGATTATTGGGCCTGGCACATTTAATTCCTGCGCTGAAGGCTCTGACCCTAAGGTGTGCTGTACGTGAGCGTATATGTAATAATAATAAAAATTGTTTATTTGAAAAATTACATTGTACAAATACGATCCTGCCCAAGCCAACAAAGGGCTTCCTTCCTTCCTTCCTTCCTTCCTTCCTCCCTTCCTTCCTCCCTTCCTTCCTCCCTTCCTTCCTCCCTTCCTTCCTCCCTTCCTTCCTCCCTTCCTTCCTCCCTTCCTTCCTCCCTTCCTCCCTTCCTCCCTCCCTTCCTCCCTCCCTTCCTTCCTCCCTTCCTTCCTCCCTTCCTTCCTCCCTTCCTTCCTCCCTTCCTTCCTCCCTTCCTTCCTCCCTTCCTTCCTCCCTTCCTTCCTCCCTTCCTTCCTCCCTTCCTTCCTCCCTTCCTTCCTCCCTTCCTTCCTCCCTTTCTTCCTCCCTTTCTTCCTCCCTTTCTTCCTTCCTTTCTTCCTTCCTTTCTTACTTCCTTTCTTCCTTCCTTTCTTCCTTCCTTTCTTCCTTCCTTCCTTCCTTCCTTCCTTTCTTCCTTCCTTTCTTCCTTCCTTTCTTCCTTCCTTTCTTCCTTCCTTTCTTTCTTCCTTCCTTTCTTCCTTCCTTCCTTCCTTCCTTCCTTCCTTTCTTCCTTTCTTTCTTCCTTTCTTTCTTCCTTTCTTTCTTCCTTTCTTTCTTCCTTTCTTTCTTCCTTTCTTTCTTCCTTTCTTTCTTCCTTTCTTTCTTCCTTTCTTTCTTCCTTTCTTCCTTTCTTCCTTTCTTCCTTTCTTCCTTTCTTCCTTTCTTCCTTTCTTCCTTTCTTCCTTCCTTTCTTCCTTTCTTCATTTCTTTCTTTCTTTCTTTCTTTCTTCCTTTCTTCCTTTCTTCCTTTCTTCCTTTCTTCCTTTCTTCCTTTCTTCCTTTCTTCCTTTCTTCCTTCCTTTCTTTCTTTCCTTCTTTCTTTCTTTCTTTCCCTCTTTCTTTCCTTCTTTCTTTCGCTTGTCTGGGTGGGTTTTCTTCTCTTTCTTTTAGCTTTCCTGGAAGCTTGTCACGTGTGCTTTGTTTCGTACTTTGTTTTGTGTGCTTTGTTTCGTTTCCAAGTAACACTTAGAAAACTCACTGCCAACTACACAGCCGGTACGTGTTCAATGCACTTGACGTAAGAGCACATGTGCTATCAAGGAACAGATTCCAAAAGGATGAGGACGGGGCCTAGTTTATTGTCCATGATGCTTCGTCCTTTCAATGTCCTTCCTTCTTCTGTGTGCGTCTCATAAAGTGTAGAGCGTAATAAGTATAATCAAGATCGCAGCTAAAGGAAGAAACGTCCTTTACTACTGCTACTTGAAATACTATGTGGAACAAAAGGGCGCGACAAAAAAGCGGTGTTGACGAGCCTAGTGAAGCTTTTCGCTTCAAAAGGAGTGGGCAATAGGGTTGCTTTTGTAAGAGCGTGGGTCAAGAAGGAAAAGGTGGATTACTAAAACAGAAGTCGAAGTTTTTGTACTCGGGTGGCCGCTGGAAAACTAACGCAATTTGAAGAAAGCAACAGCATCAAAAATGGTTCAGTATTGTCACACAGTGGAGCACAGAAAGTAGTGAAGGTTAGAATAGCCTTTGTAGGATACGGGAAAATTGAAAAACATGCATGCCCAAACACGCCAAAGGTATAACCATTCTCAGAGATTTGTTGCCGAAATCTTATTCAATTTGTGAACCCATTAGGCTCTGAAAGCTGAAACTCTCTTTTGCGAGGATATCTTTCGACAAGCAGCAGGCTTTTATAATTTAAGCTTTAGTGAGGACACCTTTAGTCATTAGTCATAATTTTTTTATTTTATATGTGTCTCTTGTAAAACGTTTTTGAAATAAACGCCCACACGTGAGTGTTCGAATAAGAAGTCGGTAGAACTTCCTCTATGACTAAACGAATTAACCTTAGCCACCGCGGCGGCTCACTGGTTATGGCGATCGGCTGCTGTCCCGAAAGACGCGGGTTCGATCCCGGCGCCAGCGGTCGAATTTCGATGGAGGGGAAATTCTAGAGGCCAGAGTACTGTGCGATTTCAGAGAACATTAGAAAAGACCAAGTGGTCGAAATTTCGGGAGCCTTTCACTGCGGCGTTCCTCATAGCCGGAGTTGCTTTGGGGCGTTCAATCCCCCTAAACCAAACCAAACCAATTAACCTTTGACCCTCAGTCCCCAGCGGCTGCGGAGCAACTGATCACGGCGACCAGACCTGTGACGCAGTGCACTGTGCTAAGAATCTCTGGCTCCGGACAGGCCATTGGAAACTGAACCTGGCAGCTTATTCAGTAAGCTGGTCTAGCAGCGCTGCTCAAGAAACTAGCGGGTATTAAATGGGATTTCAGAGGGCTTAGTGAGGTTACGACAGATGATGCGTGTACACTACTAAAGGGCGGGCACGTACTGTGCTATAGTGGATTAGCGGACAGACGCGAACTAGGTGCTGGATTCTTCATAAATCGGAATAAAGCTAGCAACTAGAGGAATTCTATAGTATTAGTGCGAGGTTGACAGTTATCCTAATTAGGCTTAATAGGAGGTTAAAACTGAAGGTGGTAGAGGCTTACGTGCCTACATCCGGCCATGATGACCAGATAGCTGAAAGCTTCTATAGACGTGGAATCGGCAATAAGCAAAGTAAAAACACACTGCACCGTACTGATGGGTGATATCAATGCCAAGGTAGGAAAGAAAGAGATTGGAGACCAGGCACAACGCGATTATAGCGTAGGCTCTAGGAGTAGCAGGGGGGAGTTATTAGTAGAGTTTACAAGGAGGAATAATTTACGGATCATGAATACCCACTTCTTCAACAAGAAAAAGAAGAATTGGACGTGGAAGAGCTCCAATGGTGAAACCAAAAACGAAATAGACTTCATACTGTGCGCTCGGCCTGGCATCGTGCAGGATGTGGAGGTCTTCGGAAAGGTGAGCTGTAGCGACCACAGGATGGTAAGGTGTCGAATTGGCCTAGGCCTAAAGAGGGAACGGCAAAACCTATTGAAGTTGAAGCCCATTAATGAGTTAGCGGTAAGAGGGAAAATAGAGAAATAGAGGTTGTCGCTTCAGGAGAGATATACACCTGTAACTGCGGAAGACGACCTTAATTTAATGTTCTAGTTACGAACGATAATTTCACAGCTATCAGTACGTAGTGCGCAGTAGAAGTAGGTGGCAGGATGGTTCAACAGGAGAAGGGCAAGATCTCTCAGGAAGAAGTGGGCTTGGGCAGGGCATGTAATGCGAAGGCGAGATAACCGCTGGTCCTTAAGAGTAACGGAGTGGATTCTAAGAGAAGGCAAACGTAGCAGGGGTGGTAGAAGGTTAGGTTGGATGAGAAGGTAAGATGATATTAAGAAGTTATCAGGGATAGGTTGGCCGGAGCTGGCACAGGACAGGGTTAATTGGAGAGGTATGGGGAGGTCTGTACCCTGCCAGGTTGATGATGATGATATTGATTATGTTGTAGCGTAGCAATCCTTAATATTAGTAGCATTATGACACTTTATTCCGAACATCTAATCAAGCGTTCAATATTTGTTTCACCTTATATACCAGGCCGATAATGTCATTTTCTCGAAATGACCCCAGCCAGGTATGCCAGGAGAGGAGTGGGTATGAGGGAGGGAAGTAGAAAGGGGGCACTATGTTTGTATGTCATCGCCTGAAGCACTGTGTCATATATTTTGCCTACTGATAAGCCGCATCATAACAGAATGAAAAAACGAATGAAAAAACAGAATGAAAAAGCGCAGATCACTGCGCCACCCGCATTGGAGAAATGCGTAAGCATGATGTCACACCGTATGACGTCACACCAAGATGACCGCGTAACTCTTTCACACTTTTATTGTCAACTGAGACTCGCGACCATAAGTCGAGACCCTTAAACCAGAAGTCGTTCACTTATCGATCAGTTATTGATCACTTATCGATCAGTTATCGATCACTTATCGATCACTTCTTTATATCCTACCGATACCTTATCCATACCACAGTTATTTGTCTTACTTAATCAAGTTCCATCAATTGCCATCTGAGTTTTAAAACTTCGCGCCACGCTTCGATTTCAAATTTGGCGCTACGCGTTGTCTCCGCAAACACTTCCGGCCACGTGGTGCCCCACTTCCGGCGTTTTCAAATTTGGCTCCACTTTTTACCGGCCCCGCCCACTTTTTGGACATTTTTGGCTCTAATTAATCAACTAATTAACCTACCTCAACCCCAGATTTCACGTGCGAGATTTTTTGATGCTCTGTCCGATGGTACCATTCTTTTTCGCATAAACCCATTCGTTCGGACGTAATCGTGCGGACAAGCTCGTGATGACCTGGAACAGCAAATATAGTCATGCAATGCTTATGCATTGATAAGTGTTTGTATTTAGATGCGCCACTTCTCAGGTTGTATCGGTGATTCTTGAACACGCCCCGAATAAGTCGAATGCGTTCTTCATGAATAGATAAGGGTACACGCAAAGGCGAAAGCTCAGGTTTCGGAGCAATCGCGCCACACCCGCGCTGGACAGCTAATCGAACAATAGCCTGCATCAGGGTACGTAACTTAATTACGCCCTGACGAGACTGGTTAATATTGTCCCGAGTCGTACGGCACGGATCACACGCGAGCAGTAAGATGCAACGAGACATCGAAGCTCATACAGGCAAAAAAATAAAATACCAGTTCGTAGTTACTCCGCTGTTTCTGGCGCGACCATGTAGTACCGAAGGAACATTTTATTACGCCTGTCAGTCTGCCCTGTGCCATAGCGGATATCGAGCTCCACGTTCCATTCAATCAGTGCAATGAAGAGATTGATGCGGTGCGAGATTTCGCTCTGGCTGCGAACTCGTGACCCACCGTTTTATCTTGATCATATGCTCCTAGTGCGAATGAGTCCGTGGGGAAATACTCTCGGATTGTTTCGCTCGCGCGCCATCCCGCGGGAACAGCAATGCAGTTCTGATGAATGATAGCGTGTGAGTAGGGAGCTGTAGTTTTTGTCGCGCAGGCAGGTATATCATATTTCTTCGGCTCTCGTGCCTCTGTTCGCGAAATAATGCATGCGACCAATTTAATACAGGAAGAGTTTTCTGGCGGGCTAGTTGGGGCTTTTCGTTCATGATTAAACTGCGCGAAGACAACACGGACAGAGACAGAAAACACGTACACACACTGAGCGCAGAACTTCTAACTTTTATTCAAAAAACGCTTCGGGCATTATCTTTTATACGCTCTAAACAACCACCACATGACACAGCGGGAATAAAAACAGATAAGTATTGACAGTTACGTGTACAAGATGCGCAGACCCGCCAGAGCGCCAATCTAAACTACACCAGTGTGTGCAAGCTCACGTACTATTGAACCTAGATACAAGGAAAAAAAGGAGACTGGAAGACAAAGATCCTAAAAGTGAAGCTAATACCAATACCACCAAAGAGGGCATCAACAAAACGCTGTATTACTAGCGCAACCTACTCAGCAAAATGGGATGAGACGCGGAACCAACAGTAATAACAATAAACGATTAAGTTGCAAAGCCACTAAAAAACGTAAGCTGGAAAGAACTAAGAACTAAGAAAAACACCGAGGCTAAAACTGTGAAACTGAGAGTGAAAGATGGAGACAACAAACAACAAAGGTAAAGGCGACGCGAGCAATGAAAAGGCGAAACCAGGCTAAAATCTATGAAGGATGGCAAAAAACAAATAACAAGAGTACAGGTGCGGGGTTAAAATGAACGGTTTAAAGTGTTCCTTTCTAAAAACGAGATTTCTTTATCAGAAAGCATAATGGACGGTGTGCTCACACAATTCTTCGAATTCTTTGCGATTAGGAAGGCCTCAATTATCTCCCTTTCCGTTTTGGTTCAAGCCGTAGCGGGGAACTCTGTACTTTCGAGAAACGGGTGACAATCGCTTTTCTCGCACTTCTTACAATGTAAAGCCAAATTTCCTCCTGAGTTGGTAGAAAGATTGCGAACATGTTCAGCCGCCCTCTCATTAAAACATCGCCCAGTTTGTCCGATGTACATCTTTCCACAGGATAATGGCACCTGATAAATAACTTCTCTGGCACATTCAGTCTACTCAAGGCTGTGGTTTGAGGTGCATTTTTGCTGTCTATCATCTCGGTTCATGATTGGACACAGTTTAGCTAGCTTACACGGCGCCGCAAACACGAGTTGGACGCCGTATCTTCCTGCAACTTTCTTTAAACTGTGAGACACTCGGTGCAGGCAAGGCATAACACACACTGGTTTTCGGTCTACGTTCGTTTGGTGGTTCGTATTCTTCATCCTCTGTAGCAGACTCTCACAAACACAGGCTATCAATTGCGGCGGATACCCGGCAGCATACAACCTCTCAGTCTGACGGTCAAGACTTGAACTCATTCTGTGCTCACATGACTTTTCTAGGGCTGAACGGCAGGCAAGGTGAACAATAAACAAGGTGAACATGTACCATGAAGTGAAATGTCGAAAAATGAAAAATATGGAATGGCATTTCTGCGCTCAGTGTGTGTACGTGTTTTCTGTCTCTGTCCGTGTTGTCTTCGCGCAGTTTAATCATTAATACAGAAGGTTTAATACTTCCAGGTGGCGGCGAAATTCTTCAATACGTAACCATTTCCAGCACATAGGCAGGCCTATGGAAATCACTCGCCAAAGTCAGCGCTACGCGTAACGACGATGCCGGCGAGCACCTTGGAAAACCACACAAGGGATGCAGCGGTTGCTTCCATGTTCCTTCGCTTTAGGTCTTCCTTATAGACCTTCGTCTAAGTGTGACGTCAGTAGTGTGACGTCAGCCAGGGAAGCCAGTGCGCCTTCGAACTCTTCGCACATTCGAGTGAACAGCAGCATGTATTATCGGCGTGGTCGGCTGAAGTCGGCAGACCCAGTAAAGAAAACAAAAAAAAAACAACGAGAAACTCTTTGTGATTCCACACTGCAATATCGTTGCGTCTCTTCCTGCAGCTATACATGTACCACGAAGTGAAATGTCGAAAAATGAAAATTATGGAATGGCATTCCGATAATGTTTTAGTTCAACCTCTAGAAACATTTTACACTGTGACTATTATCCCTGCGACCGACGTTTTGCGTTATTTTTTGTGTCTCATTTTGCCGCAATGCTTTACTAGCTGGGCTTAGCTTCCTTATGTTAACTGTGTTTTATTTGCTGTGCAATACATCGTTCGCACTCGTGTTCTACTGTTGGAACAAGGTGCGTATTGAAGGCTGTGCAGCTTAGCGTATTAGCGATGAGCGGTTTAGTCGAAAGAAGCATTCAACTTTACGGCTGCGTGGAAGGAATTTCCGTCTTTATTTGCACTTAAATATGAGAATGAATGCCCACTATCTTGCAACCAAAGACACCCGTCAAGATACAAAGAAAAGCAGCCGTAATGTTGGTTGTGGTGCTCGGCTGCTGACTCGAAAGACGCGGGTTCGGCCTCTGCCACGGCGAACGCATTTCGATGGAGGCGTAATGCTACAGAGGTCCGTGTACTGTGCGTTGTCAATGGCGCTAACCTAGCTGGTCGAAATTATCTGGAGACCTCCACTATGGTGTCGATCAAAGCCTGAGTTGCTCTGGGACGTTAAGTCCCATAAAACAAAGCAGCCGTCATGTTGGTTGTGGTGCTCGGCTGCTGACTCGAAAGACGCGGGTTCGGCCTCTGCCACGGCGAACGCATTTCGATGGAGGCGTAATGCTACAGAGGTCCGTGTACTGTGCGTTGTCAATGGCGCTAACCTAGCTGGTCGAAATTATCTGGAGACCTCCACTATGGTGTCGATCAAAGCCTGAGTTGCTCTGGGACGTTAAGTCCCATAAAACAAAGCAGCCGTCATGTTGGTTGTGGTGCTCGGCTGCTGACTCGAAAGACGCGGGTTCGGCCTCTGCCACGGCGAACGCATTTCGATGGAGGCGTAATGCTACAGAGGTCCGTGTACTGTGCGTTGTCAATGGCGCTAACCTAGCTGGTCGAAATTATCTGGAGACCTCCACTATGGTGTCGATCAAAGCCTGAGTTGCTCTGGGACGTTAAGTCCCATAAAACAAAGCAGCCGTCATGTTGGTTGTGGTGCTCGGCTGCTGACTCGAAAGACGCGGGTTCGGCCTCTGCCACGGCGAACGCATTTCGATGGAGGCATAATGCTACAGAGGTCCGTGTACTGTGCGTTGTCAATGGCGCTAACCTAGCTGGTCGAAATTATCTGGAGACCTCCACTATGGTGTCGATCAAAGCCTGAGTTGCTCTGGGACGTTAAGTCCCATAAAACAAAGCAGCCGTCATGTTGGTTGTGGTGCTCGGCTGCTGACTCGAAAGACGCGGGTTCGGCCTCTGCCACGGCGAACGCATTTCGATGGAGGCGTAATGCTACAGAGGTCCGTGTACTGTGCGTTGTCAATGGCGCTAACCTAGCTGGTCGAAATTATCTGGAGACCTCCACTATGGTGTCGATCAAAGCCTGAGTTGCTCTGGGACGTTAAGTCCCATAAAACAAAGCAGCCGTCATGTTGGTTGTGGTGCTCGGCTGCTGACTCGAAAGACGCGGGTTCGGCCTCTGCCACGGCGAACGCATTTCGATGGAGGCGTAATGCTACAGAGGTCCGTGTACTGTGCGTTGTCAATGGCGCTAACCTAGCTGGTCGAAATTATCTGGAGACCTCCACTATGGTGTCGATCAAAGCCTGAGTTGCTCTGGGACGTTAAGTCCCATAAAACAAAGCAGCCGTCATGTTGGTTGTGGTGCTCGGCTGCTGACTCGAAAGACGCGGGTTCGGCCTCTGCCACGGCGAACGCATTTCGATGGAGGCATAATGCTACAGAGGTCCGTGTACTGTGCGTTGTCAATGGCGCTAACCTAGCTGGTCGAAATTATCTGGAGACCTCCACTATGGTGTCGATCAAAGCCTGAGTTGCTCTGGGACGTTAAGTCCCATAAAACAAAGCAGCCGTCATGTTGGTTGTGGTGCTCGGCTGCTGACTCGAAAGACGCGGGTTCGGCCTCTGCCACGGCGAACGCATTTCGATGGAGGCATAATGCTACAGAGGTCCGTGTACTGTGCGTTGTCAATGGCGCTAACCTAGCTGGTCGAAATTATCTGGAGACCTCCACTATGGTGTCGATCAAAGCCTGAGTTGCTCTGGGACGTTAAGTCCCATAAAACAAAGCAGCCGTCATGTTGGTTGTGGTGCTCGGCTGCTGACTCGAAAGACGCGGGTTCGGCCTCTGCCACGGCGAACGCATTTCGATGGAGGCATAATGCTACAGAGGTCCGTGTACTGTGCGTTGTCAATGGCGCTAACCTAGCTGGTCGAAATTATCTGGAGACCTCCACTATGGTGTCGATCAAAGCCTGAGTTGCTCTGGGACGTTAAGTCCCATAAAACAAAGCAGCCGTCATGTTGGTTGTGGTGCTCGGCTGCTGACTCGAAAGACGCGGGTTCGGCCTCTGCCACGGCGAACGCATTTCGATGGAGGCGTAATGCTACAGAGGTCCGTGTACTGTGCGTTGTCAATGGCGCTAACCTAGCTGGTCGAAATTATCTGGAGACCTCCACTATGGTGTCGATCAAAGCCTGAGTTGCTCTGGGACGTTAAGTCCCATAAAACAAAGCAGCCGTCATGTTGGTTGTGGTGCTCGGCTGCTGACTCGAAAGACGCGGGTTCGGCCTCTGCCACGGCGAACGCATTTCGATGGAGGCGTAATGCTACAGAGGTCCGTGTACTGTGCGTTGTTAATGGCGCTAACCTAGCTGGTCGAAATTATCTGGAGACCTCCACTATGGTGTCGATCAAAGCCTGAGTTGCTCTGGGACGTTAAGTCCCATAAAACAAAGCAGCCGTCATGTTGGTTGTGGTGCTCGGCTGCTGACTCGAAAGACGCGGGTTCGGCCTCTGCCACGGCGAACGCATTTCGATGGAGGCATAATGCTACAGAGGTCCGTGTACTGTGCGTTGTCAATGGCGCTAACCTAGCTGGTCGAAATTATCTGGAGACCTCCACTATGGTGTCGATCAAAGCCTGAGTTGCTCTGGGACGTTAAGTCCCATAAAACAAAGCAGCCGTCATGTTGGTTGTGGTGCTCGGCTGCTGACTCGAAAGACGCGGGTTCGGCCTCTGCCACGGCGAACGCATTTCGATGGAGGCATAATGCTACAGAGGTCCGTGTACTGTGCGTTGTCAATGGCGCTAACCTAGCTGGTCGAAATTATCTGGAGACCTCCACTATGGTGTCGATCAAAGCCTGAGTTGCTCTGGGACGTTAAGTCCCATAAAACAAAGCAGCCGTCATGTTGGTTGTGGTGCTCGGCTGCTGACTCGAAAGACGCGGGTTCGGCCTCTGCCACGGCGAACGCATTTCGATGGAGGCATAATGCTACAGAGGTCCGTGTACTGTGCGTTGTCAATGGCGCTAACCTAGCTGGTCGAAATTATCTGGAGACCTCCACTATGGTGTCGATCAAAGCCTGAGTTGCTCTGGGACGTTAAGTCCCATAAAACAAAGCAGCCGTCATGTTGGTTGTGGTGCTCGGCTGCTGACTCGAAAGACGCGGGTTCGGCCTCTGCCACGGCGAACGCATTTCGATGGAGGCGTAATGCTACAGAGGTCCGTGTACTGTGCGTTGTCAATGGCGCTAACCTAGCTGGTCGAAATTATCTGGAGACCTCCACTATGGTGTCGATCAAAGCCTGAGTTGCTCTGGGACGTTAAGTCCCATAAAACAAAGCAGCCGTCATGTTGGTTGGGGTGCTCGGCTGCTGACTCGAAAGACGCGGGTTCGGCCTCTGCCACGGCGAACGCATTTCGATGGAGGCGTAATGCTACAGAGGTCCGTGTACTGTGCGTTGTCAATGGCGCTAACCTAGCTGGTCGAAATTATCTGGAGACCTCCACTATGGTGTCGATCAAAGCCTGAGTTGCTCTGGGACGTTAAGTCCCATAAAACAAAGCAGCCGTCATGTTGGTTGTGGTGCTCGGCTGCTGACTCGAAAGACGCGGGTTCGGCCTCTGCCACGGCGAACGCATTTCGATGGAGGCATAATGCTACAGAGGTCCGTGTACTGTGCGTTGTCAATGGCGCTAACCTAGCTGGTCGAAATTATCTGGAGACCTCCACTATGGTGTCGATCAAAGCCTGAGTTGCCCTGGGACGTTAAGTCCCATAAAACAAAGCAGCCGTCATGTTGGTTGTGGTGCTCGGCTGCTGACTCGAAAGACGCGGGTTCGGCCTCTGCCACGGCGAACGCATTTCGATGGAGGCATAATGCTACAGAGGTCCGTGTACTGTGCGTTGTCAATGGCGCTAACCTAGCTGGTCGAAATTATCTGGAGACCTCCACTATGGTGTCGATCAAAGCCTGAGTTGCTCTGGGACGTTAAGTCCCATAAAACAAAGCAGCCGTCATGTTGGTTGTGGTGCTCGGCTGCTGACTCGAAAGACGCGGGTTCGGCCTCTGCCACGGCGAACGCATTTCGATGGAGGCATAATGCTACAGAGGTCCGTGTACTGTGCGTTGTCAATGGCGCTAACCTAGCTGGTCGAAATTATCTGGAGACCTCCACTATGGTGTCGATCAAAGCCTGAGTTGCTCTGGGACGTTAAGTCCCATAAAACAAAGCAGCCGTCATGTTGGTTGTGGTGCTCGGCTGCTGACTCGAAAGACGCGGGTTCGGCCTCTGCCACGGCGAACGCATTTCGATGGAGGCGTAATGCTACAGAGGTCCGTGTACTGTGCGTTGTCAATGGCGCTAACCTAGCTGGTCGAAATTATCTGGAGACCTCCACTATGGTGTCGATCAAAGCCTGAGTTGCTCTGGGACGTTAAGTCCCATAAAACAAAGCAGCCGTCATGTTGGTTGTGGTGCTCGGCTGCTGACTCGAAAGACGCGGGTTCGGCCTCTGCCACGGCGAACGCATTTCGATGGAGGCGTAATGCTACAGAGGTCCGTGTACTGTGCGTTGTCAATGGCGCTAACCTAGCTGGTCGAAATTATCTGGAGACCTCCACTATGGTGTCGATCAAAGCCTGAGTTGCTCTGGGACGTTAAGTCCCATAAAACAAAGCAGCCGTCATGTTGGTTGTGGTGCTCGGCTGCTGACTCGAAAGACGCGGGTTCGGCCTCTGCCACGGCGAACGCATTTCGATGGAGGCATAATGCTACAGAGGTCCGTGTACTGTGCGTTGTCAATGGCGCTAACCTAGCTGGTCGAAATTATCTGGAGACCTCCACTATGGTGTCGATCAAAGCCTGAGTTGCTCTGGGACGTTAAGTCCCATAAAACAAAGCCAAACGAAACAAAGAAAAGCTTTTTGAATGCACTGGCTCTACCAACTCAGCTCACAAGGAAAGGTAACAGAAGGTAGGTAGAGGTGGAATCGGCCTACAAATTGAGTTTTCAAAAGCATTAATGTAATGTGCTTATTGGAAATCCCTCAGGTGGAGGAGTAAGGATTGAATAACGGCGACATATATGTTTATTTTCAATGCTATTGCAAATATTAATGTATGAACGTATAAGCGCTATTGTGATCTCTTATGCGTTCATGTGTCTGCGAATCGGTCCTCATATGAATGAAGAGGCTTCACCGAGGTATCAAGACGCCCTTGTGAAGAAGGGCATGAGGGTTGTCATGCTTCTCAATGGCACTTTTATTCCTGCTTCCCTTACTCTAGTTAGCGCTAAACATATTTATTTATTTGTTTATTATACCACAAAAGGCTCTCGTGTGAGAGTATCAATCGGATTGTGTATACCCCTTTTCTTGGTCCCAATCTTTCTGAAATTAAAAGTTGCCACTCTTTCTTCCGAATTGCCGACGCCATCCCCATCCACGACAATAATGTCGCATGATGTCGCTTTAACAATGTGCGAACAGTGATTGGTCCCGTGGTCGCCGCATGTACGTGTGCTCGCCTAGCAAAATTTATGGCCACCCCACACAGCCATTGGCGTGCATGGAGGAGTGCAAGGGTGCAGTGACCCCGCTAGGAGGCATAAGGAGGGCAGCGTGAAATTTGTCCCGATTGTTTTGTGCTATCGAGAAGGCTTGCACAGTCGCTACAAGGAGCACTGGCTCTCCCTTACGGACAGACCTGTGCAGGCTTATGTAAGAGGTGGTTTCCTGCGTCGTAATTAGCCGGTTAAAGACCGTACTATAACGCAACGTTTCAAAGGCTAAAATTCTTACTAACAGTTCGCATCTGCTTTCTAAACTAACTGTGGAAAAAATACAAAAGCATTTTTCATGACTAAGATGTTTATTTTCACCTTCCATTTTCGGGACATTCGCGTTTACCATACACATAATGAAAAAATTCTCATAACAGTATGTATCATCTGTGCAGTGCGAATTTCTTCTTCTTCTCATCGAAAGATTACCTTTTAGACGCCTGCATTTTCTTCGGAAGTTAAAGAGAAAACTTCTATTCTTCATTCATGATTTCGTTCATCGTGACAGCTGTACTTACTTTCAGCTCTTCAGAAGCAGGAGAAGGCAGGAAAGCATTTCTGGCGCAATTGCTTTTACAGCCTAGCTATGATACAAAGTCCCGCAACGACTTGTGCGTGGTTGCGTTCCACGATTACTTGACCACCGTATGCACGTGCCTCTTGATGCTTTCGTCGTGATCAGGTGGGGTGCGCTCTAAAGACAGAGGTGGGGGGGAGGGGGGGGGGGGTGCATGACCGCATTGTTTGGCGCCTCAAACTTTTCGGAATGCCATACACACACCGTACGTAGCCAGAAGGAGGGAGCTAGAAGTCATACGACGCACCCGCCATACGTAGCATGCTCTTGGGACGCTTTATACTAATAGGCTGCCCGATAACGTCCACAAACCTGTGCTCACCGATTCAACAGACAGAACGGCAAAGCGTTTGCGCCCGCCACAAACAACAGGACTTGCACAAAAGAAACACAAAGTATGGTGGACAAAAGAATGCACATTAGCAAAAAAACAACAAAACAAAGCCTGGAGCGCTCTGCGTCGATATCCCACTGCAGAGAACTTACTTACCTTTAAGAAGGCAAAAGCCAGAGCGCGGTATGTGCGAAGAAATGCAGAAAAAACCTCTTGGCAGAAATATGTCTCCTCAATAAACAGCTCAACAACATCAAAGAAAATGTGGGAAAAAGTTCGTAAATTTACTGGTGACCATACCCCTTTCACACTTCCTCTCTTGACAGCACCCGGGACACAAACATCTTTAGAAGAACAGGCCAACATATTGGGCGAACATTTTGCTGAGATCTCAAGCTCATCCAATTACACAAACACATTTCAGAAACACAAAGCAATAGCTGAAAAACAAAAATTTCCATCTGGAGCAGGTGTACACGAGGATTATAACCAGCCTCTCACACTACAAGAATTAAATAAAGTATTATCTTCTGGAAAAAAGACAGCACCAGGACCAGACAACGTGCATTACGCCATGCTTGCACATCTCTCCGAGGCTGCTGTAGAGGCACTGTTAAAATTCTTTAATAAAATCTGGATAACTGGAAATATACCTGACGAGTGGAAAAAAGCAGTCATAATACCTTTTCTCAAACCCGGAAAACCACCAACAAGTCCTAGCAGTTATAGACCAATAGCCCTCACCAGCTGCATTGCTAAATCTTTCGAAAGTGTAATAAACATTAGACTAACCTTCGTACTTGAATCTCGGCAACTACTAGATAAACACCAATGTGGGTTTAAGAAAACATGCTGCACCACAGATCATCTTGTCCGCCTAGAAAACACCATCCGGGAGGCGTTCATCCACAAGCAGCACTGTATTGGGGTCTTCTTCGACTTGGAGAAGGCCTACGATACTACGTGGAAGTTCGGCATCCTCCGTGACCTAGCAGAGCTAGGTATCCGCGGCAGGATGTTGAACTGCTTGAACGACTTCCTAGCTAACCGCACATTCCGAGTCCGCCTAGGAGCAACTCTCTCCATGACTTTCACCCAAGAGAACGGCGTACCCCAGGGGTGCATTCTAAGCACGACACTCTTCATAGTAAAAATGAATTCTTTAGCTAAAGTAATACCCAAGTCCATAATGTATTCAGTTTATGTAGATGACCTACAAATAGCATGCACGTCCTCCAGTATATCAACCTGTGAGAGACAAATACAAATCACACTAAATAAACAAGGTTCTTGGGCAGACAGAAATGGATTTAAATTTTCTCCTCAAAAAACAGTAGCTGTTCTTTTCTCATTGCGACGAGGCCTACAGGTCGGTCCCAGTCTATACCTGAATCACACTGCGCTACCAATTAAACAAGAACACAAATTTTTAGGCCTAACTTTCGACAAGAAACTCACATTTCTACCACACATTAATAACCTTAAAAAGAAAGCTTCTCAAGTCCTCAATATCTTAAAAGTGCTCTCACGGAAGCGGTGGGGGTCCGATAGAGCAAGCCTTTTACAAATATATCGCTCTCTGGTGCGCTCCAAGCTGGACTACGGGTGCATAGTATATGGTTCAGCAAGAGCATCCTACTTGAAAAGATTAGACCCCATTCATAATCTTGGTTTGCGCCTATCATCTGGAGCGTACAGAACATCACCAGTAGCCAGCCTATACGTTGAAACTAATGAGCCCGCTCTTGAGGACCGAAGAATCGCACTAACATGCACATACGTCTTAAAAATCCGTTCTCTTCCGAAACATCTCTGTCATCCAGTTGTCACCAAGTGCCCATCTAAAAGATTATTCATCAACAAACCACATTCTATCAGACCATTACTGCTGCGCTTTGAAGATAAATGTGAAGAGCTAACAATACTAGATGCCCTACCGAATATTGCACAAAGGAATGAATATTTACCACCATGGTACAGCCTGCCTTCAGTATGTGACCTCACAATGACACATTTAGATAAAAAGCAAACGCCAAATGAGTACATATTACAGGAATTCTTTGCACTACAAGAAAAGTATGGCACTTACATTGAATTTTATACCGATGGCTCAAAAACAGAAAGTCACGTTGGAAGTGCAGTAATCCAAGGAAAAAACAAACAGATAATGCGACTACCAGAATTCGCATCGGTTTTTACTGCTGAGTGTTATGCCATCTTTGTAGCTGTAGAAAAAATAGTAAGAGAAAACATCAAAAATAGCATCATTTACACCGATTCCCTGAGTATGCTCAAAGCACTGCACTCCAGAAATGCTGCTGAACCCATAATAGGTAACATCATACATAGCATTGTTAAAATCACAAAACAAAAACATAACATTAAATTCTGCTGGGTTCCTAGCCATGTTGGAATCGTAGGTAATGAAAAAGCAGATGTATGCGCTGCACAAGCCCGGAATGGCCAAATAAAACAAGTGAGCATACCGCACAGGGATTGCTTAAAGTTTATCAACAGTAAACTCAGAAATAAGTGGCAGGCCGCATGGCAAGATCACGTAAACAACAAATTAAATTCTGTGAAACCGATTTTAGGGGAATGGCAATCATGTAGGCATCAAGAACGTTTTACCGAAGTTATTTTATGTCGGCTTCGCATTGGACACACCCACCTCACGCACAACTTTCTGCTAGCCAAACAAAACAAACCTCTCTGTGAAATGTGTGGTGCTGAAATCACAGTGAACCACATTTTAATTTCATGCATAAAACTAGAAGAACTAAGAAAGAAATATTTCACAACATTTTACAGGGAAAGCATCCCATTACACCCCATGCTACTCTTAGGTGATCGAGCACTGGTTGACATTTCATGTATTTTTAGGTTTCTCAAGGAAGCCAACGTTTTAAACAAACTCTAAGTATTTTTAGAAAGCTTCACCATTAACAAAAACTCTAACCTTGTGTTTGGCGCAGCATAGCCTCAGTTGCTTTTGCGCCATAAAAATCAATATAACTAACTAACTAACTAACAATTTGTAAAAGATATGATTTTTGCGTTAGAAGGACACTGTTTTCGGCACAGCATTGTCAGCGGAGAGTACATCAGAATACAGTGAAGGCCTGCTAACTGGCTGGTCGGTTAACTAATGTTGAATAGTTAACTTTTTAACTATTGCTGTTAGGCTCCTTAACTACCGAAAGGCGTGTAGCACACCGCAAGTAATATCCCCATCAGTTATTAGAATTTCAGAAATGCGTGGTACCCTCGGAGTTGTGGTTCAACAAATTTTCTTCACTCTCGTATTTTAGAGGCCCTTCACGATCACTCCACGGCCGGCCACTGAGGTTTTCACAGAACCTCAGTGGCCGCGTGAGAAGCTATTTCTGTTGGCCTCGTCTTTCCTCAAGCGTGGTGGTTAAATACGTTGCATCTTTCTCTCTCGGCCAGCGTCGAAAAAGGCTGACTTCCTCTCCCTCTGGACTTCTGCACCGTCTATCATGACCTTCCACGCGATTCGCCAACGTCTTGTAAGGCCTGCTCCCTCTCTGTACCCGCAGTAATAGTAGGGCAGTCACTGCGATAGACCACGTGACATGCTACTCAGTGACCCCAGCCTTGCCTGATGGCTCGGCTGCCGAAGTTGCCACCTTCTGTTTGGAATGAATCCTACTGCTCCGTGGCGTCCCACATGTGCTCCTCACTAACCGCGGCCAAACGTTGTTTTGTTCATCTGTTGCCGAAGTTCTTCAAGCTTCCTCTACAGTTCCCAAGATGACCGCCAGCTACCACCCGCAGAAAAATGGCTTGAGTGAGCAGCTTGATCGCACCTTTCACATATGATGTCCATGTACGCCGAATCTGACCACCAAAGTTGGGACGCAGTCCTTCCTTTCGTCACTTTTGCCTACAATTCAGCGTGGCAAGTAACCGCCCGTTACAACCTGTTTTTCCTCGTTTATGGCTGTTATAAGCTATCCCTTCTGACGCCTCTTCTCGACGCGTGCGAGCTCCACCCTGTCTGTTCACGACCAGTTCCTCTCCCGAGTGGCCTGATGCTACCACCTTGCTCGCCTCAAAAGATCGCAAGAATAATGCCAGACTGGGCAAGTTGGTTTTCCATAGTTGCTTTAAACACAGCGCTATAGTACTAATACAAGACCTTTATTCGGCCATAATTTACAGGCCGAGCATGTCGACCGCCTGGGCGACCAGAAGTCGCTGTTCTTCCTCCCCTTCAGCGCCAAGCCAGTCGAGCCAGGTGGTGATGGATAAAGTAGGTGGGGGGTAGGAACCCGACTGCTGAGCAGCCGGGCAATAGAAGAGGCAATGGGCCAGGTCCGCATAGATACAGGGGCCAGTTGGGACAGGAAGGGTCCGATCGATAGCGATAGAGAAAGAGGAGAGACGGGGTGATGACTGCATTCATTTGAACGTGCCGAAGAAGGCGAGCCTCCGGCACCATGAGTGATGGATGAGGGGGAGGGTAAAGGCGGTTGTCGAGGCGGAGCCCGAGGTAGACCTCTTTTATGGTGCGGCGAAGGGTGAGTCTCCCGCCGTTCTCCGAGGGCTTGGGCCAGGGGATCAACGGTGCCCGGAAAAGTGTGTCTCGGGCGAGCTGATGGGCCAGCTCATTGCCGTCAATCCCTGAATGCCCAGGGACCCAGCGGAGGAAAACGATGGAAGGCTGCAATGCGGAGACCGCTCGTTCGACCTCCTGTTGCAGAGAAGGGGTTAGGGTGCGTTTCTGTATGTGGTGTATAGCGGCTTGTGAGTCTGAATAGACTGTGTACTCTTGAAGAGATGGAAGGAGAACAAATGTCTGAAGGGCATGTGCAATGGCGAGGACCTCGAGGGACAGTGCATCCGGAGGGTGTAGATACGGCCCGCTGGTGTGGGTTTCAGGAGCGGGGAGGTGGGGATGGTACAGGGCGTAGCCGCAGGAACCTCGAGGAGCCACGAAGGAGGCATCCGTGTAGGCTACACCCTGGGTATCAAAGTTAGACACAGGGCATAGAAAGAAAAGGACACACATAGTGCTGACTTCCAATTGGGTTTACTAAAAAAATGCTTGCTTCTTAAGCAAAACATCAAGCATGTTTGCATGAGAATTGTAAAAAAAATGCACTTGTCGCTTCTAAAGATAGCCTCGTAGACGCACGTGTGATCATCTCCGCCGTTGATGCCTGTTTAACAAGTCCATTTTCTTGGATGACAAGGAGATGGGAGACTGACTGACAGGTCTGTTTTTTCCCTCGAAATATCAAATACCTTTGCCACTTATCTCGTGCCGCCATCGTTGCGAACAAATATGACTTCAGTGTAAAAAAAGAATTGTACACACTGGAACTCGAAACAGTGCTTTTTTATGTTTGCTTATTTCTTTTCTAAAAAAATTTGAGGCTCCAATGAATACGTACGGCCAGAGGACAAAGGAGTCTCGTAGACAGAAGCTCTTACAAGGGACGAACTTAATTGCGTGGTTTATTTTGCAGCCTCTCTTCGTAACTACTCCTTCTGCTTTTCATTGGACAGCTACTTCCGCCTTACCTGCTTTATCAGGAGCTGAGAACGGAACATTGACACGATATCTGGCTCCCAATTTTTTAAATTTTTGTGCGAGAGGGAATGGACTTATGACATTTCCACTACTTTTGCGTCTTTCATCACGATACGCTGTTCCGAGTCCCGTTTAAAGGGTTTCGATTTCCCGAGGATTTTACCTCCACAAGAGACAAGCGACTCAGTCCTTGTCTCTGACCGCACGTTTAGGTGGTGTAACTGACGCTGTAACTTCTGTCTTCTCTTTCGCAGCGAAAAGCCTTACTAAAGGACACTGCAACTGATTTTTCATTGCGGGAGCTGCTTCTTAAAATGCAAAGTTGTCACTTGGGCATATTGTTTTCTTTTCTTGGGGTAATAGGGTTGAAGTTCCGTGAGCGTGAAATATGCGCCATTCGTGAATTCTCAAAGCTTTCGACTCATTCGCGCCATTTCTCTGATATACAGAGTTGATTATTCTGCAGAAAATAATTTTCACATTTTTCTGATAGCAAAACATAATGTCTGTCTGAAAGGGGGAATAAATGGTTTTTTGGGTAATAGCGCCAATAAAGAAAATGAAATACTACTTCAGCCTTCAACCTCTCACCCTTTTTTTCGCAATTTAGCTTGATAGGATAGCGACTGAAAGGTTAGCATAAATAAATGCTGCCGCAGCATTTAAAACAGAAAAACACATTACGGCAACCGCTGTGGCCCGATGAAACACACATACATAAACTCACAAGCAGCGCAAGTGTCCAAAACACAAAGTGTCCGAAGTACGAGAGTTCAGCAGGGTCCAAACGCGCGGGGGAAGCACGCGGGAGGAAGACCGCGCACCAATTCCGCGTACAAACACACAAAGAGAAGTTTATTGTGTACCGTCAGAGCGCCCCCCCCCCCCCCCCCCCCCATTTGGAAGGGGTTGATACAAAAGCCTATAAGAGAACTTTATTTCGACCCACGATCAAAAAGGGACATCCGTCCCTCCACAATAACAAAGATGCATTGCGGCAACTGGTGTGGCCCTATGCACACACACTCACAGGGAACGTAAGTGTCCAAAAACAAAAAGTGTCCAAGAAAGTTCTCGTGGGTCTATACGCGGGGGAAGCACGCCGGGTTGAAAACCGCGCACAAAAACCCGCGCACGAACAACGCGCACCACACACGCGCGCCAAACACGCGCGCCACACTTAATATGGCAGGGGCCGCACCGTAACACGGCCCCTGCCTACGACGATGAAGCGGATAGACCAGCGCCGAAGGAACTGGTGCTCCTCCAGTGAAACGAGGTCCACGCACGCCTGGGCGAACATGCGCGCACGCACCCGCCGCAACATGGGGTACATGGCCCTCTGCGGCCGTCCTTGTAGTGCCGCTGCACCTTTCTGGCGCCACAGTACGAACGCTCCGACACAAAGAAGCATACGCTCAAAAGGGTCGCGGAACCTTGAATTGGCCAAGGGTCTCCCCGAACATTCGCGACAGAAGGACGCAAATTGTCCTAGCTACCGAACACTCTAAGATCGCGTGTGGCAAGGTCTCTATAAGACCGCACTGTGGACATTGGGAGGAGGGGGCCACGCCAAAAGCCTTGAAGAGAAGTTTATTGGACTCATTATTCATACAAAGGGACCATAGTTCCTAACAAAGACAAAAACAACAAGGCAGCGACTAGTGTCGCTCGGTACAAAAGCACTCAAGAGAATTATATTGGACCCCATCACTGCAAACCGAAAAACTCCCAAAAAGGAGTAAATGGCTCATCGCGTAGCGCACTCCCGAAAAGGGGTTTTGATACTCCTCCGAATAGGAGTATATCATCTACTCCTCTGTTTGAAGGGGTACTTTCGGAGTGCTGGAAGGAGTGAAGTGGTACCGCTCTCTAGACGGGAGTTTATTTAGGAGTAAATTTGCGATCACAAAGGAGTTAGCATGGCAATTAACAGAAGAATTATATACTCCTTTGCAGCTACTTTTATAGTACATTTCAGGGGTACGTGCCTGTTCCTTTTAAGTAGTTTTGACAGGAAATTTTTTTAGCAATTTCCCTTACTATAAGGCAACATTCATGATGCCCAGACGAGTTTATTATTTCACTTGATGAGGAAGCCCATTTGAAATGAAGTATTCCTATGGAAGGCTCATTTTAAAGCCTTCCCAGGATAAATGCGTCGATGAAATTGCAGTGATTTATTTCAAACAATATTTTATTGTGTACAAAACATTTGAACCAAGTGTTCGGCAGCTTGCTTTCGATGGTTACAGAGAACTAATGTCTTGGCCCCTGTAGAAAAGAAGAAGAGTTGAAATATCCCAAGGAATAAAAGTAGAGATGCCACACTTGAAAGCAAGGAGGGAACCTTGAAATGCTTTGCTGTCAACATACGGGCATGTCATGCTATCGCTGGTTAAAAGGCACGACGTCAAAGGAGGCTCCTTCTGAAAGAAAGATTAGAAAAAAAAAGTGCAACAGAGGAATTACACCTCTAAGCTTGAAGTATGATGTGCTTCAAGTGTAGAAGTCAAGTTCCCAAAGCAGTGCAGAGTGCACTTTTCAATAAAGTAGGTGTTGTTGAAGTTTAAACGTTTCTCGTGACAAAATATTAGCTAGTAGAACATAGTAGGTAATCAACTAGCTATAATACATATCTGTACCCTGTCGCATGACATCGGCTAAACGCGTTTTTCAGGGAATCAAAAATTCCAGAGAGCCGCTTTCATAAACGTTAAGGCAATACGGCGAATGGGAAGCAGCGTCGATGGGGAACATTTTTCCCGTAAAGAATAAAACAAAAAAATAAAATGGTCTTACTGAGGCACTTGCGCATTCGCGCTGCCTTTGTCTGCGTTCCGGCACTGCAAGAAGCATTGCGATATAATTTTCTTTTTCACTTGTCAGAAGGTTCCCCACACGTTCCAGGCACCATATCAGGACCAATTATTGAAATCAGAACATGCAAACAAAAGACTGCATGTGAGCTTCCACTGCGTGTATGCAAAGCGCTATTTCCTTGATGGGAGAACCCGCAGCCGTGCATTTTGAGGGCGTCGTCATTCTGTGTACAGGCACGGCCGCTTGATACAAAGCGCAAAGCGTGGTACAGGTCAAAGGCAGGGCAAGGGTGACTAACGTAGCAGGCACTGTTAGGAATAGAAAGCTACCACCAGACCCACCCTTCCGCCGCCACCTGTCTTCTGTTATGCTTTGCCCTCACATTCGTTGCCAGGATTCCAAAGAAAACATTCTGCACAGGTCTATCTGGCTGGGAAAGGAATTTAAGTAGGAAAGAACGCCAACCAAAAAAAAAGCAAAAAAAAAAACGCGACGGAACCTTCTTGGTTCTTACCAGGTGTGACTGCGAGCGAGTCACAGCTTGCGTTTTTTAAGCCTTCGATTAGTCATCCGCCGGGTCACTGCTCGTAGACAGTTGATGCAAGAGGGGGGTAGGGTTTCTAGGGAGAGTATAACATTTCCTTGCGTCTGCTGAATGCGCCGTGACTCAAGTAAGAGCGTCCTGCACGGGCGCGGCTCAGTGTCCAGCACAAGAGTTCCCTTGAAGTCAGTCTTGTCAACCCGCGCTTCGTTCCTTATTCATTTGTTTGACATCCGCTTTGTGCTAGCTGCTTCAATTTTTCGGGGATGTGCTTGGTTTCGCCAATGTACTACGTCCAGCTCGAGCAGGGGATCTTGTATTGTAGCGTATGCTTTATTTTTTTTCTTTCGCTACCTTCCCGGGATCAGCAGTCCGAACCGGAACGCTTGCCTCCACGAGTTTCACATAATGGAATGTGTTCAGAAACTGCACGCGAAGAGGAAACTTCTTTTCACATTTTTCAAATGCGAAGAACTTACAAGATACCACATTTTGGAACTAGACGCCTAACGATCCAGAAAGACAACGCTCAGTATGGTTGCCACCTCATGCCCGCTGCCGACAATCGCTGCTACGGTAAGACGCCACGAACTCGGAAAATGTAACAATTTAGGCAATCTGCTTGAGCGCTAAGGCTTCGCCATGTCCTGTGCTATGACTGAAAAGAATAAAATCGCTTGCATTCTTTGCATAACAAGGCCCTCATAAAACACAGGAAAGGAAGCAACACATTAGGGCAGGCAATGTTTTGTTCTCAGCACTGTTCGTAATAACGTGACAAAAATTTCCGGACCCCAAGGCTGTGCATTTTCACCTGCTCATTGCCTGCACAGCTTTTCCATATTCATGGGGCGTGAACGCATGGAGAAAATTTGGTCCCTAGAAGAACTGACCCTACTTCCAGTCGTACATATTAACGTAAACAGCCACGACTGCAGTGCCACACTCTTTTTCAGCCGCATGGAACAACAAATTTCTAGATGCTTACTTAATGACCTCTGTGTGAGCTGGCTCCTCCGGACGACGATGAAGCCTTTCGTCTCCGTGCACCCGGGGTTCACGCAAGCCTTCGCACACTGAAAAGGGAGCGGCGTTAAGTGCATGCGCGTCTGTGGCATCAAAGGAGAGTTTAATACTGCTTACCGCTATACACGACGATGATAATCCGGTCTTTTGTATTCTTGCTGTAATACAGCGAAAGAACGAGGGGCCGTCGGTGTCGAGAAAACTGATCCGTCACACACACACCGCCATGTCGGCGCGGCGATACGGCAGCAGCCAACACTTGTATGCTGCGTAGACAATGAACGACCAGCCGCTGTTTCTGCACATATTGCTGCCTTGAGTGGGACGTTCATTGCAGCATCTGGCTGCTAAGGTCGATGATGTCCAGTCTCTTATGTCCCGACAAGCGCGCGAAAAGGAGCGGGCGGCAAGCTGGCGGCTGCGGGCAGGTCGACGTGTCACACACCGCCATGTTGGTTCGACTGAGCTAGGCTGGCTAAGCCTCTCGCGGACTGCCGTCGTAGGCGATGCAACACCAAGCGTTCTCCGAACACACTGGAGACTTCACAGGAACTGTCTGTGCAGAGCACACTGCTGCGCAAGGCTGCGACGATCCGGTGTCTTGTAACATGACAAACGGGCTTGAAGCAGCAAAAGCAGAAGCGAGCAGGCAGCGACGAGCGAGCAGGCGTCGTCACCTGCAAGTGCAGCGAACCGGCAGCTGCCACTAGGCGGCGGGCAGACACTAGGGAGTGCATAAAGGGTCTGAAGGAGTATTGAAGCCGACATACTCCTGCTTGGAAAAGTAGTAAAGTCATGTGAATACTTTATTTTACTCCTCCATTTCGCGAAAGCGGTAAAAAAGGAGGATTTCCTCATTTTTACTACTTAAAGTCGATTGCGCAATTTTCAATAAGGAGTTTAAAAGCGGACACAAGCTATTTATACTCCTATTTGGGCTTATTTGAGTTTGCAGTGATGGTTACACGATAAGGGACCACGGTCGCTCGCGACTAGTGTCGCTCGATTACGGAAAAGCGATCACTCAAGACACGACGGCGACTCCTGTCGCCCTGCAAACAAAAGTCATTCACTGCACGTAATAATGTCCACAGTGTCCATAATGTCCGGATGCCGCGGGGAAAGCACGCTCCCTAACTAAATAAGAAACGCGCAACAACACCGCGCACTGCACACACTCAATAAGGCAGGAGCCGTACGGTCACGCGGCCCCTGTCGACGGCGATGAAGCGAGTGCTCCAACGCCGAAGGAACTCTTCCTCGGGGAGCATCAATCGGTCCAGGCACGCCTGTTGGAAGAGGCGCGCCCGAACCCGCTGGAGCAGGGGGAACATGACTCGCTGCGGTCGGCCCTGTAGAGACGCGACGCCACGTTGGCGCCACAACACAAAAGCGCCCACACAAAGGAGCAGGCGCACAAAAAAGTCGCGCGGCCTAGTGCGCGCGTCGAGAGTTACAAAAAACATGCGGGACAAAAGTCTCCAAAAAGTGCGCGCCACGACGCACTCGAACATGGCGTGCTCGAGGGTCTCGGTCGCACCGCACTGGGGACACCGCGAAGAAGGAGCGATACCCCACGCGGCGATGCGGACCCCCGTCGGAAGGACACTCCAGCCTCGCAGCCAGCCGAAGTCGCGGACGTCTGGTGGTAACGTGTGTGACGTCAAGTCCTGCCACCGTACCCGCCTGCTCCGCTGTAGCCGGTCGGGTGTAGCCTCCTGAATTGCCAGGAGCTCGCAAACGCGGGAGGCCTGCGTCTCAGAGACGTCGACCTCGGGCAGGGGGGCGGTGAGGGACTTGGCCGTCCGGCAGACATACCGGAAGAACCCCGGCTGCTGTTCGGCTGAAGGACCTGTGCAATTACCAAAAAAGAGGCGGCGCGAAGTCCCGAGAAGGTAGGCGAGGAGCCCTCTCCGCGGGTAGTCGGTGGCGTTGACAAAGTCGCGGACGCCTCGAACAGCAAGGACGCTGCACATAGTGCGCAGGTTGGGCAGGCTAAACCCGCCCATGCGCGTGGGAAGACGGAGGAGCGCGCGAGCGACGGACTCCGTCTTTCCCGCCCAGAAAAAACTGCCACATAGTGTGGCCAAACGACGCGTAAAAGTGCGCGGCGGGCAAGCGACGCGGGCGATGTAAAAGAGCGACGCGCACAAGGACGATCTTATCACGAACGCGCGCTCTGACAGCGAGAGATGGAAATTCGCCGCCACTGCCAGACGTCGCTCTGCGGTCGCTCTCAGCTCGGACCACGTTTCTCGGGCCACCTCCCCTAAGGAGAGGAACACGACACCTAACACCTTTACCGCCGATACCCACTCTACGTCGCCCAGCAGGTCCGACGAAAAGGAGCCAAAGCGCAAAGCTTTGCTCTTGCCCCTGTTAAGCAGGGCACCAGACAGCTCGCTACAATTCGAGAAAAGCCGTAAACACGCTACGTAGCTGTCCTCGTCCCGCAGAAACAGGGACACGTCGTCGGCGTATGCGGAAACCTTGACCTGACCTTGACCTGGTAGGGGGAATCCGCGCACCGATGGACTCGCTGCTATGCGGCGCAGGAATGGGTGCAAGCATAGGACGAACAACATTGGCGACAGGGGACAGCCCTGTCTAATGCCGCGTTCTATACTAAACGGGTTGCTTAACGAGCCGTTAAAAAGCAAACGGGCTGTGAGGCCCGAATACAGCTGCTCTAAACGCTCCACGAACTCTGGCGGAAAGCCGAAAGCCCCGAGGACGCCGAATAGGTAGCGGTGCTCGACACGATCAAAGGCTTTAGCCTGATCGAGCGAGACGAAACAACCCGGGATTCCCGTTCTCGAGGTGAACGTGAACAAGTCACGCGTTAATGCGAGAGACGAGAAAACCGATCGACCGGGCACACTGCAGGTCTGCGCAGGGCTTACAAGCACCGCTAAAACCTTGCTCAACCTTTTGGCCAGCAGTGACGCCATGATCTTGTAATCTGCGTTAAGCAGAGTGATTGGGCGCCACGCCTGCGGGTCAGATGGGCACCCGCCGGGCTTCAGGATGAGCACTACACGGCTCTCTCTAAAAGACTCCGGCCTCTCGCCGTCCCTGACAAAGGCGTTCACCATCTGGAGAAGGTGGGACTCCCAGACGGTGTAGAACCTCGCATAGAAGCTGGTGGGTATGCCGTCAGGGCCTGGAGCTGAGGCGGTGTTCATGCCTTTCACCGTGGCGAACAGCTCGTCGGGGGTGACCGGGGCGCTAAGCTGCGCACCTAAGTCGTCCGGAACTTGTGGTAGAGTGAAGAAAAAGCTACGGAGGGCGTCCGTGAAAGGGCTGGTGGCTCGCCTTTCGGTCCCAGAAGCAAAGAGCAGCGAAAAGTGGCGCTTAAATGCGTCACGGATGACAGACGCGCTGCTGCTCCTGGTCCCGTCTGGCAAAACCACCTCGTCGACGCGAACCTGCCGCGATACATCGAGGTTACCTGCCCGTACCTGGCGTAGTACAGTGGGGTCGGACACGGGTCTGCCCTGTGCTAATGCTCGGGATGCCGCACGCGATGACTGGCGTAGCAGCGTGTGATAGCGCGCCTTTAGTAAGCTTAAGTAGTCACGCATCGCGAAGGTGAGCGGCACGCCTCGCTGGACGGCGCGTATACGGGCGAGGGTGGTGTTAATCTCGTCCGTGATGCGTTTCCTTCGCTACCTGCCTTCGAGAAATAAGAGCGCCTGCCACGATGATTTTCTCTCGTCCCAAGAGATGGGACCCTCGTCGTCTCCGCCCGGGTTTCCCAGCGCGTGTTCAAGCGCTACCAAAAGCACTGATGTTTGCGGTCTTAAACAGTTGTGCCAACGCAAGAGTTACTGCGCTGTTGTCGTAGAGCGTAAGTGCTTGCGACATCCTCATGAGCGCTAGTGTGCTCTGTGCGGGCCCGCTCTTCCATGTTGCGCTTTTCTTAATGGTAAAGTTTTGCCCTTCTAATTTCACTCAGTAGTGACGTGAGCGCTTAGTTCTTAAAAAAAAGCGATATCAGTGCTTTCAAATCAGAAAATCATAAGCAATTATAAATGTGGCCATCCAACAAGTCCAACTCAAAAATTGGTAAATCGGTTTGGTTTGGTTTGTAAATTGGTTTTTGAGGAAAGGAAATGGCGCAGTATCTGTCTCACATATCTCGGTGGACACCTGAACTGCGTCGTACGAGATGGATTAAAGGTGGGAGTGAAAGAAGAAAGAGAGAAAGAGGTGCTGTAGTGGAGATCTCCGGAATAATGTCGGCCACCTGGGGATCTTCAACGTGCACTGACATCGCACAGCACACGGGCGCCTTCTGCGTTCCGCCTCCCACCCAGACTTCCGTTTTACTCAATTCCCCTTTACTCCATTTCGAGTCCAAGCGCTTCACATCTTACCATCGCTTAGAGCTATTACACAAAACCATACAGAAACCGCTCCGATATCCTTTATGTCGACGCGGCACAGAATTCTGAACCAGGATATTTCACGGCAGTCGCAGCCTA